>NC_051164.1:117840762-118140762 GCF_013339745.2 Dermacentor silvarum
AGTTTGTGAAGAAAGCCCTCACGCTTGACAACAGTGCACTTGCAATGAAGGCAATGCCTGGCATGTCAAATGTTCATGTTGCACCGAACAACTTCGAAAAAATTGAGAGTGTGTTATGATTTTCAGTTTTTGGACAGGGACCTCTGCAAGCATTCTTTCTTTATCAGACACAACGCGAGAGAAGCTGTGGCAGCATAGAAGCTACTGCAAACTTCTTTTTAAGAATGAAGTCACTGATTGCTGTAATGACTTCTAGGTATCCAGCAGAAGCGCTCGCACCCAGTTCTACCGGTGTACAAAAGATCCAAAATATGCTTGATTTTCTGAACACATGGGAGCGTCACACTGACAAGAGGCATTTTCTCAGTGACTCAACTGCAGAAGGACTAAGGCCGTACTCGCAAACGAAACTTAAGTAGGCCGTCAATAAGTGCGGGGAAAGTACTAAGGTTAGGAAAGTTTTAGGAGAGCACTTCAAAAACAACACTTGAGTATCACTTTCGAAAGTAACACTTTTTGGGTCAAGTATGTCATCTGGTGTTGAGGGTACATAAATAATTTATGTGTACGATTGGTTCAATCATAAAAAAAAATTCTTTACAGCAGATTACTGCAAATATAAATGTTGCAGTGCTTGCATGCGCATTCTGCTGAGTAAAACGCAAAGAACTATTTGGTTTTAGCGCTTTACTTCAACTCGTGTGCCCGTAAGTTCACATTGGTTCTCGCAGCCACTGTGGTTTGTGTCACCGTCCCGCCTTTTTTGTTTTTCTGAAAGCATGAGGTGTTTGTACGTAGAGAGTGTGTGTGTATTGTCTTTTCAACCCGCGCGGATGATGGAAAAAAAGAAAAACTTTTCCGAAGAACGCACCATGCCCCTGGAGCTCATTTCACACATTAATTAAATAATGAAATTAATTAAACGATTGATTGATTGATTAATGTGGTTTATTGGTGCAAGGGCCAGATTTGGCCAACGAGCGCCAAGGCAAATTAATTATTAATTAAATAATTATAAATCAACATTAACGACACCCCCGGTGACAACCTGAAAGGGTCCGGTGCCGTAGAATCGCAGCGGTGGCACGGGTTGACCGCGTTCGTTGTGTTTTCGGGCCAGTGGCAGCATTTTCAACAGTCGTAGCACCGCTTGCTTGGAAAAGCGGTACCGCCCCGAGAATTCCGCGTCATTGTATACTTCCATGGGATTCTGTCGATCCCTAAGCTGTGGCTGTATGACGGCGCGTATTGGTATGTCTCATCATCCATAATGTCGTGCACACGTCCGGCGAAATCGGCAAAGTCGGTGAGGCTGCCGTAGCAGTCGGCCATCTTGCTTGCTAGGCGAGAGTAGCAAAAGTCGCACTTAAAGGCACACTAAAGAGAAACAGGAAGTTCAGCTGGAATAAAAGAGGGACCTTCAGGAATGCAAGCAGTTTTTGTTGGGGGCAAAAATATAAGTTATTAGCGGAGAAATTCGTAAACAAAGACAAAACATCTCTTCCTCAATTTCTCTCACCCCAGATTCGGCACTGAAGCAGTGTCGTCACAGATTTCATTGCTGTCAGCGAATCAGAGGGCGCCATGATACGTCACCGCTTGCGTAAACGGCCGAGGCACTCGCTCCATCATAGGCTGCGTGGCTGCTGCGTTTGCGTTCGCTGCGACTTTTGCTAAAGTGTTCTGTGGCCGCGATGGATACCGTTGCTGACGCTGAACCTTGCAACGAAGAGCTCGCCAGGGAAGCAGGACTGCATTTGAGCGACTTCAGTGAAACTGAGTGCGAAATGATCCTCCGTGCTCGCACGGTTGGTGTTTCCGCGTACGATGGCGGTGAGCCACTGGCCACGCCGACAGAAAGCGAAGCCTCGTTTTTGTCGACACCAGGCGACAATGTTCCCGATAGAACAAGCGTAGAAAGTTCTGATAGAACAAGTGAACTCGGTATGGTTTTTTCCTAATTTTATTAATGACATTCAGCACTCACCAAGCCGCCAGTTTGTTGCTGCAGGGGCATCAGTAGGGGATTTGATGAAGGCGACATTGATGGGACAGCTGCTCGAGAAAGGACTGGCCTCTGGGGCACGCCAAGATACTTTCCGAAAGCAGGATTAGTATATACATAATCCGAGGACGAGAAATCCAGAGAGCACACCATCGGTTTCTCTGGCTCTTATGCCGTTTTATCATCGGCAGAGCACTGAGCCATTGCGAACGCCGGGGCTCATCGCGCGGCACCACATGATAGGACACAGTCGGGTCAACACTGCCCCTGAACAAGTGCCTTGCGCCGTTGATACAGCCCTCAACACTACACACACGAGGCATTTTCTGGCTGTTTCCCGCGAAGTCAACGTTTTTCGAGCCACGCAACACGCAACCAAACACTGCAGCACTGTAGAGCGGAACAGGTGCGCGCGATGATGCATGGAGCAAAAACGAAACTACGAAACTATCACGACCGCATGTAATGCCACGCCATTTTTTCTTATTACATATTTAATTTTGCGCTAAACTTGTACGTCCTCGCTTGAAACGGCTTAAAAAGTTGGCAAATGCTGTTTATGTATGTTTAAGGTGTATTTCATTTTGCGTTTTATTAACAACAATAAATCGTTTTCGACCAATCGCGGCCGGACTGCGTTTGTGATCTCCAACGTCACGAACGTGTAGTGCTTGAAATTCGAAAGGGCGTCAGCACCTATCCTTCAGTTTTTCGCTATTTTCTCGCTTATTAAACATCTGTTTGCGGTAAGAATGGTACGGCTGTGATCGTGAAAGGATAATCTACCATTTAAGCTAAACTTCCAGTTTCTCTTTAGTGTCCCTTTAAGGCTGCCAGTGGCTGTACTTTACTCTCCAGAACTCAAATGTCAATTAAAGTTTACCTTAAGTAGAAGATTTGTCTATGAACCCCGTTAAGCATCGACTGGCTACTTAAGTCGTAAGTTAAGGGAAAGTTCCGTTTGTGAATACGGGCCTAAGGGTAACACTGACAAGTACGCTCGAGCTTCTTGACTACTTGAACAAAAAAGTGGGTTTCAAATATTTGCTAACTTCAAGGCTTAGTCATGATAAAGTTGAGAACTTTTTTGGTGTAGTGAGACTTTCGTGGGGCTGCAAGAGTCATCCAATGCCGCAGCAGTTTCTACTGACTGTTCATTGTCTTTCTTTTTACAACTTGGCGCGAAGCGTCACGGGCAGCAATGTAGAGGATGATGTGATCAACTCTCTTCTTGAGGCAACCGACAGAGAAAACGATACCGCTAAGGGGGGAAAGTTTTTGGAGACAGTGAAGTTGTACACAGAGGAATATAAAGAGGTTCTGACTACATCTTTGCCAGCAGAAACTGATGAACACGTGTATCATGTGAAGAGAAGCGAGTCAAAATTAATATATTACATTTCAGGCTATGTGGCAAAAAAGTGCGTGCTGCCGACCAAATGTCCTGATTTTATTGCCCGCCTCTTGCTGTCAACTGAGCAAGGATGCTTGTTGGCTGCTTCTGCCTTTGTGCAATTCAAAGATCAGGGTGGTTTGTTGTACCCTTCAGTTGAACTTTTTACATTTATTATACGCGTAGAGGATGTTTTTACTAGTTGTTTCTCATAGGCGTATCTACCGGTGGGGGCAGGGGGGGCACTTGCCCCCCCCACTGTCAAAAGTGGGGGGCAAAGCATCCCATTTGCCCCTCCACTTTTGAAAGCGGGCACTTTCGGCTACACACTGGAAAGTCCAACAAAACTATAGCTGAAGCTAAATTTTATTTCTTAATAGAGTCACCACGTTAATAATACTTTTCTTTACTAAGTATCCCTGGTTTGGGCAGCGAGTATTGTGCCTCCTCGTGACGCGCTGTAGCGGGCGACGCGCGAGATTCGCCATACACGCTTGCATTGCGCAGAAGTCCTGGCGCTGGACAGTTCCCGCAGTTACAAATTACCGCCTAACCATGCTTGAAAAAATAAAACAATCGGCTTGATATATTTTACCTTCGGGCGAGGGGAGAGATACGGATAAAGTATTTTAATCAGCCGCACCCAACGATGCCTTACTGCATGAAACGGTTGGATTATCAAATGCTGGAACCATTGAATTTCGTCCAGAAATAATCTACATAGCGTTGCAGTATAAATATATATCTTATCACCATCAAAAATCTAACCAAACCACTTACAGGTGTAACTGCCGAATTTCTTTGTGTAATCACGACTTATCGTATATTTATTTATTTATTCATTCATTTATTCATGATACCTCAAAGGTCCCAGAACGGAACATTACATGAGGGGTGGGCACGTAGAAAAATGACGGGACAGGTTAGGTGGCGTGACTTGAAAGATGGCCTTCAATATCAGTTTTGAAACGGGAAATGACGGTGATGAGGGCGATGCCAGAAGGAAGGGTATTCCATTCTCGGGCTGTGTGCAGAAAAAAAGAATGCTGATATGTGGTGGAATGGGCACGTGGTAGATACACAGCATTGGGATGCGTATGGCGGGAGAAACGATGCGCTGGAATGATGATTTGGTTACCTGTGGGCAGCAAATGAAATAACCTAAAAAGTAAAAAAAGACGAGCACTTTTGCGGCGGGAGGTGAGCGAGAGAAGACACAACCGGGATTTTAAGGCTGATACACTTGTATTATAGGAGTAGTCAGAAGCAATGAACCATTCAAGGAAATTAATCATATTAACCTGGTGGTTGTAATAAATAGCACTGGCATAATCTGGTTTAGAACGGATGAAGATTTTATATGCAAGTTCATTTATTCATGATACCTCAAACGTCCCAGAACGGGACATTACATGAGGGTCTGCGAGGTGGTATGTTCGTGAAAGTGACCTCGGTCGAACGTGCAGAGCCATTTCAGTGCCAATAGAACACTTAACTGAATTTTTTCTAAAGGCCTGTATCACTTCTGCTTTTATCGATTTCATTTTCAGGCGGTTTCTGAATAAGAGCTACCCTATTACTTGTTTCCCGGCAGGAGCAAGAACATCAAATATTTTATATTTTGAAGAAATGTAGACCGCCTTATTGTGACATTTTCCGAAAATTTGAACTACGGTGGTTGCTTATGTACTCGAAAAACCGCTACTGAATACTCGCTTTCCCCCAGTTTTTATGCTTTATACACGGCATTTAGTTGTTGATCCCGGTATCCTCAGTAAACTATGGGGGACACGGTGTTAATATTTATTCGAAGTACGAAACAATATCCCGAGTGACGAGCTATAAATGTTTTTCTGTGTAGGTTCATTGCAAGCCTTTGTAGAAAGTTACATATTCAAGTGTTCCAGGGTGCCATACCGCCGCTTTCGCTGACTCCTAAAACAATTGCATGAGATATGGACCTGAATTTCCATGAAAATAGGGAGAATTTTAAGCGCAGTGCGTTGCAAAAATGTCACTTTTCTGGTTTAAATGCAAGTGTTGCAGATAATTACTAAGCCCTTGTTTTCCCATTTGTTCCCGTGCACCATACGGGATGCGTATAGGTTGCTTTTCCGGTGTCCTCGGTGAGCTAAACAATGCATCTTGTTTATATCTGGAGATAATGAAATTTTCTGACGAAGTAAGATGTGTATTGATGAATTGCAGTTTTTTTAAGTTTCCAGCAAGTGCTTCAAAGCATTACACAGGGACAAGGTTTAAAACGGAACGGGTAACTTTTCAAAGTATGCGATGTAATTACAGGAAACTGAAACATTTAGTGCAACTGTTCACAAAAGAAAAAAGCAGCTTCACTAAAAATCTCGTTGTAATTCACCAAGTTCGCACACCTCTGCCGTCTTTTTCTTTTTAGTATTGAGAGTAATTTATGTTGATTGTACTTCGTTCTGTATAACCTCGACAGTACTATTACCTTAACTAGCGATACATTTATGCTGTAGACCCCAAGTAAAATTTTTAATTAGTAAAATTGACTGCAACAAATGTGCATTTTTTTTTTTTTTTTCGTGAGCTGCACTGCTGCTACTGGGTTGGATCAGGGACCTCTGGGCACTCAATGCTATTTGTCCCTGCATCACATATAGATTTTATAGCAACAAGAAATAAATGCAAATTCAGATAATTTGTCGGGCCTCGATGGTTCACCATGGGTTATTGAGAAATAGGGCTATTGTTACAAATACAAATACCTGACAGATGCATTTCCAGGCCTTTTCACTTATTATACTAGTAATTCATTATATATATATATATTGTAATGAAGAAGACAAGACGACGATGAAGCAGTCAGCAAGCAAGCCACAGTGTTGGTGCTAACCACGCGCCCCGAGCTTGCGCTTGCCCGGATTTTGACAGCTGGTCGCCTCGCCGCTTCTTGACGTTCGCCTGACGTTTCTCGCATTCATTGACGTCTACACATGAATAAATCACGTTGCATTTGGTGAAGGCTGCGTGGGTCCCCCGCACCAACCTGGAACTCCGCTCCCGGACGCTCCCTTCGGTTCCTGCACCCATGATGGTCAACGACGCCTCGACTCAGACTGACCCTTCGGCAGCGCCTGCCACCTGCAGCGCCGTGTACCGTGAGCGGGATCCGCCCATCTTCAACGGCTCAGGTGACTCCGATGTTGAAGACTGGTTGTCGACATACGAACGGGTCAGCGCCAATAACAAATGGGACAATTCATCTAAGTTGAGTCACGTCATGTTTTATCTTGCGGACATCGCGCAACTGTGGTATCGCAACCACGAGACCGACATACCCACCCACTTGGTCCGTTTTTAAGACTTCCATTTCGGACGTCTTTGGTCGGCCTACGGCCCGCAAGCTTCGCGCAGAGCAGCGCTTGCGTGAACGCGCACAACATCCAGGGGAGAATTACACGGGCTATATCGAGGATGTGCTGAATCTCTGCAACCGCGTCAACCCTACCATGCCAGAGGGCGAGAAAATCAAGCACATACTGAAGGGCATCGAGGACGACGCTTTTCAGATGCTGCTCGCGAGCAACCCCACCACGGTCGCGGCACTCGTCTCCTTGTGTCAAAGCTTTGACGAGTTGCGTAGGCAGCGCACGATCGCCCGCCAAGCCCTCATGACGCCAGACACACTATCGAGCTTGCAGCTAGCTGCCCACTCTGCCAATCAACAGCCGCTGCTCTCTACCATCAAGGACTTTATCCGGGAAGAGGTAGCGCGTCAGCTTTCATTGCTGCCTCTCACGCAAGAGCCTTCGCAGTCTTTGGCTCCGGACCTTCAACACGTCATTTGGACCCAGGTTGCTGAGGCCCTCCCGCCTGTGACTCACCAACCACCCGTCACTGCGCCACTTACCTACGCTTCCGTCGCGGCTCGGCCCCCTCAACATCCTGCGCCGTATGCTCGACCTGCGATGCCGACCCATGCCTGGCCGACGACCGCGAATGCTGCGCCACTCGCCTTCGCGAGACCTTCGGCTCCGTTCCTCCGCCGCCCCGACGCGTGGCGAACGCCAGACAATAGGCTCATCTGCTTCGCCTGTGGTGTCGCTGGACACGTCGCCCGCCACTGTCGCCGATGTCCACCTTCGCCATTTGACGTCATGGGCAGGCGCCTGTTCCTTCGTCTGCCCGGTCGCCACCAAGGTACGTCCCTGACGATCAGCCAGCCTATGCTAACCGCCGGTCCCTATCTCCGCGACGACGCTCCCTATCACCCATGCGTCGCCGACCTCCTACGGAGGAGGGAAACTGATTGCTGCAGTTCCGGAGGCAAGAGCTGCATGCGCGTCGAACTGCCTAAGGCCTCCATCTATTCCGCCACAAAACATTATCGACGTCGACTTTGAAGGAAGCGCCGCATTAGCGCTTATTTACACGGGGGCCGCTGTTTCGGTTATCTGTGAAAACCTATGCCGCAAGATCAAAAAAGTGACCACGTCGCTCTCAGGACTAATGCTCCGCACTGCCAGCTCACAGTGCATTGCGCCTTCAGCTGTTTGCACTGCACGTGTCACTATTCAAGGTGAACTTTATGTCATCGAGTTTTTCGTGCTGCCGTCATGCTCCCACGACGTTATTCTCGGATGGGACTTCCTTTCACGTCATCGCGCCGTCATAGACTGCTCCCATGCAAAAGTGGACCTTACGCCATTGCAAACCTCTCTTTCGGTGGATAATCATCCCGACGCTCACAAACTTGTCGTTGCTGCGGACACAGATATTGCCCCTGAAACGTCGACCCTTGTGCCTCTGTCCTGTACGGCCGCCCCTGACGGAACTGTTCTGTTTGCCCCATCGGAGGTACTTCTCCGCCGTCGCGGCCTACAACTGCCGTTTGCTGTACTTACGGTTGAATCGGGTGCTACTACTATGTTAGTTTCCAACTGGCTCCCATCCTCCATTACATTACTTCATGGAGAATCTTTGGGTCACATTCAAGGTGCCGATCTCCTGCGCTCCCTCGAGTTTGCAGAGGACCAACCCCATCTTCAACTGAATGCGATGACATCACCTGTTCCCGAACCTTCGGGTCCAGACAGTTTCCACCCTTCTATTGCTGCCGATCTACCATCAACACAACGCAGCGAACTCCTGGCCCTTCTTCGAGACTTCCGCTCCTCCTTCGATTGCGCTCAACCATCTTTAGGTCATACAACAAGCGTCACACCACATTGACACCGGTTCCCATGCGCCCTTACGCCAACGACCATACCGAGTTTCAGCGGTAGAACGGCGTATTATCAATGAACAAGTGGATGATATGCTTACGCGTGGTGTCATTCAGCCATCCCAGAGCCCCTGGTCCTCTCCTGTTGTACTTGTGCGCAAAAAAGGATGGCTCTATCAGATTCTGTGTTGACTACCGCCGCCTCAATAAGATAACTCGGAAGGATGTATACCCGTTGCCATGCAACGATGATGCTCTCGATTGTTTGCAAGGGGCAGAATATTTCTCGTCACTGGATTTGCGCTCGGGTTACTGGCAAGTTCCAATGGCCGACCCTGACCGACCTAAGACGGCTTTTGTCACTACTGACGGACTGTACGAGTTTAACGTGATGCCGTTCGGATTGTGCAACGCCCCAGCTACTTTCTAACGGATGATGGATAACATCCTTCGTGGCTACAAGTGAAATACCTGCTTCTGCTACCTTGACGACATCGTCGTTTTTTCTCGCGATTTTCCAACTCACCTTGTTCGTCTTCGTGCGATTCTCACGTGCCTCACCTCTGCTGGCCTTCAACTTAACATAAAGAAGTGCCACTTTGCTGCACGCCAGTTGAAGATACTAGGCCACGTCGTCTGCAAGGAGGGAGTTCTTCAGGACCCCGCGAAGCTCCGTGCCGTAGCCAAATATCCCAAGCCCAATTCCTTGAAAACTCTTAGAAGTTTCATTGGGCTGTGCTCGTATTTTCGTCGATTTGTGCGCGACTTTGCTACCATCATCGCGCCTCTTACCAACCTTCTGACCGCCTCTAACGGCCTGTCTGCTTGGTCAACAGAATGCGACGAATCTTTTCGAACGCTACGGCGCTTACTAACGTCGCCACCAATACTCCGTCACTTTGACCCTAATGCGCCTACGGAGATCCATACTGACGCCAGTGGTGTTGGCCTTGGTGCGGTATTGGCTCAAAAAACACCAGGATACCAAGAATACGTCATTGCCTACGCGAGTCGAACGCTCAAGAAGGCCGAGTGTAACTATTCTGTCACCGAGAAAGAGTGCCTCGCTATAATTTGGGCTTTAGCTAACTTTCGTCCGTACCTTTATGGCCGCCCTTTCGACGTCCTCACGGACCATCATGCTCTATGCTGGCTCTCGTCGCTGAAAGATCCCTCGGGACGCCTCGGTCGTTGGGCGCTTCGCCTGCAAGATTACGACATCCGTGTTGTGTACCGATCCGGCAGCAAACACTCGGACGCTGATGCACTGTCCCGCTCGCCGCTAGCGTCTGACACGGGTTCTCCGTCAGCCTCTTCGGCTCCCTTGTCGCCTATTGACTTTACAGACATGTCGTCGGAGCAACGCAAGGATGCGTGGATTTGTCAACTCCTTGACTTTCTCACTGACCCATCCACTTATCCCACCTCAAGAACTCTGCGTCGCCAAGCCGCCCATTTCACTATTCGCGACGATCTCCTTTATCGCTGGAATTACGCATCTGATGGCCGGAGGTGGCTTCTAGTGGTACCTCGCCACATGCGCACGGGCATATGCGCTGCTTTCCACACTGACCCACAAAGCGCTCACGCCAGCGTTCTCAAGACCTACAATCGCCTGCAGCAGCGATTCTACCGGCGCGGAATGTATGCATTTGTGTGCAAGTACATACGTGCTTGCACTGCCTGTCAGCGGCGCAAGACTCCAGCTCAACGCCCGGCCGGTACACTTCAGCCTCTCCCTTACCCGGCCCGTCCATTCGACCGCGTCGGTATCGACTTATACGGCCCGCTTCCCTCGACCACCTCTGGGAATAGGTGGATAATTGTCGGCGTGGACCACCTCATGCATTACGCCGAGACTGCAGCTTTGCCTACAGCCACAGCAAGAGACATTGCGTTTTTCATCTTACGCAACTTCGTACTGCGCCACGGTGCTCCCCGTGAGCTTTTAAGCGACAGGGGACGTGTTTTCCTGTCTGATGCTGTTGAAGCCTTGCTCGTTCAGTGTAACATCGTTCATCGCATGACAAGTGCATATCATCCGCAAACTAATGGCCTCACTGAGCAATTTAATCGCACTCTGGGGGATATGCTGACGATGTACACGGCGTCAGACCAGACAAATTGGGACACCGTCCTTCCATTTATCACATATGCGTACAACACTGCTACGCACGCGACTACAGGATTCTCGCCGTTCTTCCTCTTGTACGGACGTGAACCATCATGCACGCTGGACACTATGCTTCCCTACACACCTGACTGTCACATCTGAGTACACTGCAATTTCTGATGTCGCCAAGTACGCCGAAGATTGTCGACAATTGGCCCGTTCATTGACAACCGAGGACCAAGGTCACCAGAAGCTCAGGCACGACACCGACCGATCTCTCACTACTTTCGCGACCGGTGCCCTAGTTTGGCTTTGGATTCCTCCGAGTACGCCTGGCCTTTCGTCTAAATTATTGGCCCGATATCATGGGCCCTACCGCATCCTCGCTCGGACATCTCCAGTCAATTATGACGTTGAGCCTTTGACACCGTCTCAAGACTTACGCCGTCGTGGTCGAGAAATCGTTCACGTGAGTTGCCTCAAGCCCTATTATGACCCCTCTATACTGTCAACGCCTTAAGTCGCCAGGATGGCTACGCTACTTCGCGGGGGCCAATGTAATGAAGAAGACAAGACGACGACGAAGCAGTCAGCAAGCAAGCCACAGTGTTGGTGCTAACCACACGCCCCGAGCTTGCGCTTGCCCGGATTTTGACTGCTGGTCGCCTCGCCGCTTCTTGACGTTCGCCTGACGTTTCTCGCATTCATTGACGTCTACACGTGAATAAATCACGTTGCAATATATATATGGAGAGGGAGAGAGTCAGATCTGCGGTTTGCCCCCCCACTCGAGAAATAGTTGGTACGCCTTTGTTGTTTCTCTACTAATAAGGTGCACAGTGAGAGTATAATGGATATCTTGGAGATGATTCATTCTGCCAGGCCCTTAAGTATTGGTTGCAAAGTGCATGCAGAATGCTTGACACCCCGTGTTGTCGGCTTTTATGTCACAACCAGGCTCCACTTTTTTGTAAAGGGGATGAGCAACGCCAACACCTCCAAGCGCAAGTCATCTAAGCACTTGAAGTTAAGCAGGCTGAATTGAATGCATGTTAAACCATTAATTTGACTGGTATGCCAGCATTCCTGAGTGATAGCTGCAGCTTAATTAACCTTTGTATTGTGTGTACAGTACAGTTGCTTATCTGTATAGTGAATTTCTTTAAATCTTTCAGTGGGTGTTGCTTTTTATATATTTGTACTTGTTTAACCATGGCATTGCTAAACATGTTTATTTCTATTGTGCATTCCTGTATTACGTTCTCAATTTTGTCATGCCATGGAAAACCTTTTAATGTGTTTCTAATATCATTGTATATTTGTGTATGTTAATAATTTCTACATTGTCTGGACATGAAACATTTTGTATATTTGTGTTGTGCATTCTAATAGTACGCGAATTCTTGGCATCCTCATACGACAAAAGTGTGCAATAAAACTTTGAAGGTAATCGTTATCTGTTACAGTTTTTTCTTTTTTTAGTCTCATCTATTCATACCAGTAAACATTGCGCACAGCATGCACCGTCATTTCCAATCGGTGCAAAAAAGCATGTTTGCATCGCGGTTTTGGCTAAAATAGAGACAGTAAATTTCAAATGCTAGAAAAGTTAGTTTCATTTAACGGGCGCCTCTTGGGTGCGACCATTATTCCATTACGCAGTCTGACCTACTAACCTATGTCGAAAAAAAAGAAGTTGCAAAAGTAGCCTTTAGAGTCTACATACCATGCAGGCTTCGATTCGCGCCTCCCCATAGTTGCCGGCCGCCGCAATAGTCACCCAAGGAGTGCGGTCATTCCACTGCCCAATTCTAGTACACTGTACCAAGGCTGACTGCGTGACGTAATGCTCCCTCTTATTTTTTCCTTCCTAATGGTGCGTCTAGTGCGTGCGTTATTGCACACGTGACGGCAGCCAATGGGGAGGAGGTGGCGCAGCACCATGAGTGGCACCACCTCTAATCCAGTGTATAACATAAAAAGCATTGATGTCCAATTGAACGGCGCTGAGCGGTCCTTCGAATTATTAACTCCTCGCGGGCAATCGAGCATGTTGAGATGCTTGGCGCGTTTTGATTTGGCCTAACCGAGGCGCAGTTAGAACGCAGTCGAGAGCTTTCGCGGACAAGGAACGCGTAGAAAATAACATTTCACCAAAGGGACTGTGATGCTTTCGCATTACCACACGTAAGCAGTCTTAATTGTCTCTGCGTAATTTTTTTTAGTGCAGAAACGCACAAATATGACTTCCTTTTGAGGGTAATCATTTCTAATCATTTCAGAGAAAGGTACATGGCAGAATGCTGTTGCGGTTTACTAAATTGACAAACTAAATCTTCTTAGCATAAATACGCTATTCCTAGCCGGAAGCTCGGATCAAGTTTTAGAATTTGTAAAAATACACGCTGCCAAGGGGCTAGAAGCTTTCTCCACTGATCTAAAAGACCTTTATTATTCCATTACGCAGTCTTTAACTACTAACCTATGTGGAAAAAAACATTGATGAATTAGGGGCATTGTCGCTTGGCGATGAAGCTGGCCGTTAAGTTGATAATTTCTTAGAATTACTGAGGCACTGCTTGACTTCGACATTTATCCAGTGGGGGAACGATTCGTATCTGCATGTATCCGAGTCCTTTGGCTCCTACCTTCGGCAACCTGTACTTCTCTAAGTTAGGCAGAGACCTGGCCGAACGGCTTGAGGGAACTACGGTACCTATGTAGAGCCTTCAGTTATGTTGCTTTTTGTAGTTTCTTGACTGCATGTAATTCGTGAATGTTTTGGTCTCCTTGATGTGACCTTAGATCTCAATAGATGGACCATCCGATTCCTCTATCTAGAATTTAAGCTTTCTGACGAGCACACAAGTTGGTATTACCATCCTCTAGCTAATAAGCCACTTTTGTCGTATCATTCTGCTCACTTTGAGCTTGTTAAAAGGGACATAGCAAAAATGTGTTTGAGCAATTCACTAAAATGTCAACAGCTTCGCTCGAAAGGTGAAGTGTCGGTAGTGATAGGAAATAATTAGACTACTACATGAAGTCAGGTTCGTGGATTTATCGATGGTAAAAATTGCAGTAAGCATGCTCTTGCTGATTAAATTAAAGAGCATGGTGTCACGCGACCCGAACAGGCAAACATGAACAGATCTCATTCGATGACCACGAACACTGGTCACAATGCTGATGTGATGAAGAGCACGGCAGTGGGGACAGAGCTGCACGTTGCTGCTCTCACCCAGTTTGGAAGGAAGTTTAAGCGGCACTTAAATGGAGCAACGCATGTCGTAAGTTGTATACCAGCAAAGGCACATTTAGAAGCAAAATGTCCACAGATATCGCAAATTTCTTCAGTAAAAGCGCCAGAAATCTCTCTGGGGACTTTCTGTCTTGGGTAAATACGAGAGAGAAGCTCGCGTTGTTACCGCGCTCACCTCTCCCTCCCCTAGCATGTGCTTGATCACATGACCTCCAATATTGGGCTCACGGGAAGACAATGAGCATCAAGCCATCATCCTCCTCGATTCACCCTCACACGTTCCCCTTGCACCCACAACATATAGTGTGCAGGGCACGATGGGATCTTATCGTGCTTGGACTTTATGCGGAACATCACGGCGACGGCAAAAATTTGTCTGGAGTGTCCATATAATTGCTATCACAATAAAATGTTCTGGAACCATGTAAGAGCACTCTCAGCTCCAACAAAAGATTCACAAATGGCTATAAGTAGTGAAGACGATAACATCTTCGAAGGAGACCACGTGCTGTGGTACATCAGAGATGTTATTGGGGATAACTTCTGCAAGAAAGAGAGTGTAGTTCAGACTCAAGCTGATCCAGCAACAGAGAAGCCTGATAGAAAAATTTAGTGTTGAAAGCTTTTACTGGAAGAAAGAGAAGAAAATGTCCCTATAATAACACGGCCGCCGGACCCGATGAAGTCCCAATACAGCTAATCAAACAGCTGGGTCCTAAGAGCAAGGCGGTGTTGACGAATGCCATGAAGCAAGTGATTAAAATGAAGAAAATTCCATTTGGGTGGCATGAAACACCATGTGCTCACACTGTGCATCATCCTGATTTGGGGTTTTAATTTTGGCATAGCTTCTGAACGATGTAGTGCATGAAACATTGCATGAGATGCACGTTGTGACTGTGTGAGGCATAAACGTAAATGTCACATCTGATTAAACATTGCATAGACTGAAAATAAGCAAAAGTGTACGCACCCACCGCATTTAGTTGTGCACCATTTAAATAACCACTTCGTTTAACACAAATTCCAGTGTGTGCGTTTTTGCCGTACACTCCCACCCCTATTATGCCCTGAAAGCAGAGCACAGGTTCTCATTTCACAGTGCCAAAGACTGGCTCTAATGATCTTTACAGAGTCCGGCTTCAAGCTTATAAATCGGTTGTCCTTCCAATATTAGAGTATGCGGCGATAATTTGGGATCCATTTACTAAAACGAACATTAATAAAATTGAAAACATACAAAAGAAAGTAGTTCATTTTGTTTACAATAACTATGGACATACATCAGTAACTGATCTCTTAAATAGGGCTGGTTTGACATCTGTATCTGAAAGAAATCGCGTTTCCCGACTTAAGTTCTTATACCAAATAATCAAAGGTCATTTCAAGATTAATATTGACGGACTAATATCCTTTTCCTCAGGTTACACTGCAAGACAACGTCATAATATTACAATCACCCCTTTTCGACAGCGCAATAACTGCTTTAAATATTCATTTTTTCCAAGAACAGTAATGGAATTTATTCGGCTTACTAACGATCAAGTACAACAGAAATCGCTGACGTCGTTCACCAGCAGCCTCCGTGTCCATTAACATTTATTTTCTTATGTAGTCGTTCCCTGCTGCCCATATATTTGATAATTTCTTATTGTTATCAACTTTATGCCCCTTACATTTTGTAATAATATATTCACTCAATATTTATGTGTTCCTGAATAATTAAGATATGCCATGAACCTTGATGTACTCCTATGTTGCACTGCCATCATTGAACTTTTTTTGTCTTCGATGCTGATCCATTTTGTTTGTTTACTAATCATTTGTGGCCTTTGTTTTTTCTGGCATTGTTTGTAAATATTTGATCCGTGCTTATATCTGTACGCCTACCCTGCGAAAATCCCTTCCTGGGATTGCAGTATCAATAAATAAATAAATATCCGTCTAGCAAAACATCCTGCTTTGAATGCCTGTGGAACTGAACAATTGCATTTAGGCGCACGGAGTTTTTTGTTAGTCATGGCACATGTGGGTACATTGATCACACGACAATTTTCTCGACAATGTCACAGTCTATGGCAGGAATTCCCTTCTTCATTCGTGTTTCCTACTCAGACAACTGAGAATGCCACGTTTCGCATTTTGCCTTTAATAAAATCAATTCCGTGGCCATGTCATAATAATTCTTGCTGCATGCATCACTCCATTTGCCACCTTCGTTCCCTGTCCAAAATGCTTCGCAGCGCAGCAATAACTGTACAAAGCCTTGCAAGCGAGCTTCTTCGCAGAGGTTAGTCAACACCACAAGCGCGATCCAAGTATGACAGAACGAATGCACTACGCTCACATTAGGCAGAATTTCTGCAAACAACATCAAATTAGCCTTACGAGTCTGTGAAGCATTTGCATCTTTGTACGTAGTGCTTAGCTGGCTGTTTCTTTTGGATTATGAGGGCTGGCCTCTTATCTTGCAACGTCTATCTTCTGTTCGCACCTGACACGTTTGGATAAGTTGAAACGCTGAGCTCTCTCTCTCTTTTTTATTTTTCTTTTGCAGACGAGGCACTTCGGCGAGTCACAAGAAGAACGAGAATATGTGACGGTCTCGCAGTGGACTGACAAGTATGTAATAGCGGCTTGCACACTCCAGCTCTTATGTCGGTGCACTTGATAGCGAGCTTGACAAACTCACCATGGCTTTTGTTATAGTTTTGTCTACATAAATGACATATTTCCCACTAGAAGAGGGTACACAGAAAGACGAACAATACAATGATCCTGTTATGCGTCAGCTGATATAGAGTCCTCTTCATCGGCTCGTGTCCATGTGAGATCTGTATGCACGCCATCACAGTTGACTGGACAGTCGACGTCACACGGAAGGCGCTTGATTGTCGTGAAAGGCCGGGCATAGCTTGCAGCAAAGGTTTGAAGTAATGCCAAATGCCATTCGAATGAACGTATTGGCCCATATGGTGGACTTATTGTGCCAAGTTTAGAGCTACTAATGGTTCAAGTTTGCCATAATCATAAAGCCGCGAACAATTTAGGAAAGTGACAGGCGAGGCGAAATATCTTACAATGTTGGTGCTGGATATATGTTGCCCATTGTTGGTGCTGGATATATAATGCCCAGGGTGCCGTCGGCGCCACGTAAATTTGAACTTTGTCTTCTTAACAACTGTGATCATGTAGCGAGACCATTCAGTGGACTTGGTTACTTTTATTGCAATAGCAATTATATGGACACTCCTGCCGAATTTCTGCCATCGCTGTGATGTTGCGTATAAAGTTTAAGTGTGATAACATTGCAGCCGCACGCCATGACCTATACACGTAGTGCACCGCCTATAAGAGGCATCACTGATGGCCACCCAATGTGCGTTTTCAAGAATACGTTCGGGATGCAGTAGCAGACATAGGCAGGTCATGTTCCACTTTGTTGCTGACCAGTGTAAACATGATCAAGTGCAACAAACACCAATATGGCACAAGAAAGCGTGAGAACAAGAAATTTCCTGTCGAACGACGGCAATCCATGGATTGTTGCCTTCGCTCCCGCACATGAGGCCTCATGGGGAATGGTTAAAATTGTGTCAGCGGCAAGTTTTTGCAAGTATGAGCACCCCACCGCGCAACAATCGTTCTTCAACATGCCTTGAAGCTTTGGCCACCACATACATGCGACAAGTTTTGCTTACTTCGCTCTGGAAACGGGAATCAAACAGAGAAGCACGAGCAAAGATGCACTTGCAAGAAAGGAGGGTGTACGCAAGGCAGGGGAGGGGGGTAGGGTGCAGGTTAGTGTGCTTCTTAATTACCTGCAATGGCCGTGGGCTTCTTATCTTGGAGGCAATCTCTGCTGGGTTCAAAGGCTAGCGGACCTGAGTTAGTTGATGGCTCCGTGTGTGCTGCGTTCTCGCGCGCCTCGTTCACGTTGAAGCGAGAGGCAGCTCGAAGGGCAATTCACTCGCCACTGCTGTCACACTTCATCACGCCAGAGAGAGAGAGAGAGAAACATGCTTTAATGTGATGCTGACGTTCTGACAGCAAGTGTCCGCGATCATCGAGTGAGATGTGTTCGTGTTTGCCTGTGCATGCGTGATGTTTACAGCAGTTTATGCAGCTGATAAAACGACTAACCTTACATCGTATAGCTGTCTAATAATTCGAAATGAATGCTTTACATGTCGGTCGAAACTATGCCTTTTTATTATACGCCTTGCTCTTCGATATGCCGTGACTCAGCTTTGACGTTGTCCCTGTTATAAAGGGTATCGCTGTTAGCCCATATTACCACTGTTGCATCGCACCGCTGACATCATTGTTGCAATGTGCACACAAGACCCTTGGAGTAGCGTAGGCCCAGCGGTCTGGAGGACGGCCTGCAAGACAAGGACTCTGCGCTTGCAGCGGTCGACGAGAAGATTGCCGACCTCATGAACGACGGTGATGAGCCTGAGGCAGAAGCCATCATAGCTCTGGAGAACCATGACAAGATCCACAACACCATGAGCAGATCCACTTCTTTCTGAATTCTGCTGCAAGGCCCGGAGACAGCGCCACCCAGAGCGTTCTGAGCGAAATCACCACCCAAGGCGTCGTCTCCACTCAAGCAAGTTCCCGAGCATCAATACAACAAGTTGCCCTACCGAAACTACAGGTACCCATTTTCTCCGGTGAACTTCGTGAGGGGCAGGACTTCTGGGGAACATTTCGAGGGGACGATCCATACCAATCGCGAGCTGTCCGAAAGAGAAGTTTTCGTATTTAAGATCATACTTAACTGGAACAGCGAATTGCGTGCAATCAAAGTTGTGCGCATGGCGGAAGCGAACTACGCGGTAGCGGTGAAAATGCTCCAAGAGAGGTTGGGCCGTCATACCGCCCTCGTTGACGACCGCATTGGCAGAGTGCTTGCCATCACGCCCCTCGATCGATCTTCTCATGTATCGCAGCTGCGGGAACTCTACGAAGAAGTGCACTTTCGTACACGCTACCTCGACAGGCTCGGGGTTCCAGCGTCAGAATATGTAGTCATGCTTCATTGTGTCCTTATGTGGTCGCTCCCCGAAGATGTCGCCATTCTATACTGTCAACATATCAAGGAGATTAAAGCCGATGACGGGGCTACTCCGAGGCCGCGGTAAGAGGAGGTGAGAAAGGTCACGAAGTTCCTGCAGATGCAAGTCAAGAGCAGCTGAAGAGAGCCAGGCCTCCTGTTCAAGGTCCCTACCGAGAAACATCTCCCCGGGACACGGACGTTACCAACCTTGTCTACCAACATCAGCATTAACGCTGGCCGCATGATCTGCATCGAACAACCATCCCTGCTGTGTACTGTGCGATCAACGTGACCACGCTATAAGAGACTGCCACTTCACATTGTCAGCTGGCGAGATTAGACGCCGACTAAGTGGAAAGAACTGTTGTTTTAAATGCGGCAGAGAGGGACACGTCGCAAGAAAGTGCCGCAACGCAGTGTGGCTCAAGTGCAAGTACTCCTCGAAACGCCAGCTTTCAATGCAAACAAGTGAGCAACAGCCCATCAGCCAAGAACAGTGATACACTTGTCAACCATGACACAATGAAACGTGGCAAGTGCCCCCTAGTGGTTCTACGTCGGCGCCTGTCCTGATGCAAACGGCCACAGTGTGGGCGTCCGGAAAGCACGATTCTGTGTTAGTTCAAATAGTGCTTCACACCGACAGCCAGAGAACGTTCATTTGATGCGACCTCCCGAAGGCTCGATCTGCCTCCCCTCGGGACAGAGGACCTCACTGTGCTGACGTTTGGAACTTCAAAGTGTTCCCAAAATTACAGTTGTGGAAGTGTCAGGCTCAAACTACACAGTCGGTTCGACTCCCACGACATCATAGTAGATGAGTTGGAGGTACCGGAAGTCTGCATCATGAAGACTCCACACATCAGACAAAATGTCCTCGTGCAGTTGCGTGAATGCAAGCTGCTTGTCGTTGATGAGCTTCGACTGGGCGATTGGGCGAAACTGACAATCAGTGTTCGTATAGGCTCAGACTACTATTGGCGGTTAGTGACCTGGCGAACAGAACGCCTAAGCAATGCCCTCTGTGCAGTAGAGACTGTCCTTGGTTGGATGGTGCAAGGCGTTTACCCATAAAGTATTCGTGACTTCCTTTAGCGCAGCTCAGTTTGAGTATGAAGGGAAAAAGGGACAGGGTGAGCGCTAACTTCCAACTGGTTTTATTTCATGACCCTATTGCACATTATATAGCCCGCTCAAAGCACACGTGACATAGCACACAAAAATAAAAAAATAAAAATAACCATGCGATTGCAGTTCATTGAACCTGTGTTGATAATCTAAGAAATTCACGTTCCTTGCTTGATAAAGCTGAAGAGGGTGGGCTTACGCACAGCTTTTCACATTTCAAAATGGCATCAGCCTCAATAATCTCACGCGTCACTTGATTGTGGCTACGTCCTATGATGATCCATCTGTCAAGTAGCGGTTTGCAGCCGCAAGATTTGCAATGTATGGCAAGGAACCCGCTTGATGAAATTTTGTTGTTAGCATTGTAATTATGCTCACGCAAGCGATCGTTAATACACCTACCGGTCTGCCCAATGTAGACACTGTTACACAACAAGGGAAACTTATACACTACTGCGCGAGTGCAATCAACATACTTGTTAACATGTCTTTTTCCACATACTGGTAGCGCGTCTTTCTTAGGGTTAGTAAGTTTGCAAAGCCTATCCAGTTTATCAGGAGCAGAGAAAACAACTCGGATGTTAGCTCTTTGTGCAACCTTTTTTAAATTGTGAGAAACATTGTGAATGTATGGCAACACACTTGTTTTGCAACTAGCGGTCACTGCAAAGTTCTCCTGTCGTATGCGCTTCCGAGAATCTCTGAGCAAGCATTCTGCCACGGACACTTGTACTGGCATCGGGTAGCCTGCATTTGACAAGCGCTTGCTTTGCCCTTCAAAACTAGCGAACACAGCATGGTGGCACGATTTTGTCAGGGCATTGTTAAAACAAAGTTTGGCTATTCCTCTTTTTATCAGTCATCTTTACCCATAAAGGCCTGCCAATGGTTTACCTGCTTCGAACACCAGCACGTCTGCCCTATTCCTTGCGTGTGAACAGAAGAGGCAAGGCCAACATAAAACTGAATCGACAAAGATGTGGCGACTTAGTGCAATAGGCATCACCGACTCCAAGAGTACGCCAACGACGCTTGCCAAAGCACCAAGGGAGTCGCGCAGCTTTATCTCTCCTCTGGTCTTGACTCAACCTGTATCGACACTCAAAAAGTCGCAACAGAGGCCGTCCTCCTACCGCTGGGACGGAGATATTGACGGACGAGAACAGCCTCTTTCCAGCCCGTGCTCAAAATTAAAGTCCAGCCTGCCCATCTACCACAACTACACTGACATCTGAAGGAGTTGCCAACGCGGTACACCAAGGTGTATCCCTCGTTCAGAGTTCTAGAGAACAACTACAGGCCCGTAATGAAATCGACTATCCTTGGAAACAGCGTTTTCACTAAGCAAGAGAGAAGGCTCAATGAAAACTGCCGAGGGACGAGTGATTGTGACAGTGAAGTCAAAAAACAGCCTTCGAAAAGAGCGAGGGTACCAGAGTCACGACACATACAGAGGTCACATTCAACGAGGATGACCGAGAAACCAGTTACTGAACCGCTCATGTACCCCTACAGTCTTATTATTATTTGATTTGAAAACATATACACAGGAAAGAGAAAGCGAGAAGCAAAGGCTGGCAACTGCCACCAGAAGGGGCACAACGCCTGCCTACTCTTCGGAAAGGACGAGAGAAACACAGAAGGAAAGATAGGAAGGAGGGGAGGAAGGAGGAAAGGAAGAGCGAGATGACAAATCTCAACGAATAAAGTAAAACATACAGTAGGGCCCGTCCCTGTAGGTCAAGCTACTAAAGAATGTAAAATAAAAGAAATAGTTGCTGGGTTACAAACGTGCCCCTAAGTTCGTTGTTTCTACAAAAGTAAGGAGAGCACGATGAGCTTTCCTTACTTTTGTAGAAACAACGAACAGTCTTAGACGAGGCCAAAGCAGTCAACAAGCAACGCCTGCAAATTTCACGTCAAAGGACAATCGCCGGATACAAGCTGACCTCTGCGATGAGAAGTACATTCTTCACAGTTACATCGTTGTGGGAGACACAGAAATTGCCACGGCACAATCATCACCACTCCTCCTACCGCCACCGTAGTGAGGGGACCGAATATTACCAGGGATGCACTGCTCGGAACCGCTGTCTTGAGTTCGCCATTTCGACAGTTTCGAGTGAGGACGACAATTCTATCACTAAGAAGTGCAGCTACCCCGGTAGGCGCAGCCGTCCCAACGATGAGTCCGGTATACAGAAAAGCTTCTTCGTCGAGGACGATCTTGTCGTCGAGGACATAAACACGCCGCCTTAAACATGGAAGATTGGCTGTGGCGTTAAAACAGTTGCAGGAAGGGACGCTGTGGTGCGGTCATTCCCGATACTACTGTTGAAAGGCCAGTAGGTCAGACGTCCTGTACAGCAACTCTACCTCCTAGATGCGCACACGTGCAACGCGGCCGCAGGAGTGGGATGAAACCTGAAGATGAC
This sequence comes from Dermacentor silvarum, assembly GCF_013339745.2. Taxonomy (NCBI): domain Eukaryota; kingdom Metazoa; phylum Arthropoda; class Arachnida; order Ixodida; family Ixodidae; genus Dermacentor; species Dermacentor silvarum. The sequence goes on from NC_051164.1 coordinate 117,863,373, forward strand.
GACGAGGTTAAGAGCACATGAGGCAAGGGCTCAGGCCAGTGTCGTCTTAGCAGTTCGATTAATAAAGTCATCCGACAGACGTCAGTCTCCGTCTTCAGCACGTACTAACTCAATGAAAATGTAATTGGTTTTTAACAGCGCAGCTGTTTAAGCTGGAGGTAGTCCGGTTTCTTGAACCCGAAATGTGGGCCGATCGTGGAGGGAGTGCAGAAAGGGTCCAAGCGCAATGGCACGTACTCCTGTGAACTAGCGAAGCTGTTTAAAGGGACACTAAAGCTAAGCAATAAATCAAGTTTGACTGATAAAGTATTGTTCGAAAACTCTGCTGGCATTAATTGCACTGCAATAGGTCAATTATTGGAAAAGAAAATGAAGTTCAAAGTGAATTTTTCTTAATTCCGTGCGGAAACCCCAACTTCAGCACTTTAGTGTGACGTCACTACTTCTGAAGTAATTTTTCGTATTTGGGCCACGTTGGCTCTCGAAACGTCTTGGACTTCTTTAGAACACAATGTAGTCAATATTTATCGGTAAAGAGTTAACTGGGACCTAGAAGACGCTGTCAAAATCCATGACGTCACTGTGAGCTGGTCCAGGAACTTCAAGGTGGCGTCGCCACTCGCCTTCTGTGTTTTTCCTTTATTTCTGGCTTACCAAGTGGCTTCTCGCGGTAAGAGGGGTGTTTTTGGTCTTGTGGAAGGATAATCTACTGATACAGATGCAATCGTTTTTCCCTTTAGTGTCCCTTTAAGCTCGAGGATGGACCATCGAGTTTACGCCGCAAAAGCTCCGCCTGGCAATGACGTCACCATGCGTCACCTAGCAACGCTTCGCCCCAGCTGCGCTGACGGTGCCGAGCCTCACCACAGCTGCGTGAACCGTAACGTCACCGCGTGCTCTGCATCGCTTCGCCTTAGCTTTGCCAAGCCATGATGTCACCGCGCTGTGCGGAGTGGTTGCCGCGGCTGCGCAGAGGCGGAGCTAAGCCGTGACGTCACTGCGCCGACCCACAGGATACTGGGGGTGAGCTCCACCACTGGAAAAGCTGGCGCCGCCGTCGGCGTGACGTGGTATGAGGGGTCACGTGCACTCGGCGATCGTGATGGCTGCTTCGGAAGCGCCGAAGCGACCTGAAAACAAAAGTTTAAAGTTCCACCTGCACTCTGGTTCTGCTTAAGTAGGGAGGTTTCCCCACTTCGGGTGTCTGCTTGACAATAGTTGAAAGCACTACAATAGGTAGTGGCTCTCTTTGAAGGCGTCCAACATGGTAGGCTACTGGTCGGTGCCGCAGTGCCGGAAGTACGCAACGGAGCGCGGTGTCAGCCTTCACACGTACCTGCAGGCCAAGAAGCTGCTTGGATTGCTTGAAGTAGCTTGGATTGCGAAACTTAGAACTGGCAAGCAGCAGCCATCGGCTACAACTCGGGTGTGTAGCAAGCACTTCCGCGAGGAAGATTTCTGCTACGGCGTCGGGGCTGCGATGTTCGGTGAGTAGCAGAAAGTGCGCACTGAGACGCTTGTCCATTCAAGCTGCCCGGCTAACGTCACGAAGCTTGTCTATGAACTTGTTGATGCTAGATACTGGCAAGTTCACTGGAATGGAAAGGTAGGAAGCACATTAAAGAAATGCATGGCATATGCTCATGTTTGTGTTGGCACCAAACAATGAATGTACTGGATTAAGAAAAAGAAGCAGCGGGAAATTCTTGTTGAGAAGACCGATAAACATACAGTGCGACGCAATTTGAGAAATAAAGATATTGAAGCGTCCAAGAATTTAGAACAAAAAAAAATTATTGAATCGTCGCGATGGCACATCACGAGTCACCGTACAGCTTCGAAGTCCCCAGTTATAATGAAATTATTTTTGAACAGCTCTGATAGCATCCCCGCAATGGTTGCTTGTGTGCGCTGTCAAATGTTCATGTGCTGCGGCCTAAAGTTCACGGCACAGTGCAAAAACTTGCTCGCAGCGAACGCGAAATATTGTGCGCGGACATGCATGCAGACGCGCAGTCGGTCGCTGCTAACCCGTGCAATGGCTGCATGGAAGCTTCGTTCTTTTATGCTCCATTTGGTTATACAGCCAGCCCATTATAGGAACATATTTCACATAGTTTGCTCTCAGCGATTGCCTACCTTTCATGCAAGAAGCCGGTTCGGGGGACTCCATTGCAGCGACCGCGCGCAGTGGGTGTCACTCTACATGTTCGGTAAGGAGATAGTCCGTAAACCATTATGTGCTTTCTGTTTGCCCAGGATTATTATTTCGACAGTAAGAAGCTTGCCTCATTTCAAGTACTTGCAGAAATGTCCAGGAGAGCTCTCGCGTAGTGCTTTTATTGCGATAGCAATTATATGGACACTCAAAGCGGATTTCTGCCGTCGGTGTCGCCGTCGCCGTGAGGTTCCGTATGATGTCAAACGGCGATAAAATCGTCGCCACGCGCCGTATGCTCTATGTGCGAGTGAAAGCGCGTCAGGGACGTGCGCGTTGGCAGTTACGTGGCGCTCGCTCGCTATGCACGCCGTGATATTTCACGACTCGCACTCAAGATTGTGGTTTCAGCTTCACTGGCTGTTCGTTCGCACCACGTGCTCTTCTCCTCCACTTCGTCTCTCTCTCTTCCTCAAGCACTCCTTGGGGCGCCCGTTTGAGGGGAGCGTTCGCCATCTCTGCTGACTTCCGTACTCCTAGGCAGCAGCCGCACTGTAACCGGTATTTCATTTCCCGCAACTGCACTATAAGCGATACGTGTATACATGGAGAGCTACGGGAAAATTAACGGGAGTCTGAAAAGACCGCACTATATCCAGTCCTGCACTATAAGCGGTTACGTTATAAGTGGTCTATACTGTATATATAGATGCGACTCCTTTCGTCGCGCGAAAGGCCGTGGGGGGACAGGAGGGAGGGGAGGGGATGTTTAGCTGCGGCACCAAATGCGTACTTATATAAAAACGTTGCGAGGCGAGAAGGTGGTAAAGACTTCCGACGCTGCTCGACAAGTGTCCCATTCTGATTTCGTCGAAAACCTCCGAGCCACCCCCAGAGGCACCGGCAGCAGTCACTAACGCCGCGCCAGTTCGGAGCAAACGCAGGAAAAACGCCGGCGGCGTCAACAGTTCTGCACGTTGCTGGTGCTGCTGCATGTCCAACTTTATATAGCTGATAAAACTACTATCCTTACTCCGTATAGCTCTCTACTAATTTGCTATCGCAATTGATGCTTTGCCTTTCGGGTGAAACTGCAACATTTTTATTGAACGCCGACAGCCAAACCTATGAGGAGCATGCCGCGTTATCCCTCATACTATGCAAGCGAGGCGCTTTCAATAGAGGGTGACTTCGTAAGTTCTCGCCCCCAATATAGCTCCGTGTCACCACCGCAACGACACGAAAGCCCCGCCGTCTCCGCACCGAGCACATCGCTGCGAAGATAGGGCGGCAGAAGAAGAGCATCACTCCCGAAAAAGGGGAAGCGTTACGCGAATGCAGCCGCGCCGCTACTGGAGACCGAGTGAGATGACATCAGTCCGATCCCGAGTATCGCGCTAGCAATTCGCAGAATATCCGTAGTTACGAGCCCACTAAACTGAGCAAAAGCATTTGAGCATCCAGATACTTTAATGACTGAGTGTTCGTTATTCCTTGGGCTGTCGATGATTCCGGGGTGATCTTGCGCAAAACGTGGCCGAGTCTCGAAGCATAACCTCACAATAACTTGGCCGAACTGAGATAAAGCTAGGTGAGGTCGCCAGCTTTGCAGTTAGCCCAGTCTTCGCACCACTAGTGTGAAGCTGCCCCTACCCTAATCTTTTTATCTCTTTTTTCGTTTATTTAAAGAACGGATGGCGTGAGTGCATGTTCGGGGAAGGGGAAAAGGTGTCATCGGTGCTTTGAATGTGGAGTAAGTATGCTTAAACTGTCCAAACCTCTTCAGCTACCACTAAAATGTTCCTCGCTGTGGATTTCGAATATAAGGATTTCGAATATACAGGGTGTCCCAGCTATCACGCAGCACGATTTAAAAAAAGAGGAACGGCGTTATGCAAAGCAAACCTAGTGCGTATTGTTTCCAGTACAGTGGAGTAGCCGCCAGTAATTTTTTCCTTACTGAGATTTAATTAGGTAATTGTAATTAATTATGTAACTCAAGAAGTACTGTCCTAATTATCAAAGTGTCAATGAGAAGATTGTAGAGCAACATGAAAAACTCCCAATTCAACTTTCTGTTGCTCAATACCTGCTACATAAATGTGTTTTTCCCAAGTGTGAAAGAAGCCTGCGAATACACGCAGAATTGCCGTGCGACTGGCCACTCGAGGCATTTTACCACTGTACTGGAAACAATACGCACTAGGTTTGCTTCACGTAATGCCGTTCCTCTTTTTTTAAATCGGGCTGCGCGATAGCTGGGACACCCTGTATATAGCTTTGTTTATCTCCATTGGTTCAAATTTTGTGCAAGCTTCCTTTTATTATCTTCCGCAAAGATTTGCAAAATATCTGTTGCTTAGATTTTGCTAAGTAGGGTAGCACTGGTTTCTGTATAATTCAAGGAACGCAATAAGACCAACCTCATTGGTCTGCCTTACCTAGAACACAAGTTGTGACATTGAATTTTGAAACTCGAAAAGCTGTTTTTCTGGTTATGAACTTTGAATTTCGCAAATTTTGTTGCGACATGCGCAGCACAATTTCAAAAATCCCTGAGTGCACAGCTGCATTCATCTTCTTTGACAGTGCATGCGTTTATCATCTCTGACATGACAGAAACTGTGAGCTGACTGTTCTTTCTTGCAGCATCTATAAGAGCACGGAGCCTGTTCACAAGCTCACCGCAGTTGGTGCAGGGAAGACGCTGACGATCGAGAAGGAAAACCTGCCGGACACGGGTAAGGAAAGGGGCCGACAGTCACCGAGAGTGGAACATGTGGTAGCGAACAATATTTTTCTTGTACTTATGGAGCACCGTGGTAGGCCTCGTAGGTGTGCATTCATGATTCCCGATGCCGAGATCCCGAACTTAGAAGGTGGACGCAGAGTCCAGATTGTTTTCGGCTGCAACCTTCGCACTGCCTTACCTGCATGCACCTTCCGTTACACTCAGTGATAGGGGAAATACTCTTCATTTTTTAACAGTGAAGCTGTTCTAGCTAATCGTAAAAAGTGGCACCTGCTGTCGCAAAACCTCGCTGAGCTACGACGTCACTGCGTTGCCTCGCAACCACCTCGCGGAGCGGCATGTGCCTCGCCTCCTCTCCGTGCTGTACACATGTTGCCTTGACATGGGATGTTAAGGAGAGGGAAGGAGAGCATGCGCACGGCGCGCACACTGCTTGAGAGAGGGAAAGAGAAAATGAGAGCGAGATGGAGAGAGAAACAAATTGTAGCAGCACCAATGAGGCAACGCGCAGAGCTACTGCTGACGCCGCCCGCGTTGCCTAGCCGCGCATGCGCCGAAGCAGTGGTGATGACGTCACCTCGAGCTGCCTAGTAACCGCCGGCGCAGGTGCGTGCTTACTACGCCCGACACAGACACGGCTCCTGCCTTCCTGCCTGCGTTTGTGGCATGCCAGGAAAGCTGTCGCTCGTAGGCACCGACGCATCCAGCACTAGTCACGCGAAGGGAAGGTACCTCCGAAAATTATGGCTCGAGAATACCTTCAGTGCTCTCAGTCCTGCACCAAATGCGCCAGATTGCGCCATACGAGATTTCCTGTGCCATCCTGATAAAAATACACGATTTTGTGCCAAAGTGTGCCAAAATTAGCACCTGCGCATTACGTGTGTGGCCGCAGTGACCCGCAGACATGTGTAGCGTGCATGAATAAAGCGGCTTCATAAATCGAACGGTGACTGATAATTTGGGCTCGATGGGGACCGTCTAAAGGTACAAACAGTTGGAGGGGGAAATATCCAAATTCGCCAGAAAATAACAATTTATTCCACCAGTGGCTAAAAAAGACATTATTCTCGGTTGACCACTTTCGGGGATATGTTCACTTTCGCGGGATTTCGTGTCACTAGCGTAAGCATCGGCGTACTTGGTAGTGTGCCAGGAACGCTATCATCTGTTGACGTGTCCAGTGCTAGCCGCGCGAAATGTTGCGAAAGTGAAAGTATCCCGGAAAGGGATCGTCCAAAAATAAAGCCGAAGTTTGTCAACGCGGTCCTGCGCGTACGTACGCTTGCCTACGATCTGGTCAGTCCGTATCTCTACCATTGTTATGCTGTTGCCACAAAAAGACAAAATTACAAATAATGCACGCACCTAATCTTCAACCTTTGGCAACAGGACCGCGATTTTGTAGCGATGCCTTTTCCGCTGCCACTCCTTGCGATTCGTCAGTGGTATAAGAGCGGCGCTCCGCCTGCGTTATATGGTATCAGCCGGCAGAGATTAGTGGATGATAAGGGCGGCATATAGAATAGAGCGGAATGCATCGCTACCAAATCGCCACGCAGGAATCGACCACGCTATGAGAGCCGAATGACGGCGTTTTTTTTTTTTTTTTCTTTTTGAAACAGTCACTGTCCTTGTCAGCGGAGACATCGAGGTTGTAGTCGGCGCCGTTTAAACAACTTTAGTCACCACGACCGTGTCGCTAGTTAACACGTCAATGAATGCTGGACGTGTGGAGCAAACCCAAATGCACTCCCGAATGGATTGCCGGGGTGCATAATTCATTTTTCAGGGGAGCTGGGCCCTTGGACTGTGGCGCCACCGCACGGGAGAACGTGAACCACGGCGGTGCCTCGGATCTGTTTGTGCCTCGGTGGCCGCAGTGGCGGTCGTTGGGGTGTTGCGAAGCACAGCATAGCAACACCCCAAATAAAAAAAAATACTGCTCCAGTCGGAATAGCCGAAGGACAGGAAAAGGCAGACCACTATCACCTGCCAGACTTGTAGCCACAACTATGGCTGCTGTTAAGGGATCGATGCTATTCCTAAATAAACACATCACTGTTTTGATGATTCAAATATTATCTCACTATCAGAGTGGGAGCAGGCTACCCGACTGGAGCGATATTTTTTTATTTGGGGTGTTGCTACGCTGCGCTCCGCAACACCCCACAATTGGTGCTACTGCATGTCCAACTTTATATAGCTGATAAAATTACTATCCTTACTCCGTATAGCTCTCTACTAATTTGCTATCGCAATTGATGCTTTGCCTTTCGGGTGAAACTGCAACATTTTTATTGAACGCCGACAGCCAAACCTATGAGGAGCATGCCGCGTTATCCCTCATACTATGCAAGCGAGGCGCTTTCAATAGAGGGTGACTTCGTAAGTTCTCACTCACCCTACGCTGCGCTCCGCAACACCCCAACGACCGCCGCTTCGCGTCGGCGCCCGTCACCGGGGCACAAACAGATCTGAGACGCCGCCGTGGTTCATGTTCTCCCGTGCGGCGGCGCCACAGTCCGAGGGCCCAGCTGCCCTGGAAAATGAATTGCGCTGCCGGGGTTCGCTTGCCCGACAGTTTGGGCGCGGTCGGTGCTGGATTAACTAGGCTTCGCTAGTTTCGGTTTCCAGGAGGTGTCGGCAACATGGCCGATCACCATGCTGCGTCGATGCCAGCGACGTATCAACGCCAAAATATTGCTATTTCCGCTCAACTCGGCGATCAAATTAGCACGCAGTCGTATAGAATTGTATAGAATGGCGTACCTTAAGGTGTCCGAAATTTCGGTCGTACTTATACTTTATATTTATGGGCCAGTGATGGTGCCTCAAAGTAGTCCGAATAATCGAGCTTGTTTGAATTGCTGGTGTCGAAATAATCGGTCGACGCCAGTTTTCAATCGGCCAGTTTTGAAAGTACCTGGTGTCGTTTGAAGAAATGACTGAGTGTTACGAGGGGCTTATCAAGGCTGGCCTAGCTCAGAATAGCATTAATGACATTGTCTGGCCAGGTGTTCCTGACTGATGCTAGAGCCTTGCTGAAAACATAACAAAGTGTCAGTTGTCAATGAAAAAATCTTACAATGTGAAAGGCAACATCTGAGCACCTTCACTAAACTTGGAATAAACTAATTACAGCACACTGTGTGAACAGGTTTGTTGTCTTCATTTAAATTAAAGGGCTCCAAAGTGCTCCGAAATCTGTATCTGGATGCTCCAAACTGCTCCAAAATGAAGATTTCGCTGCTCCAGAAATTGCTACAAATCTCAGTTCGTCAGTGGGACCACTGTACTTTCCCTGCATGCGTAATTAAGTTAAACCAAGTTGAGACCTAGCAGTAGCAGCCAGTGAGACTTGAGAATTGACACTTTCGCTGTGCCTAAGCTTTGCACAACCGAGTGCAAACTGGCCCGCTTTTTATTATTGTTTTTATAATTTAACATTTACCCGACTTAATGAATGTCTTTCATGCGTTCCCGAAAGAATCCCTCCCCCCACTTTCACCACTGGTTGCTATACAGCGCTTACCTGCGCGCATCCCGAAGACCACGATGGCGTAATCGGTTGAACACCAGCCTTGGGATCTAAAGCATTCAAGTTTGTTCATTGTTGTTGTGCCTTTATTTATTACAGACAACACTTCGCGTTGGCATGGAAACACTCCAGTTTACTGGTAATCAGAGGTCCACTCACCCAATTTGCTTTGCTAACTGTAGTTCACGACATCTCCGCACGATGTCCGTGCTCATGCTGCTAAACGAGCTCAGCAGCGCGAGACTGGTCGTGTGCAGTGATTGCTGTGCATACGTTCTGGACAAAGCCTGAATGGCGTGAAACCTATAGCACACCTGAGGCGAAGCATGTACAGTAGTGTGGGACCCGTAAAACGAAAGGATGTAGCTAGCCCCACGAGGCAGCGTATCGTGTTGATGTCATCAAATGCACCACTTTAGTGCACAGCTGACTTCAGTGGACATATTCCCGAGCTGGAGGGGTGCCTGGATTCAAATTGAAAGCTTTTCGAGCAGCTTGTGGAGCAACTGCTACTAGAAATTCTGTTATAGTCCATGATTCGAGGGCCAGTCAACGTGGTGTGCTCGGGACAGTGCAACGCCTTATACTACGCACTGACTTCCGATGGCTTGACACCTGTCCTCCAACGAGTTGCAGTAGACGAAGAGGACAGGAATAGCATCGGGAGCGAGCACAATTGACTGTTACTATATTTTTCTCGAGCCCAGCACAGGTCTGACTTTCAACGCAGAGTGACTTACACTAGGTAACTGCTAGCCCGGTCATTTAAAAAATTAGGGGCAGCTTCAAACTAGTGGTGCAAAGACTGGGCAAACAGCGAAGCTGGCGACCCCACCTAGCTTTATCTCGATTCGGGCAAGTTTTGCGAGGTTATGCTTCGAGACTTGGCCACGTTTTGCGCAAGATCACCCCGGAATCATCGACAGCCCAAGGAGCAACGAACACTCGGTCATTAAAGTATTTGGACGCTCAAATGCTTTTGCTCGGTTTCACGGGCTTGTAACTCCGGATCCTTTGCGAATCGCTGACGTTTCGCCGCCGCTTCAGCGGCGCATTACTCGGAAAACTCCGCATGGTCCGGTGACGTCATGGCTCGGCAAAGCTAAAGCCCCAACTGGACGTACGTGTTGGAACGTGTCTGCATGTTCTGCACTGCGCCTAGGCACGTACGACAGTCAGGCGCGGAGGCTGCGTCGCATGTCGACACACTGTGGCGTGGACACCTTGCACTGCTAAGATTTTTACGTCCGCGCTGGAAGGTGCCACTCGCGTCACCCGCGCGACCATGGCAAACCAACACGACTTCCGAAACAACTCTTTTTGACTGTGCGGATAGCTATATTCTTGAAGAAAATTACGCAAACGCAGATAACGCCTCGATTTCTAGTAGTTTCTGCGCAACCGATGACTGCGAGCTGTCACAGTGTTGTGCAGTCGACACGAAACCCAGCCCCAGCAGTCGTTCAGACGCATTCGATTGGACCCCAGGAGCCCTGCCGCTGATTGATATTATCGCACCGATAACAAAGCTGAGGCGATTCGTGCGCTTCCACTTTCCCTAGTGTACTAACAAATCATAGTTAAAAGGTTTTGAGGCTCAAATGCAAACATTTCAGCATTCGCCAGGTACACACCGAGATCGTTCGCTTTCACCGAAGGTTAGGCCTACCGTACCTGCTGAGTCCGTCTACACTCTATCGGCCCGTCTGGACTCAGGAATCAACAAGCCTAACGAGGATAAATCACTCTGTATTTCAGCTTTCCCATCGGTGTTTTTAAACAGACCTTTCTTTCGTGTCTACAGTGTCAGCACAAGTGTTCGAGCGCCGATGTGGCATATGTATATATGTGATGTCATCGTAGACTGCCAGCCGTACTAACCGATGCTTCTCTGACTGAGAAAGTGACTACACAGACGTGTCAATTGAAACGCATTGTTGTGTTAAGAAAATGTTGCATTTCCCTTGCGCAATATACAAGAAATGGCTGTCAAAATCGGCAGTAACAGCCCATATAGCGTCCCGAGTTGGCGGTTCACTTAAGACTCTTTTCAAAGTTAAAATGCCCATCGCAAATGGAAATCAGTGTTGCGGCACTTCCAGGCGTACTATTAAATACGGACAACTTTTTCTTTCCGATAGAGGCGTAAGTTTTAGTTGCAGGGCAATAGCGCATCTACTATGTCTGTGCGAGATATGTCTGTGCAAGATAAGTTCGTGTGAAACTGAAACTGAATTTGCGTGTTGACATGGCGAATTATTCACGGCTTGCCGTGTACCGGGATGCCGTAGTGGCAAGGTACTTGGCATGGGATCTGTAGGGCAGATGTTCGAATCCTAGTTATGGTATGTTTTTTTTTTTTTTTGTTACTTTTCTTTCTCTCTTATTGCATTAAAAAGCTCTATGTTGCTTTCTGTATTTACAAAAATATATACAGTACCCAGGCTCTAGAGTTGCATTTCACACCATTACCCAGTGCTCAGTGCCTCCCAGTATGCTGCCCCCTAGGAGGATATTAAAAAAAAATTAGGCTGTGCCTGTCCAGCATCCCAGCATCCAGTGCGCGACACTGGGCCCATAGTCAGGCATGGCACGTGGACACTGGATACTGGGGTTTGCAATAGGGATGCTATGCCGATGCTTATTTTTTTTTTTTTGCAAACACCTGATGGATATGAAATACGCGCGCTTGCATAAGCCGACCTTGAACGTTCATGCGCATACGCAAATTTTTTCCTGCCTGCCGGTAGCCTCAGTCTCTGGGACTCAGCGTTTGAGTGAGGTAGTGCGCAGTGCTCTCGTCGGTTTTTTTATTGCAAGGAAAATGACGGAGCGACTGGAGCAGCGCTACTGCATCAAATTTTGCCAGAAACTGGGCGACAGCCAAGTGAAAAGCATTCGGAAGATTCAGACAGCTTTCGGTGACGATGCTATGAACAGCACACAGATTAAGGAGTGGTACAACCGGTTTAAAGACTGCCGCACATCGGTGGAGAGCGAGCCACGCTTCGGTCGGCCATCAACATGCCGAAATGACCAGGTCATTGCCGAAGTGAACGCTGTGGTGATGCGGGACCGTCGTGTGACTATCCAAGAAACTGCGGAAGAGGTGGGCATCAGCAATTTTTCTGCACATTCCATTATGACCGAAGATTTGGCCATGAAGAGAGTTGCGGCGAAATTCGTGCCGAAGCTGCTCACAGGTGGAGCAAAAGCAACTTCGTGTTGAAGTCTCACAGGACATGCTCGATTCCACAAACAGTGACCCCGACTTCATGAACACCGTAATCACTGGTGATGAGTCTTGGGTGTACTGGTACGACCTAGAAACCAAATCCCACTCATCACAGTGGAAGCATTCCACGTCACTAAAACCAAAGAAGGCCCGCCGAGTGCGCAGCAATGTCAAAGTGATGCTTTCTTTGACTCCCGCGGTGTGGTACACCATGAGTACGCACCTCAGGGTCAAACAATCGCCAAAGAGTACTACAGGGATGTCCTCGATCGCCTACGTGACGCTGTGCGGAGCAAGAGACTGACCGGAGCTGTGGTCAACAGGAAATTGGCGCATCCATCACGACAATGCTCCTGCACATTCCTCGCACTTGATTCAGACTTTTTTGGCGAAAAACCAGACTCCTGTAGTTCAACAGGCTCCTTACTCTCCTGATATGGCCCCCTGCGACTTCTGGCTGTTTCCCAAAATCAAGAGGCCATTGAAAGGAGCGCGATTTCAGACAAGAGAGGACATTATCATTGCAACGACAGCGGAGCTAAACTCCATTCCAAAAGAGGGCCTTCTGAGAATGCTTCCAACAATGGCAGCACCGCTGGGAGAAGTGTTTGGAGTCCCAAGGAGACTACTTTGAGGGTGATTAGGTTTCCAACGCTCCAGTTATGCCAGTTTTTTTTCTTCGGCCAAAGGTCGGATACTTTTCTAACATACCTTGTACACATATTAAGTCGCAGTTGAGCTGACTGAACCGCTAGGAGTCTTGCAATATCTTTTTAAAATATAAAAACAAATTTTAAGCTAAAATTTATTGTTTTATTGCCATCTTTAACACAGTGCTTAACGTGGCCGTTAAGTGAAGGCTAGGCTGCCTTGAACATGGTAACCTAGCAACACTGCATCACCTTGACACGCAGCAACTCTTGCACCGTTTGGGTGTGCACCCTCCTCCTCCGTCGGGCGTGACGCGACGTCAAGGGCGCACGGTGCCTGTGGACGCGTTCCAGCGTGTACGACTGGTTGGGGCTTGAAGCGAAGCAATGCGGCACGATGTTGTCATGGCTCGCGCAGCTGTGGCGAGGCTCGGTGCGGTCAGCGCAGCTGGGGCACTGTGTTGCTAGGTGACGCATGGCGACGTCATCGCCAGGTGGAGGTCTTGCGCCATACACTCTATGGACCATCCTCGAGCTTGTGGGGTCCACAAGCTTAAACACCTTCGCTAGTTCACAGGGGTATGTGCCATTGCACTTTGACCCTCTCTGCACTACTGCCAGGATTGGCCCACATTTTCTGTTCGCTCTGCACGGACTAACGGTCAGCTTAAACAGCTCCGCTGTTAAAATGGGCGGGAAGCCCAGTGAAGCCCAGTGAAGCCCGGGAAGCCCAGTGACACGGGAAGCTAGGACGTATGACGAATATGTCTCAGAGCTATGCCGCATTATGCAACAACATATGTTAAGAAGAAGTGTGCTAGTCTGGGCTGGTTGGTACATCATTAGGGCGGGAACAAACAGCGTACCCTTTGTTTCTCTGCATTGCTGCGAGGTTAACTACTTGTTAAAAAATCACATCTCACCCTACGGGCAACCATCGTGGGATGTGAAAGCATCACGGGGGGTGCGCATTGAGTTTCCATTTCGTTTCACTTGGCAACACAACCCAATGAAAGTTAGAGTGAGAGAAGTATTGAGAAGAGAGGAGACGTTTGGTACGAGTTTTCCTGCCGACGTTTACGTTCGGCTTCCCTGGCCCGAAGTTCGAGGTCCGCTTGCCGACACTGACGTTTACGTTCGGCTTCCCGAGCCTTCCCCTGCTCTGCGGCGGTGGCGCTGCCGCTGCAACTAGCGCCGACGTTGACGTTGTTCATGCGTTTCGCACATCGTTGCACAGAGAGAGAATGTCGGAAGCACAGCGAACGCGCGCTTCATACTGCGCTGCGACACTTGCGCCGCCTACCGGCGTACCCTTAGAGAGAGAGTGAGAGAGGGAGTTATATGCGATGATTTGCTGCGCCGCACCTGTGGCGGAGAGGGGGAGGAGGAGAGCGCACACCTACGTAGGAGAGGAGAATGAGGGAGAGTTGCGCATGCGCAGTATGGATGCGGACGCCGCAGAACGGACACTGCCCCGAGCATAAGATGCTCTCGAATCTAAAACGTGATAGCCTGCTACGACGACGCACGTGATGTGATGATTTTATTCCCTTCCCAGTACAGAAACCGTGTTTTTTCTGGCCTTCTGCGCTGAACCTGTGTATTGTGTATATGTTGCATTCCCTGCAATAAACCAGTGGTTATTAGATCAGCGCCTTGTCTGTCCTACTCACTTCGTCCCGTCCTAGCGCTGTTTGTTCCCATCCTAACATGTTAGCAAATGGTAATCAGCACGCCACGAAAGAAAGCATTGCTGGAACGAAGAAGTCACTAAGGCATGGCACGCGCGACTAGAAGCAAGCCGTACCCACCATCGAGCAGTTTATTTTATTAATACTGTCAACCCTCAATTGAGGATCATAACAGAGAGATGGACACAGTTGAGGGCGACAACACTTCGAAGCACTATCTCCAGTTAAAACATGAGATGTAGGCTCTAGTGCAGATGAAACTGGCCCACTCTTCTATGCTTCCCTTGCAAAGACTAAAACACAGACGGCAGAAATGCGGCCCAGAAATGCTGGGCATACGTTCAATCTTTGAACAAAAATGAGCAGCCTAACCCACTCATCAATGACAGCGTCACTGGCAGGCCTGCTTTCGACTTAATGTGGAACGGGCACCTGGAAACACTCTACAGGGCTACTTGGGTGTAGCATTGATACCCAACCTGGCGAGGAAAGGACTAAGCTGTGTTTTCCCGACGATGGGGACATTAACCCTTTAACTGGTAGCTCAAAAATATTGTTGACCTAACAGAAGCATATGCAAAAACTAGACAAATCCAAATATTAGTCTATGCCTTTCTATTTACCTTTATGTACTTGCTCAACAGTGGTATTCACTAAACTATTGAGCATGAGCAGCAGCAGATGTATTGGTCACAAAACCTGAAGGCTTCGTCATCTTCTTAGCACACGTGGGGGTCATATTCTCGCCTATGCAATTTTTTTTTTTCCTTTTTTTAAGCAAGCTTTTATTTCTTAACTCCATAAAGGTACATCTCAAGAACACACATTGACCTTGCCAAAGCAAGTGCCACAGACCAGTTTTGGACCTTACATTTGCTATTCACCACCTGGTCAACAATAATTTTGACCTACTGTATCTCGCTTAGTTTTTAGAGAAACCACTTAATATTTCAATTGGTATGTATTTGAGCAAAGTAAAGGAGAACTAAAGCAATAAAACCATTCGAGGTCAAGTGTTTCTTACCTTGCCAGTTAAAGGGTTAAGTAGGAGGAGGAAGAAACAACTTTATTTTGTTAATTTGGCTTAGTGAGGGGTGGCTACCAGGCGATGCTTACAGCCACCTCCTCGGCTCTTTTGATGGCCCGAAGTTGAACCTCCAGGCTCAGGTTCATGAGTATCGCTTCCCACGCTTCAGGTGAGGGAGCGGCCAGGAGATCTGGTGGGGGGGGGATCTTCCCTGTAGTCTCAGAGAATATTGCCGCGATGCTATCTGTGCCCAACCACGCTGACGACAAAGACGACGACCTCGAGCTTGCAAGCGAGGGGCTAGAGAAGAAGAAGTTTGAACTGAGCGCTTTGTTCTAATTGTCTCAATTAAATATCGCTCTTCGCTCTTGTCTCCAGTGACCCGTGACTCTGGTGGAGGTGCTGGGTATCGCATCCTCGCCTAATGATTGGGACGACTCCTGCGAGTAGACCTGCATCCAGCCCTTCAAGACATCATCCACGCGTCGAGACACCTGTGCACCGCGCAAGCCGCCGCCTACAAGGTCTGTGCCCGGAATTCGGTCTCTTGCAAGGAAGTTTGTCAGCGACCGCACCGACTCAGGAAATGGCGCTTGCAAGTACAACACAGGTGACTGTTCAGAACAATCTAGTCCCCAAAAGCTTCCGCGGTGACACGTATGAAGACGCTGAAGACTGGCTGGACCAGTACGAACGTGGCGTCCGGACCAGAAGCTTTCCAATGTGTACTTCGCTCTTGAAGGTAGTGCAAGGACGTGGTTTCAAAACCGCGAGGCACATTTGACAACGTTGGACGAATTTTGCCATCGGCTAATTGATACCTTCGGAAGCACTGATTGCTGAGATAATGCACAACGCCTTCTCGAGTTGCGCGTTCTGAAACCCAACGAAAGTGTCTCCATGTTTGCCGAGGACATGTCTCGTTTGTTTCGCCACGCGGATCCCAACATGCCTGATTCGAAGAAGCTGAGCCATCTCATGCGCGGTGTCAAAGAACAGCTATTCGCTGGTCTCGTACGAAACCCGCCTACAACAGTGGAAGAATTTATTAAGGAAGCCACAGCAATTGAGCGGGCGCTCCTGCAGCGTTGCCGGCAATACGAACGTCTAACGATGCACCAGCAGGAGCCGCAGTTCTGGCAGTGACCGACGAGACCTCGCTGCGTCAACTGATCAGAGACATTGTGCGCGAAGAGATTGCGAAGCAAACTGCGACACCGAAGGAGTTGCTGAAGTTGTCCGCCAAGAAATCCGGCAAGCATTTGCATCTCCTGAGCCACTCCCTGAACCGTGTCCCGAGCCGCGCTTCGAGTCGCGCTTCGAGTCACGCTTCGAGTCGCGCTTCGAGTCGCGCTTCGAGTCGCGCTTCGAGCCACACTACGAGCCACGCTACGAGCCACGTGCATACAGCTACGCAGACGCTGTCCGTCGCCCGCTTTCTACCGTGCCAGTACAGCAGTACCACCAGCGGCCACCTACTGCTGCCTGGATACAAGGAGAGCGTTTCAGGCGACCCCAGCTTCGCGGGACTGACGTATGGCGCACTGCTGATCGCCGACCATTGTGTTTTCACTGTTGCGAACCAGAGCACATTTATCGTTTTTGCCCTCATCGCCAGGGTGGCATCCAGGAAATGTCACCTGCTACTCCGCGACAGTTTCCAGAGAGAAATCCACGCTTCGACGACAGTATCACTCGGGAACAAGGCAGCTCAGCTAATCTCCGGTCGCGCTCGCCGTCTCCGTTACGCTATTCTTCGCCGGACCGTCGCAGTTTCGCTGACGTGGTAAGAGGCCGCTCTCCAAGCCCACGGCGGGGAAACTGAAATCAGCGACCTCCGGGGGGACGGTTGCAAGTCGTCGAACCACCGAAAATCCCCCATTATTACTGAGAAACGAGCAGAGCAACCCAGAGAAACGGAACACCGACGAATTTGTGAGTGCTGACCTACTCTTAACGATTGATGGACACGACGTGACAGCTTTAGTTGATACTGGCGCAGACTTTTCGATAATGAGTGAGCAGTTGGAAGACCAGCTTAAGAAAGTCAAAACGCAATGGACGGGCCCTCATATTCGAAATGCCGGGGGCCAGATAATGGCACCTACAGGAAAATGTACTTCACGACTCCAGATAGGAAATACAGCTTTTGTCGCCTCTTTTATGATTTTAAAAGAGTGCTGCAGATCACTCATCCTTGGAATGGACTTCTTGCGGGAGTACGGCACCGTGGTTAACATACGTGATGGCGAGATAACCTTATCGAATAGTATAGACACGAGCCACGACGACGAGCGCCAACGTACATCGTTACGTGTCGCCGACGACGACGTCTGCATACCACCACTATCATGTAGTCTTGTCTCCGTCAGTTGCGGAGAACAATTTAACAAGGACGGTGTAGCCGAACAATTAACTGCACTTCTGTTCCATCAAGGTGTTGCTATCGCTCGGTGTCACCTTTACTTGGGAGTGCGGAGAGTTGCGTGCATGCGCTACTCTCGATGGAAGAGAGACACGACTGGCGGCATGGCAAACGAGGATTTAATACGTACAGGAACGATGAACGCACGCGACACACAACACTAAAGCCGAAAGTCAAACCAAAGGCACGCGAAACTAGACATAACACAACGAAAAAGCGTACTTAATGGAAAATCCAAAACTAACTAAATACAATACTATTAACCAAGAACTATCTCATTTCTGGAGCCTAGCTCCGCCTTATGAGTCCCTAGGTCAGTCCTAGCATTCGCTCTTAAAAGTCTGACCACCCTGGCCCCGGCCTAACTGCGTCGATATCAAAACATGGGCACAGGCAGACTAGATAGTGCCTTTAGTCTTTTATTCCCTGGTGGCCTGCCGTTACGTTATCGTGCCCTAATTTCAGTACTTTATTCCTCAGTTCCTTCGGGACCATCAACTGTAATACTTCGCTACCTGAACTGAATATACATTTCCGGTACAATAAATACCTCCTCCTTTGTTGGTGGTGAGCTCGTCGGTGATGCGCTCGTCAGCGATGGCGCTCAGCGCTGCTTAGGCCCACCTGCCTAGGCCTAGCGTCGGGATGTGTCGCAACTTCTTCAGAAGTGCCGACGTGTCGTCCCGAGGAGAATCGAACGTGCCGGTCTGTCGCAGAAGGGGGATCCTCTCTGGGGTGCCTGGTCCTGCCGTGAGAAGCTGCAGCCCGTCCAGGAGCCTCGCCCGAACTTGCCGAGGTCGACGGCCACACCTTGGACGGCCAGCGTCGCGAACTCAACCAGACCCCCAAGTCTCCCGTCGCCAGAGCGGAGCTGGAGGTGCGACCTTCCTGACCCGGTGCCACGTTGAAACTCCACGGACAGCGCCGTTCATCCCTCGACTATGCCTCGGTTCGTGCGCCTCGCGCGCTCGGGCCGTTCCGAACGCCGGGCATCGCATGCTCCTCTTCTTTTTCGCGCCACAGGCGGCCTCTTACATGTGACATTCGGGGTATCGTCAGCCTAATCGGTGGTCGGAAAGAGGTACTACTGACAAATTTTACTAATGAACGCCGGCACATCAGTAAAGGCACCGCTGTGGCATATTTTGACGAAATTGACCACGTTCAATACTGCTTTGCTGTAAAAGAGGAATCAACCACCGATACGATGCCACATGCACCCGTCGTCGACGTTGACCCAGGTTTAGCGCCGCAACAGAAACAAAGTCTCAGGGAACTGCTTGACCATTTTAAGGACTGCTTCTCTACAACGTCCCGAGTGCGTCAAACACCACTGACGAAACACCGCATTATTACGGAGGAAACAGCAATACCCATCCGGCAGCATCCGTATCGCGTGGCTGAGAAAGAGCGTGAAGCAATACAGCAGCAAGTCAAGAAAATGCTAGAAGATGATGTCATCCAGCCGTCAAAAAGTCCTTGGGCGTCACCCGTGGTACTCGTTAAGAAGAAGGATGGTAGCCTGCGGTTTTGTATCGATTATCGCAAGCTCAATCGGATTACGAAAAAAGACGTGTATCCCTTACCACGCATCGACGATTCCCTCGACAGGCTACGGCATGCTCGGTACTTCTCGTCAATGGACTTAAAGAGTGGGTACTGGCAAATAGAGGTCGATGAACGGGATCGCGAAAAGACTGCTTTTGTGACGCCTGATGGGCTCTATGAATTCAAAGTTCTCCCTTTTGATTTGTGCTCCGCCCCAGCCACGTTTCAAAGGCTAATGGATACCGTTCTCTCAGACCTTAAGTGGAAGACTTGCTTAGTGTACCTAGACGATGTGATTGTTTATTCTGCCACATTTGATGAACATCTCAGACGGCTACGGTTAGTTCTTCAAGCCATACGGTCCGCTGGGCTTACTTTAAAACCTGAAAAGTGTCACTTTCGCTATGAAGAGCTGCAGTTTTTGGGCCACGTTGTAAGCCACACAGGTGTCAGACCTGATCCTGAGAAAATCGCAGCTGTCGCAAAGTTTTCAAGGCCTACGGACAAGAAGGCAGTCAGACGCTTCCTGGGCCTATGTGCATATTACCGGCGATTTATTGCAGGTTTTGCACGCATCGCCTCACCGCTCACCTGCCTAACCAGAGAAGATGTCGCGTTTGTGTGGGGCGAGGAGCAGGAGGTGGCATTTAACGAGTTGCAGCACCGTCTACAAACTCCACCTGTTCTTGCCCACTTTGACGTGGATGCGCCCACAATGATCTATACCGATGCCAGCAACGTGGGTCTAGGCTCCGTCCTTGTTCAGCAGCAAGACTGCGCTGAGCGAGTCATCGATTACGCGAGTAGAACGCTGTCACATGCCGAATCGAACTACTCCACCACAGAGAAGGAATGCTTGGCTGTAGTATGGGCAGTTACCAAGTTCCGCCCGTACATATACGGCCGCCCATTTCAAGTCATAAGTGACCACCATTCTCTCTGTTGGTTGACAAACATGAAAGATCCATCTGCACGCTGGGCCCTACGGCTTCAAGAGTACGACATGACAGTGGTCTATAAATCGGGAAGGCAGCACTTAGATGCTGACTGCCTTTCCAGATCGCCGATCGAGTCGTCAGGCGGAGATGATGACGAATCCACAGGCTTTTTAGGAGTTGTTGATGTGGCCACCATCTCTCAGCAACAACAAGAGGACCAGGAGCTCGCTTCTCTAATTGATTTCTTAGAAGGCCGCACCACAAACAAGCCTGGATTGTTCTCAAGGGACCTGTCATCATTCTGCATACGCAACAGTGTTCTTTTTAGAAAGAACTTCTGTTCAACAGGGAACAGATATCTACTAGTCGTCCCTAAATCTCTCCGCAATGAAATATTGCAGGCCTGTCACGATGAAGCTACCTCAGGCCACCTAGGGTACACAAGAACATTAGCGCAGATCAAAGAGAAGTACTACTAGCCACGGCTTGCAGCACAGGTGAAGCACTACGTTCGAACGTGCCTTGACTGCCAGCGACGAAAAGTACCACCTGCGAAACCTGCCGGACTATTACATCCTGTTCCAGTGCCGGAAACGCCATTTGCACAAATTGGAATGGACCTTTTGGGCCCATTCCCAATATCTGCCGCCGGAAATAAGTGGATCATAGTTGCGACAGACTACCTCACGCGATATGCAGAAACCAAGGCACTTCCGAGCAGCGCAGCAGCCGAGGCCGCACAGTTCTTCATTGAAAACGTCGTCCTGAGGCACGGTGCTCCAGCGGTCATCGTAACCAACAGGGGAACCACATTCACGGCTGAACTTTTGCGAACTGTACTAACGCTGAGTGGCACGGCACACAGAAGGACGACAGCCTATCACCCGCAAAGCAATGGACTTACTGAGCGCCTCAACAAGACTCTCGCAGACATGCTGTGCATGTATGTAGATGTGGACCACAAGAACTGGGACCATATTACCACGGCGCACCTCGTAAACTTCTCACCGATCGCGGGCAATACTTTCTTGCCAAAGTCATCGACGACTTACTTCGATCCTGTGCTACTAAACACAAGCTTACTACAGCCTACCATCCTCAAACTAACGGTCTTACTGAACGCCTGAACCGGACAATAACTGACATGCTCGCGATGTATGTTTCCTCCGATCATCGCGACTGGGACACTGCTTTACCATTTGTCACGTTTGCGTACAATTCCTCGCGCCACGACACAGCTGGTTATTCGGCCTTTTACCTTCTATATGGCCGTGAACCGACCTTGCCTTTCGAGACTCTTCTTTCGACCCCACTCGACTCGCCGACGGAGTACGCTCATGATGTCATAACCACAGCGACCCAGGCACGCCAGATTGCCCGTCTTCGTCTCTCTGCTTCCCAAACATGTCAGAAGTGCCGTTACGATCAGCGCCACCGCGATGTCGAATACGAACCAGGTGATCTTGTGCTAGTTTGGTCTCCATCTCGACGTGTCGGTCTTTCGGAGAAACTCCTTTCGCGATACCACGGCCCTTATCGCATCCTCCGCCAGGTGACGCCTGTCACATATGAAGTGTCTCCACTGGATGCTACCGTGCCTTCACCTCTATCTGACGTCGTCCACGTCAGCCGCCTCAAACCGTTCCTTTCTGGAACCAGTGAGTCGCACCAGTAAGGTGCTTCTTCTGACGGGGGTAATGTCACAGTGCGTAAGGTGGAAAGAAGAGGACATGGTTGGTTCCCTGGGAGACGACAAAGAAGATTCTGGGTTTTCGCTTCTCTGCGTAGCCATTAAAACCCGTCTGTAAAACCAGTACGTTTCTTCCTTCCCGTAACATTATATTACCCTACGTCACGTTTGCTTATAACACGGCTCGGCAAGAAACAACAAAAATGACACCATTCAGTCTCCTCCACGGTCGAGAAGTGACTACAATGCTGGATGCTATGCTGCCTCATGATTCCAGCGATTCCGAGACTGACGCCGCAGATTTTACAGCGCGCGCCGAAGAAGCAAGACAGCTCACGCGCGTTCGCATAACTGACCAGCAAGAGCGAGATGCCTGACGTTACAATCAACACCATCGATGCGTCGTCTACCATCCCGGCCAAAGAGTCTGGGTTTGGACTCCAGTACGCCGCCGGGGCCTCGCGGCAAAACTTCTACGCCGATACTTCGGACCATACAAGGTTCTACGACGCCTTAGCGACGTCAACTATGAAGTTGTTCCTGACAGCCCATCCTGCTCGAGGCGCCGTATGAACCTGCCTGAGACTGTGCACGTGGTGCGCATGAAACCTTATTTTTCTGAATGACATGGGTACTCTCTGATTTGCTGATTACCGGGTGCTACTCGCCGAGCATCGGGTCAATGCTCCTTCTGGAGGGGGCAAATGCCGCGACGCTATCTGTGCCCAACCACGCTGACGACGAAGACGACGACCTCGAGCTTGCAAGCGAGGGGCTAGAGAAGAAGTTTTAACTGAGCGCTTTGTTCTAATTGTCTCAATTAAATACCGCTCTTCGCTCTTGTCTCCAGTGAGCCGTGACAATATGATTTAAAGAGGCTATGGACCCACATAATGAGCAGTGTGGATCTGTCAAGTCAGAGTAAAAGTGTGTGTATATTTGTGGGTTGGGAAAGGAGTGCCCTTGGAATCGGTGCGAGGTGACTTCTTGTCCCTTGGTGAGCTTGGGATGAGGTCTGGGTTTTGTCCGTCTTGCGAGGCGATAGTTTTGTGTAGTATCGTGGTATGTGGTCAGTGGCTCGCTGACTGGGACCCACCGCTCGGCTGACGAATCCTTGAGCACATTGGTTGGCCGCCTCGTTCCCCGGGTTCCCTGTGTGAGTCGGTACCCATATCAATTCAATTGGGGTGGGTTCTTCACTATCTTGTTGTTTGGGGGAGTGTAGGGGGTGCAGTATTCGTAGCGTGGCTGGGGGCACGATGTCGCACGCAAAGTTGGATATGGTGTTCTTTGAGTCGCTGATTATTGTGGTAAATCTGGCCGCTGCAGCGAGGACAGTGGCTGCCTCCGCCGAGTTGAGGGCACGGACAAAACCGGCCGTCCTTATTGGCGTTGCTCAGGGCGCAGATTGGTTGTTCTTGTTGATCTTGGGAAGGGTAATTATGCTGATTGCGTACATGTTATTTGGCAAGGAATATTGAGCAGTGTCGACGTATGCTCCTTCGGAGTTGGACCCGTGGGTTTTGTGCAGGGCTTGAGCTCTTGCTTTTTGTCTGACGTCGTGATGACCTGCCAGCTTGTTCTTTGGCAGCAGCTTGATGATGAATCTCCGATTTCGGGAAAAATGGTGGCAGGATCGTTGTGCTTTGGGGATGCTCTGCCCGATGCGGTCCAGGATCCAACGGCCCGGCCCGTCTTGCTTCCCTGTAGTCGGTGAATGTGCACCGTGCGGTGTATGTCGAGAAGCTCTTCCACGGTATTGTGTAACCCCAGACTTGGGAGGTGCTCGGTAGGGGTGTAGGAGTGGTACGGATGAGCCCCAACGCCGCCTTGTACACCTTTCGAATGAGGCGGTCCAGTTAGTTGTGCTCTTTCGGTTTGGAGTAGATGTAGGTAGGGAAGGGCATGATGAGCCTTGAGATGACAAAGGCATGGATGATTTGGAGTAGCTCCTTCTCCTTCATACCTTGCTTGCGTGCCCTCACTCGGGGGATTAGATGGACCGTCTGATTCACCGCTATGGTGAGACGATCAATGGTGATGTTGTTGTGGTAATTCTTTTTTACAAAAAAGGCCCAGGACCCTCATGTGATCCACGTGGGGTATTACCATGTTGTTGACACATGTTAATGTTGGGTAGTGGGGTCTTTATTCTGCACTGGTCTGGGAGTCGGAGTATTAGCATCTCTGATTTGCTCTGCGAGCACTCTAAACCTGCATCAGTCACGTGCTGGATGACGGTGTTGGATCCCGTGGTCGTCCAGAACGTAATGTCGTCGGCATAGAGATTGTCTCGCAGACCGGGTATTGTGCCGAGTTTGGATGGTAGCGACTTCATTGCGAGGTTAAATAGGAAAGGTGATAAAACGGCTTCTTGAGGAGTGCTGCGATCTCCAAAATTGATTGGTTCGGAGAGTAGATTGCCCACCGAGAGTTAGACCGTACAGTTGGATAGAAAAGTACCTATGTATTGTATGTGCGTTCTCCCGGTTGCAACTCGGCCAAGCTGTTTACTATGGCAGTGTGTTTCATGTTATTAAAGGCTTTGTGAAAGTCTAGGCCGAGTAAGGCTTTGGTGCTTGTGCCACTCTCTGGTCTTAGGAGATCATGGTGCAGTTGGATGAGGGCATCCTGGGTGAATATATGAGCTCGGAAGCCTAGCATAGTGGGGGGAAGTAGGTTGTGCTCTTCCGTGTAGCTTTGTATACGGCAGAGCACGGCGTGTTCCATTAGCTTGCCCAAGCAAGAGGTCAGGCATATGGGTCGAAGATTTTCGAGGTCAAGTTTCTTGCCTAGTTTCTGTATAAAGTTGACTCTGGCGTGTTTCCATTCTGGGGGTAATTGTCCGGATTTCCAGAATTCGTTCACGTACTTGGTGATGGCCCCTACGTACTTTAGATCGAGGTTGCGCAGTGTCTTGTTAGTCACACCGTTGGGGCCTGGCGCCGATGTTGTATGCAGCTTGTGGAGCACGGCGCAGACCTCTGCCTCCGAGATGTCGGCGTCCAGTTATTGGATGGGGTTTCCAGTGTATTGTTGCAGTTGTGCTGTTGTTGTTGCATTAGTACTGCTGATCTTCTGATTCTGGTGGGAGGTATTGATGTACCGGTTTACCAAGCTCCTCCAGCAGCTCTTCGTCGGTACCCGGATATTGGTGGATTATATGCTCGAATTGCTTGCATACTGACAACTTGGAGCTACCGGCGTTAATGAGGTGTCGCAGCAGATGCCACGTTTTCGTACAGCCCATCTGGCCATTGAGGCTGTTGCAAATTTGGCCCCATTGCTGGTGTTCGAGTGTGGCACTGTGGGCTTCAATTTCACGTTCGAGTTTCGCGATGTGACGGTAAAGCTTCTTGTTGCGCCATTGACTGCTGCCACCTCTTCATGAGGCCGTCGTGCGCTTCCCACATGTGGAGGAGGCGAGAATCGGCAATCTTGAGTGACCTCCATTTCGCGCGTCGCGGTGGTCACGCCCTGCTTCAGCGACTCAAAACCCATTTGTCTATGTGCGAGATGGTGTCGGGTGCTGCTTCTTCACGCATTAGTTAAAAATTGTTCCACTCCGTGATTCGCACAGTGGTCTTGGTTCTTTTGTTGGTGGATGTTTCAATGGTAGTGGAGAGAATGCAGTGATCACTGCCTGCCGAGAGGCTTGTTTTTCCATCGAGCGCACGGTATATTTTTGCACAGCGTCAGGTCTGGCGAGGTATCTTTGCATACACTGTTTCCCACCCGCGTTGGCTGTTGTTGCGCGTCCTTGAGAATGGTTAGCTTTAAGCTAACTATTCTCAACGCTCATTAAAGGGACTGACAACCGATATTTATGGACCCAGTTTTTTATGGCGTTACGAAAAGCTCACCCTCGATAGTGTTTACATATGCTGCGGTTACTTCCAAAAGTGCGTGGATATTTTGTAAGCAGAATTTTTCGATCTGAGCAACGCTGAGAAGTGATAGTGATGCCGATAGCCCGCCTCGCAAATTGTGAAAGCCGCCCATCGTCCTGCTTTCACTGGAGGAAGTGCAACTGTGGTTAACCACCTATATTGTCAATTTCGAGCCACTTTTAAAGATAAATAGACTGGTACAATAAGTTTGCGTTGCTGTGCAGACCTTTCTTATAGCTGCACTGCGTTTTTTTCCGAAGTACACGCCTACGTCATGGCTGCATGGCTGGCCCCCGTCGTCGTTATTCAGTCGATAGACGAGCCAAGCCAATCATCGAAGACAAAGGCGAAGCCAGCGCCACTTTTCTACTCACTACAAACGAAGGCTTATCTGCACATTGTAAGTTTAGAAAGAATGATACTGCATTTCAATATTAATAAAAAGACCAGGAACAGCATACACTGGTAGAAAGTCACGTGGTAGACCTCTTAAATAGGTTCATGTTTTTGCCGCATGGGGTGCCAAAGGTCATTTTTCACGACTTTTAGTGAAGATTAAAAAATATAAATCCACGTTTAATGAGAAAAACAGGGCCCGTTCTACCCAAACGATCTTTCCAACCGTGGGGTTATCTCAATTCATGTTCTGAGCGGTTGTCTGTCCCTTTAAGCTAGGGAGGTGCCACTACTGCCCAGGCAGACTGGGCTTCCTCGAGTCATGGTGTTTTTGGAGGCCCAGGCAGTAGATCCCTGAGCTTGCTTTGTGGTGTTGGTAGAAGTTATCTTCTTCTTTATAAATCAGTGTTTACAGTTTGAGCTGCTGGTGGTATGCGGTCCGTTGCACAAGATGCAACATGCTTGGCATTTGGGTTCGGTGTCCGGCATAGGGGGAGGGTGGTTGTCGCCACAGCGGGTGCAGCGGTCTTGCTTGGGCAGGGGGCATACATCGGGGCGATGCCCCACTTTTCAGCAGGTGTAACATGCCTCCACTCAACAGTAGAAAGGGTAGAGGCATATGTCCACTCCGTGGTAGAAAATCCAGCAAGGCAGGAAGTCTCCGGTGAGCGCGATGAGAATGTGTCTCGTCTTGCCCATTCTTCTTCCCCCGACGATGGGCAAGTCGGGATTGTTTGCTTTAAGGT
Source organism: Dermacentor silvarum (assembly GCF_013339745.2). NCBI lineage: Eukaryota > Metazoa > Arthropoda > Arachnida > Ixodida > Ixodidae > Dermacentor > Dermacentor silvarum. The sequence goes on from NC_051164.1 coordinate 117,890,060, forward strand.
CCTGCAGGATCTCTACATCGGTCAAGTTATGGAATGCGTTGAACATAATGGCCCCGTAGTGCATCGTCGGGTGGTAGTGCGTAGACGTGAAACTCGATATTGTGACCGTTGTGTTGGATCGAGGTGATTCTGAGGTAGGTCTTCACACGTTTGGAATCCGCGACGCTTAGCGTAAAAGTATTGTTCGTGGGATGAACTCTAACTTAGTCTGTGGAGGCGGGTGGCTGGTCCGGTAGCGAAGCTGCCTTAAGTAGGGAGCCATATAGTTGCCATGGTGGCACCTTAGTTATGTCAATTGGTGTTTTTGGCAGTCCTACAATGTGGATGGCGTCTGCCGGCATCCTTGGTAGCGGGGCGCGTCTTCATAGCAGGGGCGGACGCGGTTTCACTTGATGTTGTTGGTGTTTCGGCGCAGCACCATCATTAGCACTGCCGTCCCGCGGGTTAAACTAGCTCGGCGTTCCCTCCAGCGCTTCTCGTAGGCTCGGTACCCGGGCGACTGCCAGGAATCGTCGGTCCACACCTCTTCCGAGATGTTGGTACCTTCCACCAAGCACTCCATGTCGGTGGGTGACCGGGCGCGGCAGCGGGGAGAAGTTTTCGGCAACTGCGACGCGAAGCCTATGGATGCAGCTGCGGCGCAAGGCCTAGGCGTAGCACCGTACTCGAGCTAGGCCTGGTAGGCTTAGCCGTGGTTGGCGTTCAGCAAAACAAAAACTCTCACCCGAGAATGTCCAGCGGGATCGGGTCGGGGATGGTGTCCACGGGCTAGGCAACACTTCATACATCCACTCGTGATAAAAGCATTGGCCGAGTAACACGTTTCTACGATGAAAGCCGGGAAATTGCAGAGCTCGAAGCAGATGCGTCCGCTCACCAGGAATGTCTCGGGTTAAGTAGGAATTCAGTCGATGTGCCAAATGATCGTGCGCTGTCCCGACTGCTAGCAGGTACGTCCACAGAGCCACATGGCGTACCCAACAGATTTGCTAAAGTACTACTTCGGTCCAGAATCCAAAGAGCAGCCCGCTGGCTTGTTTAATGGTGTACTCGCGGGAGTGACCATACCGTATGGCTGCTTGATGCGGTGTTTGCGGACAATTTGGTCCTTATGGCTGTACGGGAGGCAGAACTACTAGACATCTAGACATCTTACTAGACATCTGCGACGCGGAAACTGCAAAACCAGGGATGCCGCTTCAACGCCCGAAAAAGACCAAGGTTGTGCTTTTTTACGGGCAGTATGAATGAGAGTGCGACCTCAGACTGGGGAATGAGACGCTCACCATCGATAGTGCCTTCAAGTACTTGGGTGTAGAATTATGTTACAAAGGCAATATGTACAACCGGCATGAAGCACTCGGAGCACAATGCATCCTTAGGCGCCGCACTTTCTGGGGATGCGAGCTATAGTTAAGCGACCGTAGTCAACCCTAGTCAGTGCGCAGAAGCCGTACTGCGGCCGATACACTCGAAAAACAACACACCCGAGCGGCTCTGGACTCGCACGGTGCGCTCTCTCTTGTGTTGTGAAGCGTTTGAAAGCACGCGTTGACAGTACAGCGATGACCTCACAGGTAAGCACTCACTTCAATTATTCAACGCACCGATCGCCGAAAGTGATCGTATACATCCCCGTATTCGCTTGCTATCCTGTCGCTGTGAGTCGAACTTCCTAGATTCGTCAGCGCCCATCGGCATGTTCTATTGGTTGTGATTCAGCCAGCTAGCATTGGTGTAGGAAAGCTGCAATAAATGCACTTGTGATTGTTTGCATTGCTGTGTTGTAGTTACTTTGTCCCAAGAGCACGCTTGAGAACCTCACGCACTTTAGCTGCACGCGTGTTCGCATTGCGATGCATGCAACTGCATCGATTTGTTCTCGCTGCTGTCGCAGCATGTAAACAGGCTTTGGGCAGTTCACAGCCACATCACACGTTGTGACAAAAGCGAGGCTTGCGTTCTAAGTAAGATTTGGCATTTCCAAAAATCTTTCATTCTTCCAAAATTGATTCGCATAAATCAAAGTAGAAAATAATCTTATGTTGTTGTGTATGCAATGCAGGCTTGCGTTTTAAGTAAGTTTTGGCATTTCCAAAAATCTCTCATTCTTCCAAAATTGATTCGCATAAATCAAAGTAGAAAATAATCTTATGTTGTTGTTGTGTGCGCAATGCAGCTAACTAGATTATTCTGTCACTTTGAGAACTAATACGAAAGCAAAACACATTAATGTATTGCAGGGCAATCTTTTATTATTTCGCATCTGCTGGCACATTAACGAGCACTATTTTTTTCAGGGCAGTTCTCTTACCTGCTGTTATAGTGCATTTTGAATACTCGACACCGTGCCAAAAAACACGGAGCGCGTCCCAAATCACCGTAGACTCGCGCAATGTGCAACCGATTGCGATGTCGTTTGTGGCCTCCGTCCGTTATGTCGTAGGTCAGATGTGCTTTTGCTAAGCCGAATCATTCTCGTCAATTTGAGGTTACTGTCTTTAAAGGCATTTCAATCTTGTAACGCAGAAAAGAGAAGTGTCCCAAGCAACCATGCATGGATATCCGTCAGACGTCCTATGGATATTCCTTTCCGATACCTCCGATGGACGTCCGCAAATCTCCAACAGATAACTAGTCGTTCTTGCTGCGCTTCGCTTACGTATACGCCAACCAATTTGTTTCCAAAACAATATTCGTGCATATGGTGTATACCTTTAAAAAAGACTGACGCAACCTATCGCACCCAAGTGATAGTGACCGTAAAACTATAGCTGCGCAATGTCGTGATGCAGACATGTCGTGAAAGGCTAGGACAAAACGAGGTGGAGAAGTATACGAGCACGCGGCCGGACTGTCTTACGTTAGCAGAGACAGATACGCGGGAAAAGCAAGCTCGAGGTCGCGGTTTCGATCACGGCCGCGGCTGCCACATTTTGATGGGAGGCAGCGCTGACATCGAGGCACCCTTAGAGTTACTGTATAGGTTCCTATGCATGCTTTATTGTGATCACATGAGCTTGTGTGTGTATATATGTATGTTTCAGGAAAATAAAATGTAGTTGGAAGTCGGCGTGTTGTCTCCGTCGTGCCATTCCGTCCTTTGTCCGCGCTGCGCATATCATCATGGATTACCAACTGGCCTGGTCTTCCTTGCGTGTGCAGTTGTGTGGAACCCGTGGGCCAAAATGGCAGCCGAATTGGAAGACTTGGGATCGGAGGAGTACCTGTACATGCTGTGTGTGGAACCCGGTCACGTGGCGCGGCCTGTGCGACTGGAGCCGTCGCAACGCTTCCACGCCGCCTGCACGTTCACGGCGTCCAACGAGTAAATAAAGAGCTATCGAACAGCACTGTATTTGAGGTAGCTGACACGCATGATGTCTCTGCAGTTCCTACAATGGCTCGCATCTGCGCAGCCTTTGTTGTCGCGTGCCGGCAGGGCGCGACGGTACACGTGCCGCCTGTATTCACTGGGGGTCATGGCCAAGCAGCATTAAAAAAATGCAGACCCGGCTGAAAAACTGCAGCATTTGCTATGTAGATCGAAGGTACTGTTCCTTTTACAGTGAATCTGTTGTAGAACTACCCAAGAATGTGAACGCCAACGTGTAACCTCAAGAATGCTGAACGTTGCAGCGAGTCAGGTACGTAAAGCGCGAATAAAACACGGGCAGCGGAAGAATCGGGACATATACAGAGCGCTGTGTGTGTCCTCATTCTTTCCGCTGTCCGTGTCTGATGTGCGCTTTACCTGCCTTAACATTTAACTATAGCTCGGATACGCACCCTAGTCTGTCTCTCTCTATCTTTCTCTGTGTGTGCGAGAGAGAGTGAGCGCGCTTGGTTGTAAACTATTTGGGATGCATCGGTTCTCACTCGATCGAAGAGCAGCGGCGCCTATGCATCTCCAGCATGAATCGGGGGAAAAAAATGATCGATTGGCGCAGGAATTGCAACGCACTGCTCGTGTAAGCCAAGTTAATGCAACCCCGAAACATCGTTCTCGCGCATTTTGAACCTGATAGGTAGGGCTCCGTGTTTTCGGTTTTATCCGAAAAAATCCGATAAACATTCGCCGGTAAAATTTTTGACAATTCGGATGTATCCGATAAACTCCGATTTGCTTGGCCATGGGTATGACCACCAAGTCGCTGAAAACCGTATGTCCGTCGAGGTGGTTCTCTTTTTATGAAGCTCTAGAAGATATTTTGGGCTACTGGCGCACCATTTTGTCCTTCTTGAGAAGCGACGAAGCCAAGGGGACGAAGTGTGAGAAGCTCAGGACTCTTGTTTCATCGCCTGAAGCTGTGCACGACTTGCTCGTTAAGATGAGGTTTCTGAAGACCAATGCGTGTGCCGTGATCTCAATAATTAAGGAACTTGAGGCAGAGAGTACCCTGATACACCAAGTTTATCCCACACTGGGGGTTCGTTTGCACGCACCCATCAGTCAATGGCGGGATCCAACCGAGGTATTCACATCAGATGTCACAAGTATGTTGGACCTCCTTGACGAGAATCAACGCTTAACGACTGTCGCAGACTTTAACGGATACTACGCTGCTGTCACCGAAAAGTGGAGACAGACATCTTGGAGGAACCTGTGCGATCAACTCCAATACACCAAAGAATCGTTTTGGTACTGTGTTCAAATTGTGAACCCAAATGTGAAGCATGAGCTTCCCCGCGCGTTCGAAACCTATGCGCCTATTTTTCAATTAGTGCTTCTTGAAACTGGCGACTTGAGCCAGCTCCTGATTGATTTTGCGAACTATCAGTGCTATGAAAAACGTAACATTGTTAGACCACTGTCGTTTTGGAGACTTCACAATGTCGAGTGACCAGTGCTTTCTCGCTGCGCGCTGCGTCTTCTGGTGCTTCCAGTTTCTAGCGCTAACGTTGAAAGGGCATTTTCAAAACTGAGAGTCGTCAGTAGAAAGGAGCGTGCTTCGATAACTGACAGCAATCTCGCAAAGTATGCTTGCGTGTTTTATAGTAAGCTTTAAGCTAAGGTTGTTATACGCAAAATTGAAGGTGTTCTGTGTTCAAGTATTTCGCTTGTGCGTATACGTTTTTGTCCATTCAAACGTTCTAGGAAAAATGAAATGTGCTTCGTGTGTTTTGATATTTTAGTATTCAGATATGAATTGATGTAATACTTTCGGGTTTTGAGAATAATGCAAAACTCTGAATTTTGGAGAATTGGGGGTTTACGGGAAATAAACTCCGATAAACGCCGAATTTCCGCCAGAAATATAAACTCCTATAAACACCCGCTGATTTTCAGGAAAAATAAATACCGAACACACGGAGCCCTACTTATAGGTCTCTATCACGGTGTAAGATATATACTCTTTAGGTGGGGACACTTCTCGGCTTGCTTGCTAGACGCAATCGACCAGATAAAGTAGCAAGGGCGCGCGTCTATCGGGGCGGTGGCGGCAGCGGATACCTATCGGCGGAATGACGCAACTTCTGTTATAACGCAGGCGAGAGCGTGCGCCGACAAGGAACGCGCGCATGCCCTCTCCCCGGTGACCTACTTTCGTGCGTCACTCAATCATTTCGGATTTCGTGCGCCGACAAGGAACGCGCGCATGCCCTCTCCCCGGTGACCTACTTTCGTGCGTCACTCAATCATTTCGGATTTCCCGCGAATCGCCGGTTGCTATAACAACGGGAGATTAAACCAATAAAAAGCTTTCTGTGTTGAAGTTGCGTCGTACTGCCGATAGGTATCCGCTGCCGTCACCGGGCCGATCGGCGCGCGCCTTTGCTACTTTATCTTGTCGATCGAGTCTGGCGAGTGTCCTCACCTAAAGAGTATATATCTTACACCGTGGTCTATATATACGTTGAGCCTCCCGTATGAGACCATTGGCGTCGTTCAACACAGCGATCTTTGCGGTTGGTAAACCAGGATGCTACATAATGTTCAGCACACGCTCTTTGCCCTGTGAAGCAGTAATATAGTAAAAAATCTGCAACGGCTCTTTATGGCGGCGCGATTTCCGTAATACGGGTGAATGCATCAGAGAATGCCGGCCGTACATTAAATCGCCTTTCATCGCCTTGCGACTTGTACGGCATGCATTATTACTCGCCCAAACTATTTTATTCGGGGGCAAAAGCCGCGTCTAACCAACCAACTAGTCGCTTAATACATCTGCAAACCACAGCTTGTAGGTGAACTACATGGTGCATGTTGCAGTAAGGGCACGTTCGTGAAATGAATGTCTATAAATGCAGACTTGTAGCTGTATTATCTAACATTTCGTTTTAAAATATTTTTATCGTTCGGAGTTGGCTGGCATAACACCCCACCATAGTTATCACTAGTATGTATCGAGCACTCACTGTGACGGTTGTATAGTGAACTACAATAAAGTATTCGAGTTCACTGTAGACGGGTGATAAGAAATGAATAGAAGGAAAATAACGCCTGAATAATACGGCCCCTGATCTCCGATGCTGAGTGTAGGCTCAACGTGCACGCACATAGTGGCTGTTTCGTCCATCTCACAGAATTGTTGCCAACATTGCGTGTACACTAACTGCCAGCCTGAAAACCAGCAACTACAGACAATTGTATTGTCAACTCCAGAATCCGTCACTTGTGCTGACAACTGTCCAAATAAACAAAATGGCTACGACATCCAGGTCCACGGTGGCCATGGATATCTAGTCACCGTACCATCTAGGAAGGAAGAAACTGAGGAGAGGCCCTACGCACTCCGCGCGCTAAGAGAAATGTGTCGAGAAAGTCACGTGGTATTTTTCACTGTAGCGGCCATGTCGTCGGGGCACAATGGCGGCTTTGCTATGGTGGGGTGCGCTCATGCGTGTTGCCCCGTAGGTCTTGTACCGTGGCAAATGCGTTGTGTGTGCCGGATTGCGTTAGTCTCCGTGTTTTGTTCCGCTGTATTATCTAGACCGTGCTCTCCTGGCTGTTGTGGCCGGGTGGGACTGGAAGAAGTAAAAAAATTTGGGTAGCTTCACACTAGTGGTGAGAAGACTGGGCAAACAGCGAAGCTATCGCAGGCCCGGATCGTTTTGGCGACGCTTCTGGTTGTACACGCACAATTATGCTCGGCTTCGCGGGCTCGCAGCTGTGGATCTTCTGTGAATTGCCGACGTTTCGCCGCCGCTTCTGCGGCCCAATACTCGGGATCGGATCGAAGTCGTCTCACTCACTCCCGAGTAGCGGCGTGGCGCCCTTCGCGCCGCGCTTCCTCTTCTTCGGGAGTAACCCACTTCTTCGACCGCCCCATCTTCGCGGCGACGTGCGACGATTTGGCGATAGCTGGCCCTTGCGCCATTAAACGCCACACATCAATCAATCGACGTGCTCAGCATTTAACCGCGGAGCACTTTAGGGGCCTGGGATGTCGTCCCTCGTCGGTGGGTGTCACGTGACGCACAACACAGTGTGTATGGCATGGTAAAATTTTATTGAGGTCCTTCGGAATGCGCGTCAGCACGTAGGTGTGACCGCAAAAAACTCACTCTCAAGCCGTGCGCCAATCTCGTGAAGGGTACTAGGAAGGTCCTCATCAGCAAGTTTGGGTATTCCCTTAATCTCAAGGTTACATTTTCGAGAGCATTGTTCAGAGGCAGTGATCCTCTGATCCTGTTGAGACATTTGTTTTCTCCAAGCTTCGCACTCAGTTGTTAGCTTTTCATTGATGCTCCTTAGAGACTTGTCCCTCGCAAGATCAATGTTTTCTCCCTTTAATTTTTCGACTTATTCTTCATTCAAAAAGTTCACACTGTTTTTTAGGTCTCTTATTTCCTTCCGTAGTTCTCTCTCAATTGCAGATTTGAATTCAAGCATTTCCTTTCTCATCTCTTCTCGAAACTTTGCTAATTCACTCATATTCACAACACCAAATTATCACTTTGGCAGCAGAGAGGCAGCAATTTGAAAGGTACTTGTGTAGTAAGAAAATTATTGCTAACCTGCAATAAACGAAAGCAGGCGTGTGAGGAACGAATTTTCGCGGCCCTCGCTGCTGCCAAGTGAAGTGCAGGGCTCCAATGCAGCAGGTTTTATAGGAAGGTTCCCCCTGGCGGTACCCTGCGTCGGTAGTGTCCTTGCTTCGTCAGGCAGTTTTCGTGCCTCGACACGCGTCGATGCGTCGATTTGCCTCTCGATACGTGTGGTGTAGTCAGCAATGCGTGGCGGTACAGTCCCACGTGTCAATGCGTCGATTTTGCCAGCGCGCCGTCAACTGCAATAAACGAAAGCAGGCGTGTGAGGAACGAACTTTCGCTGCTGCCAAGTCACGGAATAGGGTAAAAATTTAGCAAACACAGATGTGCTGCTGGCGTTTATTCAATACATGAACCACACAAAAGGAAATTGTCGTTACAAAAAAAACGAGGCTCAAAATGACAGCTGTTAGAATAATGCAGACTGTAGCAGCAAATGGGGACTCGTGCTAGTTTCCTCTTGTGTCTGTCGAGAAAATCGTGCACTCGTCGAGCGCATTGCAGATAAGCGGGAAGGCCATCTCCCCCCACGCATCAGCAAAACCGTTGCCATAACAGCAGGCTTCGTGTGTGTGTGTGTGTGTGTGTGTGTGTGTTTAGGAAGTATGGCCTACCAAGCACCAGGGGAGAAACATGGCGCTCGTGATGGAATTTCCGTTTACCTTGGGAGTATACCAGCTGACATAGTCGTGCCTAAAGTTTGCCCGTGCGGCACCAGCGCCGAATGCACCCCTAGCGGACGGATGGAAGTGTCAAAGGTTGTCGCTGTGCCAGCGCGCGCCTGTGTTCTCTACGGCGTGAGCGCTCGTGCGCGTTGTTTTCTCGATGACGAGCGTGACCTCATCAATTAGGAAAGGTGGCACGCAATACTGCTGTGTTGTTGATTGCCACAACAGCCTCGAAATCACAAAAGGTCGAAAGCCGTCCTTGAAGTACTACAGATTTCTGGGGAGGTGGTACGAGAAGGGACAGGCGACAAGCATGAATAACTGCAGTGCGCCGAGCCAAGTAAGTCACAAACTTTCGCATTCGCGTGCAGTATCACGGCCGCTCGATAAAAAAAAAAACGCAAGAGCAATATGCCTGTATTTGGCGCATGGTCGTTTGTTTAGTCGTGCCGCGTAGTTGAATCGTACAGGGCTTCATCTGCCGCGTTAACTTTTATTTTATTTATTTATTTATTTTTCAAATACTGTTGGCCGTCTTGGCCGTAACAGGGTGGGTACAGCAAGTTTGCACATAACGTAAAAAATGTAAACACCTTACAAACGTAAATAGGACATGAAGCAATGAAAGTTGCAAATACAATGCAATAACCACCAAAACAAATAACCAAATACAAATACAATACTTTGACTACGAAATACATGTTTGTGGCATTGTGACAGTGATATCGCAAGCAACATAAAAGAAAGACTACAGTATGTATTCAAGAACAGTGTAACAATGTTTGCACTACACCACTAAGATTTCATTTCATAAAAGGTTTTTAACACGTTCCTCAAAGCTTTCAATGCTACTCGACTGCAAAACAGACACCGGCAAACTGTTCCATTCCTTAATCGTTCGCGGAAAAAATGAAAATGCGTACGTGTCCATATGATTTTGGAATTGAGAACATGCAAGGATTGCTTGACCTGACGTTTCTAGACTGCCTGGAAGCAAGATAGGGTGTGGTTTCAATATTGAAGTGGCCTTTTGATAACAAAAAAAAAAAAAGAAGAAATTTAAGTCTAGCCAACTTCCGCTGTTGAGCCAGTGGAGACAAATCAAGCAACCGAAGCATTTCAGAAACAGAATCAGTACGATAATACCGGGAAAGAATGAACCTTGCGGATTTTCTCTGTATCTTCTCGATGCGGTTTATTAATCCTTATTGAAACGAATCCCATATGACACTGGCATACTTTAACATTGCTCTAACGTATGTTAAATATGCAAGCAGCTTGACGGATGTGGTTGCTAGGTTTAATTTGCGGCGAAGGAACCATAACTTTTTTTTCTGCAGCTCCCCAAATTCTATCTACGTGTGGTAACTTAGTAGCTTAGCGGTAAATACACCTGTGTTACGCCGCTACGCTCGACGGCGCGAGCTCGATTCACGGCCACGGCGGCTGCTTTTCTATGGCTGCTAAATGCAAGAACACCCTTTTTACCGTGTACTTTAAATTTTTATGTGCGTTAACGAACCCCCGTTGGTCATAATGATTCTTGAGACCCCCCAAAACACTGGGCCTCATAGTGATTTCGTGGTTTTGGCACGTAAAACTCACTAATTTAATTGATTGTACTGTGCGTTCTCTCGCTATCGGCGAGGACGAGCTCAAGAATTGGTTCCCTTTTCCAAACGCTGTATAGTTGTGCAGGTTACGAAAGGGGCCGCGCGCTACTTGTCTTTTGTGTGGCAGCATTCTGTATTTCAAGCCGCGGTCGTCGCGTGCGTTGGTAAGCGGTAGATCGGAAAGCAGCCGCTTGCGCGTTATGTTTGTTGCTTGGCCATGCTTTCTAGGTTCACAATATCCAAGCATATGCTTTAAGATAACTGCCACCTTGCACGTTCTTTTAAAGAACCCCAGGTGGTCCAAATTTCCGGAGTCCCCCACTACGGCGTGCCTCATAATCAAATCGTGGTTTTGGCGCGTAAAACCCCATAATTTTTTTTCACGTTCTTCCTGCTTCACTCTTCCTGCCAAGAATCTTCGTTTCGTGTAGTAGCCGGCCATCGCTATGAGCTTGCTTTAGCTACGGCGGGTGCATTCGCCCGACGAGAAACTATAGATTTGCTTTGATAATGCATGTATCGCTAATGCTTGCGCTCGTACTGCTGGTCCCAAGGCAATTCTTGTTCGTACAGTGCCATGCTTATTGATGCCTAATGCACGTGTTCTCTCCCTGCTCACAGTGCTGATGAGACTACTCCCTGGGCTCAATAGCAATATGCCTGTATTTGGCGCATGGTCGTTTGTTTAGCCGTGTCGCGTAGTTGAACCGTACAGGGCGTCATCCGCCGCGTTAACTTAGCGGTAAATACACCTGTGTTACGCCGCTACGCTCGACGACCCGGCTCAATTAGCTAAGGCGTTGCGCTGCTGAGCACAAGGTCGCGGGATTTCGATGGAGGCGAAATGCAAAAACGCCCGTGTGCTTGCGTTGTAGCGCGTACACGTTAAAGAACCCCAAGTGGTCAAAATTGATCCGGAGCCCTCCACTACGGCGTGCCTCAATCGGAACTGGTTTTGGCAGGTAAAATCCCAGAAAGAAGAAGACACTTCCTGGGAGCCAAAATGAGAGCAGCCATGCGTGCGCGCCCATCTGCCAACGAAACCAACGGCAATCGTCACCGTCTCTGCACATCTCTGCAAGCATGCATGACCGCTTTGTGACTGCACCATAGAGAAATAAAAGTGACTAAATTACTGATGTTGGTGTGTAACTCGATGTCGTATACAATCTTGTTGGACACCTGCAACACCCACTTATGGCTTTCACTGTCACATCACCGTCGACAATTTGTTCAACACCATACGTGTGGATGCAGACGCTCCCATTTCTTGAGGTTGCCGCCATGAAAAAAATTGTCGACGTCGGCAACCTTCTTGAAACCGCATTGCAATCTTTGCATCGCTGTTCTGCAAGCAGGCGATCTGCCGCCGTCGAAAACGGAGCGCCATGAGCATCACGGCGCTCCGTTTGCGGCGCCATCTTGGTTCTTTCCAATACGGAGGCGCTGGGCGTGGCAGCAGCAGATTAACCATTGGGCAGAAAGAAAGGGCGGCGGGCGTGCTAAGGGCGATACCGACGCGATTTAAATGCAGATTTTCTGATTTACCAGCTGATAAACAGTTTGCTTGCATAGAGTGCTCGTTTCAAAAGAGGTTGTCCGACACTTTTCGCGTGTATCGCAACCTGAAGGTAGCACGACTTGTTTGCGAGGTTACCCCCTTTTTTATTTACTCATTTCACTGGTAAACGACCCACAAATATTAGTGGAATTGTACACTTGATGTAATGTTAAGTTTGAAGCTCTTTTAATAGTAATCTTGCTTCTTAGGGTTTTCCCGTCATATTTATGAAACTGGGAGAAAAATTAGGAGACGTCGCGTGAGTGGGCCTGCAGCAGTTCAGGTGCCTGCTGAAGAAGAAAAACGCATTGAGAACAGTTTTCAACACTCAAACACAATTTATTTACAAAGGTAAGCACCAATTAATCTACTTTATAAGCTCTCAGCGAGGTTATCTGGTTAAAATGTGGTTGCTCTACTGCACGCTCGTAGCTGCTACAATCTTGCTAGCATAACACTCAGCTGCCTTTTCAGGAGTGTTAAGCCATCGCAGATAGATGCGGAGATGTTTGGACACAAATCGCTCAAGAAGTTTTCCAATCGCATCTTTGTGCTGACCCGCCGTGGTTGCTCAGTGGCTATGGTGTTAGGCTGCTGAGCACGAAGTCGCGGGATCGAATCCCGGCCACGGCGGCGGCATTTCGATGAGGGGCGAAATGCGAAAACACCCGTGTACTTAGATTTAGTTGCGCGTTAAAGAACCCCAGCCGGTCCAAATTTCCGGAGTCCCCCTCTACGGCGTGCCTTAATTATAATCAGATCGTGGTATTGGCACGTAAAACCCCATAATTTAATTTTAACATCTTTGTGCTTTAACATGGGTTTTCTGGCAAGGTTACATTCTTTCCAATAATTTCCTGCACTGCTTTCAATGATGTTTCTCAGACAGCTCAGATCTTGAGCTTCAGCGAGACTCGAGAACAACACCCTCACATTAAAAAACAAAGTCCAGAATTTGTCTGCTTGCATAAATTAAAATTTGCCAATTTGCCGCCTTGGACATATTCATTTAGTTGAGCAAGGTGGTGTTCCTGTCCAGGTTCTTCAGCCGCTAGCATGCACATGCACACAGAGCAGTGTTCCACAGTGCGGGTAATCGGCTTTAACAAAAAGCCTGCCAAGTGAGCGAGCACATCTTTCGCAAGAGAAGAAACTTCCTCTAAGTCGAGAATGAAGTCGCTTCTCTCATCACTCTCTTTCGACTGAGTGATGCTTTGTGCATGTTTGATTCTTGCAGAAAAAAAATCGACCAGATAGGTACTGTAATCGATCGCGTATCCAGGAAACGAGTTTACAAGTGCCCCAATACTTCTAGCTACAAAAAAAGGTCAATTCACAAACGTCTAGAATAAACCTACGCCGTTGTAACAAGTCAAACACGGCGATCACACCATACTGCAGCCTTATAATCACTAGAAAAGGCACGCCAACATATACAAGCAATTTCTCTGTGAAAATGAAAAGGATTACAAAGGGACATTATCCTTAACAATATCATGATCCTCACTCGCTTATTTTCGTTGTGTCCGTCGGTACGCAGCTGTCACGTTTTACTTGCGCTGCCCTTTTCTTCCTTCAACGTCGCGGGGGTAACAAAATACCCGCGGCTCTCTTACGGTGGATCCAGTGCACAGAGCGACAAAGCAGCCCGTCATGTTTCGTTAACAAGCACGAACATCACAAGGAACTACACAAAACACGAGCTCTCGCACCACAACGCCACAAAGAAAGCAAATGGAGCGCGCGTCCGTTCAGCTCGAGAGCCGGCGCTACCGGCGCGAAAGAACCAACAAGGCGCCGAAAAGCCAGAGCGGCGGCGCGGGGCGGTTCAAAGGCTGTCCCCACTTCTGTAAAGCCAACGTTACTAGATTACCGTTACGGCGACGCAGTCGGGGCTCAGGAGCTGGAGTTGTCGCTGGCCAACTCGCGAACGTCCCCTCTTCGGTCCATGGTCCCTGAAGCTGCTGCCTCCCGTCTCCAGAGCACAGCTGGAGATGCAACTGCTTGTCGACAAGCATTAATTAATTTTTAATTAATGCTTGTCGACCACGTCAGCAATGATGATGTTGATGATGATGATGATGCCTCAATCAATGGCACAACCCACTGTGGGGGATAGGCCACGAACAGGGTGGTATTATTATAGAAATTTAAAATAAATTAGTTTAGAAATAAATAAGTAATAAAAATTAAAGGAACATAAATAAATAATTGAAGATGTGAAACGAACCGATAATAAAAGAATTAAGTAGTCTATACCAAGTTAGTCAGCCTTACCTAGATAGGAATATTAATATGAATTTAATAATTAATTAAATACAGTAAAGGACAGACGTAAATTTTGAATAATAATATCAACACTAATATAATTCTGATTTTGTGACATTACTTTTTGAATTTGCTAAATCTATAATTTATTGAAGAATAAATAAATCAATCATGGAAAGATGGGAAAATATTAATAAGGCAATCTTTTTGTGTCACAAAGAAAATGATAAATTGCTCGGCAAACATTCCCGTGGCCATATCCTAACACCGTGGCTCCAAGTGAGAGTATAACTGGACTGCTTAAAGGCAGTCCTAGATTGTGAAGTGGGATTTCCAAACATCGTTGTCGATGATTAGAAAAGCGCCGACACGATAATAAAAAGTGATCGATGGATTCTGGTTCATTGCAGAGGTAGCATATTGGGGATGCCGCCAGACCACATCTGTGCAAGTAAAAATTTAGTTGTGGAATACGGCAACGCAGCCTTGTAAATGTTACTTCGAATTGCCGGTTAGGACACCACTGTCGGTTCCAAGAATAATTTAGATGTATAAAATCTGTATAATTTGCTAACGCGAGGCTTTTCTTGTCTTCGCTCAAAGAAAACTGTCTTATATCTGGCTGCAGTGATATGCGCAGTTGCCGGCAGCACAGATATTGCTGGACCTTTTAAAGAAGCTCGTGCTAAAGAATCAGCTATTTCATTAAGTTGGATGTCTCGGTGGCCTGGTACCCATACTAAATGAACTAACCTTAAGTGGGGTGGAGCTAATGTGTAAAACGTGTTCAAAGCTGTTGAATTTGTAGACGCGTTAAGGGGGGCGCGCTGCATACAGAAAGGGAATCTGTCACGATAGCAACTTTTGTGACATTTAGCGGTAACTTTCGCAATGCAAGAACTATATATTGCCAGAAGTTCGGCCTGCAATGCCAGCTCATCATCGCCTGCGTCCCCATTTTATTTATTTATTTATTTATTTATTTATTTATTTATTTATTTATTTATTTATTTATTTATTTATTTATTTATTTATTTACATACTCGCAAGGCCCGAGGGCATTACAGAGAGGAGTGGTGAGTACATATGAAGTCGTTGGCAATATTTTTTGAAATTAATGGTGTCACTAATAGCAGCGATGGAGGCGGGAAGGTGGTTCCTGTCGGCGGCAGTGCGTGGTATAAATGAGTAAAAGTAATAGTTGGATTTGCATCGTGGTATCCCCACCTTCATTCGGTGATCGTTGCGAGGGGAGATATAGGATGGAAGGAACAACTCATCTTTAAGAACAGGGTTAGTGTAGTAGATCTTGTGAAAGAGGCACAAGCGCATAAACTTACGACGTACTGCGAGGTCTAGCAAACCAAGCGTCAGCTTCATTGATGATACGCTTGCGTGGCGCGCATAATTTGATAAGATGAAACGGGCGGCCCTGTTCTGAAGTGATTCTAGAAGATTTGTTAGATTAGCTTGACCAGGGTCCCAAATGGAGCAGGCATATTCGAGCTTGGGACGTACTAATGTTTTATAAAGTTGTGATTTAACGTGAACAGTTGCACTGGAAAAATTACGACGTATGAAACCGAGCATGCGGTTAGCGTTATTAAATATGTATTGAAGATGCACGTTCCACGAGAGATTACTAGTGATGTGTATACCGAGATATTTGTAACTTTCTACAGAGGCTAATGGTGTGTTATTGAGGGTATAGTTCAAAGAAACAGGGAAAGAAGAAGTCCGTGAGACACGCATGCTTTTACATTTATTAATAATAAGGGTCATTAAAGAATCGGAACACCAAGAAGATATGGCTGTAAGGTCAGATTGTAGGGCAGCATGATCAGAGGCGTTAGTGATGACGCGGTAAACTACGCAGTCATCGGCGAAAAGTTTTATAGAAGAAGTAACAAACATGGGAAGGTCGTTAATGAATATTAGGAAGAGTAGTGGACCCAGAACAGACCCCTGAGGCACTCCAGACTGCACAAAAGCAATGGAAGAGTCATGACCGTTAGCAGATACATATTGAAAGCGATTAGAAAGGAAACATTCAATCCAGCGCAAGATATGAGTATCGAGATTAAGATTACGTAACTTATGGAAAAGCAGTTTGTGAGACATTGAGTCAAAAGCCTTCGCAAAGTCCAAGAATATACAATCTATTGTTAATCCCTTGTCAACAGCACTAAATAAATCATTAGTGAAAACCAAGAGCTGGGTGTCGCATGAAAAATATTTTCTAAAACCATGCTGACAGCTAGTAAAAAACGAGTTTGATTCCAGAAAATCGATGAGATGCGAGTAAGTGACATGGTCCATGAGCTTACAGGGTACGCTGGTTAATGATATGGGCCTATAATTAAATGGAGAGTCAGTGGGACCTGATTTGTGGAGTGGAACCACCTTCCCTCCTTTCCAATCATTGGGCAACGTGGAAGATTCTAGTGACTGAGCAAAAATGTGCGATAGTATTAACGAAGAATAGGTCACCGCGTTTTTAAGAAATTTGGAATTGATATGATCAATTCCTGCACAAGAAGATATTTTTAGCTTTGTAATCAAACTAGCAATACCAACAGCATCAAAAGAGACAGGGTTCATGGGAATGTAATCAGCAAACGAGATGTCAGGATAAACATCGGGCGATGTAGCAGAAAAAAATTACATGAATACACTGTTGGTCGTTGGTCGCTGGGCGCGCACACACGGCTGCTCTCATTTTTGGCTCCCAGGGAGTGGCATCAGCACTGTCAGCGCAGAAAGAACACATGCATTAGGCACCAATAAGCCAATAAAATTAATTAACGATGTAAGTACTACATATGCGCATAATGCATTATATCATGCTCTATAAATATTTAATGTATATCTTGCCTTATTCAATGACAACTCATTGCATTAGTGAGCAAGGTATCTTTTCACTGCTCCTGAGAAATCGCTCGTACAAACTGCTCCGCGAAATGAACCCAGATAACGGTAACCTTGGGACCAGCAGCACGAGCGCAAGAATTAGCGATACATGCCTCTTCAAAGCAAACCTTCAATGCAGGTTGATCAGACTTACAGCGATACTGGTTGCTTTACAAAGAAAATAATAGTAAGGGGATGTAGCCAACTTGTGTTCTGCAATTCACATGGGTCCTAGCAATACCCAGACAGGGTTCTTGTTCACGCATACTGCTTGCGTCCTCTAATCTAAAGCTCTCTAATGTCAGCAGTATAAAGAGCCTGTAGCCATATTGCTTCGAACTTCACAGCTCCAATTTTGTTTCTTCTGTATTCATTGCTATCTAAACATTACGTTGTCGTGACAGCATCTGCCTAGCTCGTTGCTACATTTTGCGACAAAAGCAGTGCTCACTCAGTTAGAGTTGCCTGTTCTAATATTACTCCGAGAATTCTTCAAACAGTTCATTTTTAAACACGGACCTTGTGATGCCTCTCAAATAAACTGCTTTGCACTGCACCACAGGATACCCGACTAGAAAATTAAGCCAAGCAATAAGCTACTACAAGTAACTAAGCACTGCAAAATCTTCTTAAGTTAGCTAAATTTGCCGCTCCTAAAGTTGGTTATTATTGAAATAGCGCAAGGAAGGAACAGCTTGAATAAACATATGTCTGCATTGTCTGCAAATAGAATTTTATTAAGAAAATGCATGTAAGCGTGTGCACCCTCACGATATTACAAAAGGAAAGCAAGGAATTGTGTTAACGATATATAATCCCTTCTCCATGCACCACTTTTTTAATGCACTGTAAGGGTTATCATTATCAAACACGCAGATCCAGCACAGTGTTGAAATCTAAATGCCGCGAAGCTTGTCCAAGTTAGTGAGGTTGCAACAGTAGCAAACCACATGAGCACAGCATCATTGCCTGTAGCTGTTAGCTCTCTGTGTCCAAGATTAAGTTGATGTGTGATGCTTCTCAGGGGCAAAATGTTGCTGAGAGGATGAGAGGTTTTGGAGAAGATAGCAGCTCGGTACAGTGCTCGCTCGCCAAACGCGCGCACCCGACGGGACCCAGGGGCGACAGCCTCGTGGAGAACGTTGGGTCCCCCGGCGTAAGCGTCGAGACGCAACTTGATGACTGCACATATATAGTCGGGTAGCAGGAGGGCCCTGCGTGGCACCCTGCTACCTCCGCCGGTGCTTTAATAAAGTTCATTTCTCTCTCTCTCTCGGTACAGTGCTGCTGCAAAGTCTTCAGTGTGTGGCAATGGGTAGCGGTCGAGGGATGGTGGCGTCAAACACTGGTAGCACCAGTCACCTGGAGTCTCCTTGGGTACCACGTGCTCATGGGTTGGAAAATCGATGCACGATTCCCAGTGCCAGTATGTGCTCAAACGCATAGCAGGCAATCTTGAGCTAGTCTGCAGCAAGCAACATTAGTGAGCTTGCCTAGAAGGTCCGGTAGTGACAGGTGTATGTATGCTCATAATGGCAAAGCCTCTAGCGCAGTCCAAAAAGAAAGAAGAAGACACGGGCGTGACAGAGGCACGGGACAGCGCTAACTTTAAACTGACGTTTATTGAAACATAGAGGCAAATATATAGTGAAGCAGGTATGAAGGATAAAAAAATACAAAAGATAAGTCACACTCTACGCATGCGCACGTCAATACCGTCCAGTAACGCTATTTCCTTGTCGGAAAGATTAACTGACGGTGTACTAACACAGTCTGCTCCATTTTTAGGGGCGAAGGTCCTTAGGGTGTGGGTCTGTCCCTCCTCTGTAGTATGTAGTAGTAGTAGTAGTAGTAGTAGTAGTAGTAGTAGTAGTCGGTAGCCACGTCTACTTTTATGAGAAAAAAATCACAGCATATTCACGGGGTGAATGATGATAAGTGGGCGAAGCTCCGGAGGGAATCATCGGTAACCGTGAATCTTCCGTGTAATTCGCCCAGTCGATCATCATGTAAAGACGTGAGAAACACTGTGTGTATATATACAAAATCAACTTTAATTTGTTCTTAGACGATGGATGGCTTGCGTTGTCCCTTCATTATGACGGCTTTATGGTCCGTGAAATGAAGGGACAGCGGTTCCTGTAAACGCGTTAGAAACGTGCAGTACTCTCTAGTAAGGGGGAGAGGCCACAGCGTCTTACGCAGCCGTTTACACATGCCGGAACGTGCACCGCGTTTGCCGACGCCATCACATGACTGCTGAGAGAGTATAACCCCCGTATTCATAAACGCTCCTCGACTTGAACTTGACTTGCCACCGCCTTCAACGCGTTTCGAACGCGCTGCCCAAGGCGGTGGCAAGTCAAGTTCAAGTCGAGGAGCGTTTATGAATACGGCGGTAAGGCGGAGAGGCCACAGCGTCTTACACCAGCTTCTTACACGGGCCGTAATGCGCTAGCACAAACGCGTTAGAAACGCGCACTCTTTCGTTAATGTTGGGTATTTATTGTCATTGTGGTCCGTGTGCCCATGTGCGCTTCGTGGCGTAGTATGTTTTGATCATGCCCAATGCAGAAATTTCATAGAGTGTTTGCAGTATTTATATGGGGATCTACTTGGGAAAGAACTAGCCGATGTAACTTGTTTCATTCGTTGAAGAATGGGGGACTCGGGCTAACACATTTGTTTTTGAAACAGATCGTAAGTAGATTCTTTTTCTTACGGGATCAAAGTGATATATTTCTGCGTTCTGTTATTCAAGTGAGATTAAGTTCTTCCTTGCCTGAGTGGGTTGTTTCGTCAAGAAATGAACGAACACCAACGCCAATCGGATTTCTGAAGGAAGTTATGTCATTTTCATTACTGAAAGCTCATTTTTCGAATGAATTTTTGTCTTCTGTGACGCGAAAGAAACTCTATCGGGATCTTGTAGATGTTTTCTTACCGCTTCCTGTATATCGCACGATATACAACTTAGGACCTGAACGGAATGTTTTGAAACGTGTGAAAAATATGCCTGTTAGACCTTCAGCTAAAACATTCTTTTTTCAATTGCATTCTGGCACTCTCCCTGTGAAGCCATGGCTACAAAGTAAAGGCATATTTGTTCCGTGGTCTGTTAACTGCATCATATGTAACAAATCGGAAATTATCGAGCACATCTTCCTGGATTGCCATGACTCCGTTTTCTTGTGGGACGTTCTCAAACGAACTCTGAAAAAAGAACTGCCGATAAGCCCTTTCGGTATTCGTTTCTTGCCATGCGCAGACGCAGAGGGAGTGCCGGCTGACATGATAATGCTTTTGTGTATGAACAGTGTGTGGAAAACGCGCATGGATGTCAGGAATGCCCGCGTAGATGCAAGGTCGGCAAGGCAACACCTAGTTCAAAGTCTTACGTACACCCGGGATGCCCTAAGGCACATGATTGAACCACCAGAGTGGATTCAGGAGCTTGACGTTTTGGTGTCTGTGGTGGCCTCTTTGAAGGCCTTTCAAAGTAGCACAGTCTAGCCAAATTATGCGTTAATATTGTGTAGCGCCAAGTGACCTGCTTTGTATTTGTACGGGTGTATGTATTGTTGCAAAGAAGGGAATAAAGAAAAAAAAAGCTTCGTGGCATAGTGGTTAGCACCGCGCGTTCGGAAGCGAGGGGTCCCTGGTTCGAATCCGCGCTACGGACACAACTTTCGGAATTTTAGGGGCGAAGCTCCTTATAGCGGCACCCGTTCGTCCCCGTCGTAGTGTGTAACCAGTCTTAACGCTAGTACCAGATGTCGGTATAAACTAAACGTATTTATCCAGCGGCCGTGCCCCGGTGCTTCGCCCACTCATCATCATTCACTTCGTGGATATGCGGTGATTTTTTTCTTCATAAGACTAGACGTGGCTACCTACTACGACGACGACTACTACTACATACTACAGAGGAGGGACAGACCCACACCTTAAGGAGCTTCGCCCCTAAAAAAAATTCCGAAAGTTGTGTCCGTAGCGGAATCGAACCAGGGACCCCTCGCTTCCGAACGCGCGGCGCTAACCACTACGCCACGAAGCGCACATGGACACACGCACCACGATGACAATAAATACCCAACATTAACGAAAGACTGCGCGTTTCTAACGCGTTTGTGCTAGCGCGTTGCGGCCCGTGTAAGAAGCTGGTGTAAGACGCTGTGGCCTCTCCGCCTTACCCCGGTATTCATAAACGCTGATGGCGTCGGCAAACGCGGTGCACGTTCCGGCATGTGTAAACGGCTGCGTAAGACGCTGTGGCCTCTCCCCCTTACTAGAGAGTACTGCACGTTTCTAACGCGTTTGTGCTAGCGTCCCCTTAAGCGGGAGATGGTGCAATTATAATGAAGGGCGCTGTTATAAAATAGGAATGACGTCACATATGGCGCGCGTCATTGGTGGAAGTCAATCGTTCGATTTAGTGCGGCGAGACTGGGCGAATTACACGGAAGATTCACGGTTTACCGATGATTCCCTCCGGAGCTTCGCCCACTCATCATCATTCACCCCGTGGATATGCGGTGTTTTTTTTTTTTTTTTTTTTTTTTCCGAATCAGCCGGGCTTCGTTTATCTCACGCATGCTGCGGCATAGAGTTTCATATTAGAAACTCTATGTGCTGCGGTATTTGCTCCTGGCCTCCACTGTGCATGCGCCTAACTTTGGTTTGCACGTTTTGCTGAGACAATCATGTGAATGTTCAGAAAGGTTTCCTTCTCTTGGTTTTGCCAAGAAAAATGTGGCAAAACCAAGAGAAGGAACGCGGGGAAAACGCCGCCGTTTGTCAACAGTTTATTTATTTATTTATTTATTTATTTATTTATTTATTTATTTATTTATTTATTTATTTATTTATTTATTTATTTATTTATTCAAAATACCCCTAAAGGCCCTCAAAGAGGGTATTACATAGGGGGACATATTGCAGTGACATGTGAATAATAACATAGTGAGTGAAAAAAAAAAGAAAAAGAAACGCGATCATGAACATTGTCTGATATACAGCGGGTAAGTGAATAGCAAAAAGAAATAAATACAGTGGGTACGTGGAATAGGAAAACAAGAACAAAGACGCGTTGTTTGTGCGCGTTGTTTGTGTGACCTCGCACAACCGCTGTCAAAACGATGGCTAGTGACGGAACTGATAAACGCCGTTGTCGGCACTGTTAATGGAGAGGCGGCCGAGAGCCCAGAGAGAGTCGGCGGCAGAGGCCGGCAGGGCTGCGCGCATGCACAGTCTAGGTAAAGTCCCTAGATATTTTTATTTATTTTTTTGCTTTCTTTAAGAGTAGAAAATCTAGTGACTTTAAGTCTAGGGTGCCTCGATGCCCTCATCGCCCACCGCTCCCCTTCCACTGGGAATTCGCGTTTGCTCTCCGCCGTGCGTTCGGTCCCCGTGAAAGCGCGCAGTCCTTCGCCCTCGCGCGCTTTCACTCGCACATACAGCATACGGCCATGGAGAGTTTTTACAGCGAAAGCTGTATATTGCTAGGCGAAACGAAAAACCGTTCGCCCCATGTTGTTGTTGTTGCCTCAAAACATGGCTCGTACCCACGAGGGGGATTGGCCACACTCGATAAAATAAAACATACACCTAACAACGAACAAAGGGGTAAAGGTGAATAATCAAAATTCGCCCCATGTTTCGATAAACGTCTCCATTGGCTGCGCCGTCAGTTGCGTCGTTCTCTACGTCGATCGCACCCAAGCGCGCGCGCTATTGGCAGCGCCGTTAGTGACCACCGTAATCTAGTAACGTTGGTTAGTGACGTCGTTAGCGAACGCGTTCCCGCCATTGCCACGCTGCTCTGCCCGCAACGCCGCCTCCTCGGGTCGCCGTTGTTGCATGCGTTCGATATCTCGAGTTGGCTCAGCGTCTTGGTTAGCAGCATCCGCCCGCCATTGGCGCTTGCGTTCCACTATAAACACAAACATGTAACCAATAATTGAGAAACGCTTTAATACAGCGTCGGGATTAACCCACTGCTAAACACCGGGGCCGCGTATTTCAGCTTCACTGAAATACGCGCCCTTGGGGTGTGATTTGATGATAACTCACACCCTTGGGGTGTGATTTTTATAAGTAACACCCTAAGGGTGTGAGTTATAGACACATTTACACCCGTTTTCACTTTTAAGGGTGTAAATTATTTTACAGTGTGTAGGGAGTGCTTGGGTGGTGTTTGTTTATTTTTTTCTGTTGCCGGACGACCATCGGAGATAACAGCTTCGCTGTAATATCGGGAATGGCAAGATATTGGGTTGCAACGTTGTAAGGTCGCACAATACTGTTTTTTTCGCAGTGACGTTATGTGAAGCACTTATTCGAATGTCGGGGCTATATAGCCTCGGTATTTGTGCAGCTAGATGTAATAATTAACAGCATTGTCTCAACTTTTGGCCTCTGATGGCTAATGTGTTCGAGCAATTGGACGCTCGCGATTGGCATTTTTCTACTTGAAGAAAAAACAGCGCAAAAGAGACGAGGACGAAAAAAAGACAGGTACAGCGCACGGGCGAATTATTTCATTGTGGAAACGATGCACCGCTGGGTGATTTGGTGACGGCCACGTCTTTTTAGGTGCGAAGCACCTTATGCGCTCGGGCTGTCGTCGTCACAGTAAGCAAGCGGCACGCGCTCGTGCGCTCCCGCGTTCGTCGTCTCCCACAGCTGGCTGCGTTGCCGCTCATCATTCCAGCGTAGAATTTCACTTCTGTCGTCGTAATGGGCAGGTCGCGTTTACGGGGTTATGAGCCATTGCTTAAGGCAGTATGAGCCCATTAGCGGTGCATCACTGCATGCTTCGCACCTCCCGAGGTTTCACGTTAGTGGAGCTGCATTTCGCTGAATGGGTCATTTGACGCTTAAGCATAAAATTTTGTTAACCGCTCAAACCGAGCCTACGACTTAACTCATGCTAACTGTAATAACTAATAAAAACTAAAACAGTAAGAAAGGCATACATAATTTCTGTACCGCACGCCGCGTTTTTTTTTTCTTTTTTTTTTTTTTAGTGTTGTATGTACAATTATTTCATATCCGCCAACTCGCTGAATATGGTGAAATCAGAGCTGACCCGGAGACAAAGCGCCTGTGACGTCGATCTCAGCAGAAAAAGCGGCAAAACGCAGACATGCGATCATCCGGGCTGCACCTTTATAATTGGCCCGACTATAGAAACTTTCATGCTGCGTTTTACCCTTTCGGCGAGCACAAGAGTGCGTTTGATGAATGGCTTGTTTCTTGGAGTTTGGTTCAAGACTGAAAAAAGAAGCATGACCTAGCAGGGCACACAAAGAGGTTTGTGGCATAATTTTACTCTCTCTCGTTTGTGTATCACATATAGGGTGAGAACGATCAGGCAAGCCGAGATACCCAATTTACTTCAACAATTATATGTGCTGCCGACATATTGGCACTTAAGCCAATAGAATATCAGGGAAATAAAGTCTTCCTTATTGGCGTGCCAAGCTAAATATAGATGAAATTTCAGTAATTTTCAGGTTTGTAACAAAGGAAAATAATAAAGCCAAATTTTGTCACCAGTAAACAAATCCTCCTAATGACAGGTGTGGTGCTCTCTACCAATTGAGCTACCACCGTTTGGCCAACTTTCTTGTAGGTTACAGGGACGTGCATATTTAGCTCCGTCGCAGCAGCTGCTTGCAACACCATAAACGAAGACAGCGTATACCGCTTCCTTTCTTAAAAACCATGCAATTAACGGTGTTGAGTATTACACTGAACGACGTAGACTCCGAAATGCGATCTTTCAGCAGAATTTGAGCAATAACAGTGCAGCGCTAAGTGCAAAATCTTTTTTCGAACACTTTAAGCGAAATATGCACGTCCCCGTACATACCCGAGAAAGCGAACAGATGAACAGCAGCCGTCGCTTAATATACGCGCATAAATTCCTCTGTGCTGGCTTCGTGTGGCTGCTCTGAAACTGCTCCGCTGGCTCAGACGAAACGCACACGCAGGAGGCGTCTTTCTCTTTACTGCGGCTGGTAGTAGTAAGTGGGGTAACTGTAGGGCGGCGGGGGCATCAGCGAAGCCTGGCTGGCCTGTGCATACGATGCCTCCGCGTGGTCGCTGGCGACCTTGCGGGGGGGCTCGTCCGAGGCGGCCCGTATCCCCTTCATAAAGTCTCGCGTCGTGGCCACCACGAGCAGCAGGCCGATGGAGGCGAGCAGTGCCACGCCGCCGATGACCACCACGTTTCGTCGCACCGAGCTGAGCACGCTGTCCACACAGCTCTCGCCGTAGATCTGCTTCTTCGCCTCGTCCCAGCTCTTGGACAGCACGTTCCTGCCGCAGCCTGTGGTTGCAGATAGGATATACTCGCGTATGTGTCACACAAATGAAACCCGGCATAACTTGCAAAATACCTTTGTACGTGTTTATTACACATGTGTTGCAAAGCGCTGCCCATGCACACGGAACGTTATCAAGCTTGCAAGATCCCTAAATGGCGGGTCCTCCAGCCGGTGCCTCACAGTCTGTTCATTAGGCTTTTACGGCGATTACCGCGGCCTCTCCTGTTTTCTTTCCGTGACGCTAACACTGGGTTTCGGTATGCACGAAAGTGTACGTAGACTGTGAGCACCCTGCGCAACACAATGCAAGGAAACAGTCTGTATGCAAAGTACAACGTGCCAGAGTTGAGTGCCGTACAGACAAGCTTTCCTCTGCATAGAAAAACATCCTCAAGAGGAAGCCAAGCTTGCTTGTTCAAGCTTGTTGCTTCGAAAGCCATCGTCGGAACGGCATAAGGAACAAATGATAAGGCCAACTTAAAATACCTTATTTGTTCGCTATATAGAGGTCGGAAATATTTATCTGCGAATATTGCCAGATATTTGACTCGTTCATTTGTAATAGAACAACGCAGTCAAGCAGGAGCGGGCGCCGCCGTCTACATTCGTTGCCTATGTGAGAATGAAGGCAAAGAGAGCGCAGCAGCCGTCGTGCACATGTGGTAGACTAACAGATCCGATGGACAACCATCACTAGGGCCGCAGTCTGCGAGCTGCAAAACTTCCGGAGAGCTTACCGGCGCTCTTGACTCGGCAGCAGGACTCGGGGACAGAGCATCGCTCGTGGCTGGGGTTGCTGGGCGCGCATCGGTAGCGGCCGTTTCGGTCCCAGTCCTGGTAGGCGAGGGGCCCGATGCCGCAGCACTGGAAGCTGTGCTGCATGTGGTCCACCAGGTCGTCCCAGTCGGCGCTGTGCCGGTAGTACCTCACCAGGTCCGGCTGCATGTACCTGCGCGCACACACTGGACACTTCGCCGAGCTTTGACGGGCCCCCGTGCGACCTTAGCCGTTATCCGGGCACTCAAACGAGAACATCCAAGCAACCATTAAAAAGTTAAGAAAATGCGGGTTCTGGCCCCCAACCCTTTGTACGGGACCGCATTACATACGCGAATTACTGCCCAAATAAGTTACAAAAATATTGCTTCCGAGTTCTTCCTCATGTTTGTTCACAATATCACTCAAGCTGTAACGTCTAGTACGCTCAAGTTTTATTTGTCATTTCCAATAGCGTTGTTCAAAAGGCTGATACAGGGCACTATACACTTGATTGTCGGCGGTCAGACCTGCTACGAGGCAGTCAGACCTGCTACGCGGCAGAGGGTGCAAAGAATCTCTGGGTCCGGACAGGCCGCCAATGGAAACTGAACCTGGCAACGTTCAACGCGCGCACCCTCTCGAGTGAGGCTAGCTTAGCAGGACTATTTGAAGAATTATCAGGCATTGCCTGGGATATTATTGGCCTTAGTGAGGTTAGAAGAACTGGTGAGGCTTACAGAGTGCTGACTAACGGCCACGTCCTCTGCTACAGAGGTCTTCCAGATAAGAGAGAATCCGGGGTAGGATTTCTAGTCCATAACAACATAGCGGGCAACATTGAAGACATGAAAAGGGGGTTAGTAGGATCGTGGCAAACAGCGAGTCATGTCATATATATATACAATTTCTATATCATCGGAAATGAACGGTAAGAGAGAAAAAAAATCTTTTAAAAACATCACAAGTATAATCACACAGTTAAAAAGAAAGAAAAAAAAATTGCATAAATCATTAAAGATAACTCGCAGAAATTCAAACGAGGATAAATGGCACGTAAAACTAACAACGAGAAGTATCAATTTATAGGCAAAATTCAGTGACTCGGTAATTTGGACAGTACATTGCATAACAGTAAATCAGAACATCTAATTATTTCTACGTTCGTTAAATTATACTATGTGTCAGATAAAGTGTTCATGAAATGCTCCTACGTTCTACGCTTGAATGATAATAATGTAGATGACTTCATATCAGATGGTATTGAATTCCAAACAGAAATGCCTAAAAACGCGACGGTAAATTTTCCATAATTAGTTCTTGCTTTTGGAAGAAGAAGATTGAGTTGTGCTGAAAATCTTGTGTTGTTATAATTTATTAGGCTAGAGCGAGTAAAACCTGGAATATTAAGCTCGGTATCTATAAGACGAAACATAAGCAGTGACAGCTTATGATTAAATAACATGCGTAAAGGTAAAACATTTAGGGAACGGAATATGGGAACAGAGGGAGATGTATGCGATTGGAATGCAATTAGTCGTAGTGCCTGCTTTTGCAAAACTTCTAGCTGATGAAGATGTATGGCATATGTATTACCCCAAGATGACAGGCAGTATGAGAGATGACTGTGTATGTATGCGTAATATAAAGACATGAGAATGGTTTGCTGAAATAAAGAGCACGTTTTTATGATGATGTGAATACCAAATGAGATTTTTTGAATATGTGATTGAATATGGCACTGGAACTTTAGGTTCTCATCTAGAACTACACCAAGAAATTTAGTAGACGCGGATCTTCTAAGTACATTATTATTTAGAGACACTACAATAGAGTCAATGTGATAAGTTCTTGAAGAATGGAATACCATAAGTGTTGTCTTAGATGGGTTAATAGATAGCTTGTTTTTTACACACCATGAATGAACATTCGCTAGGTCAGCGTTAAGTTTATCCTGCAATGCGAGTAAATTTTTATCAGATGCGAAAATAGTGGTGTCATCGGCATAAGGAAGGCAGTGTGCATGTGTTAATATTTCTGGCAAGTCATTAATGAATATGAGAAATAAAAGTGGCCCAAGTATTGATCCCTGAGGCACGCCTGTATTTACAATTTTTGATGAGGAGAAGACACCATTAACTTCTACTATACATGGTCGGTCTATTAGGTAGTTGCGAATTAATTGTAAAGGCGGCCCAGAAATGCCATAAGATTCAAGTTTACTTAAAAGAATAGGATGATTAATTGTATCAAACGCCTTAGTGAAATCAATAAAGAGAGCACCCACTAAGAGGCCTTGATCGATGGCTAACTTAACCCTCTCAGTAAAAGTAATAAGTGCTAGTTCAGTTGAAAAATTCTCACGAAAACCAAATTGATCAGGAGTTTCGATAATTCGATTAAATTTCGATAAGTATTTAGTTAAGCGATTGTGTATTAGTTTTTCGATCACCTTATTGAAGAAAGACAATATGCAGATAGGACGATAATTACTCATGCATTTATGATCACCTTTTTTAAATACTGGGATTACTTTACCTGTCTTCGGGCGATTAGGAAAGATGCCATCTATAAATAATCTGTTTGCTATATGTGCTAACGCAGGTGAGATTTCGTTAGATACAAGCTTAATGCTAGAGGGGCGTATCAAGTCGAGGCCTAGGCCGGTTGTTTTAAGAGAATTGATAATATTACATACTTCTAGCGATGTTGTGGGGAACAGGTAAAAGGAATGAGAACAGCGCGGAAAATTAAGTAACGTTGAATCAGGCTGACTACCGTCCGTAATACTAAAATGGTCACTGAAAACATTAGCTATGTCTTGAGAGTCAGTAATATTAACAGAACCGTGGTTCACACAAGATATGTGATTTTTAGTTGTACGAATGTTCAAGTATTCCTTAATAACCTGCCAGTTTCGTCTGGTATCACTTCCATTTTTCCTTATTTTATTTTTGTAATAATTACGCTTGGCATGTTAGGAGGTCCCCCCGACAGTTGTTACTTCGGGACCTCCGAATGTGTACTTACACCCACCCTGTATTCGATTTCGTCCTCAAATAAATATTGATTGGTTGATTGGTAGCAGTCGTCGTAATAAAGCTGAATAGAAGGTACAAAATGAAGGTAGTACAAGCCTACGCCCCAACCTCTAGTCACGATAATGAAGAAATAGAACAGTTTTATGAAGATGTTGAATTAGCAATGAGAAAGGTGCAAACTCAGTATACTGTAGTCATGGGCGACGTCGATGCAAAAGTGGGGAAAAAGCAGGTTGGTGAGCAAGCAATTGGCAACTACGGCATCGATTCTAGGAATGCAAGAGGAGAGATGTTAGTAGAATTTGCGGAAAGGAATAGGCTCCGAATAATGAATACCTTCTTCAGGAAGCGCAGCAACAGTAAGTGGACCTGGAAAAGCCCTAATGGAGAAACAAGGAATGAAATAGATTTCATACTCTCTGCCGATCCAAGCATAGTGCAGGATGTAGAAGTGTTAGGTAAGATAATGTGCAGTGACCATAGGTTAGTGAGGTCTAGGATTTCTCTTAATTTGAAGAGAGCAAGCGTGAAATTAGTCAAGAGGAAACAGGCCAACCTAGAGGCAGTAAAGGTAAAAGCAGACAAATTCAGGCTGGTGCTTGCAAACAAATATGCAGCTTTAGAAAAGGAAGATAAAGACAACATAGAGGTAATGAATGAAACCGTAACTAGGTTGATTTCAGAAGCAGCAATTGAAGTGGGAGGTAAGGCACCAAGACAACCAGTAGGTAAGCTCTCCCAAGAAACACAGGACCTAATAAAGAAACGACAAAACATGAAAATGTACACCTCAAGAGATCAGATAGAATTCGCTGAACTGTCAAAACTGATCAACAAGAAGAAAGTAAGGGATATTCGAAATTATAACGTGGGAAAGATTGAGGAAGCTTGGAATAAGACAAGGCAAGATGTATGCACTGAAAGATAAGCATGGTAATATCATCAGCAATTTCGATGACATAGTAAAAGCAGCGGAAGAATTCTATACTAACCTGTACAGTTCCCAAGACAGCCAAGCTACTTTCATTCGAAATAGTGATGAACCGGATACAGAGGCTCCTTCTATAAATAGCGATGAAGTTAGAAGAGCCTTGAAATACATGACCAGGGGAAAAGCTGCTGGAGAAGATGGAATAACGGCAGATTTAATCAAAGATGGAGGAGACATCATGCTCGAAAAGCTTGCGGCCCTTGATACGCAATGCCTCACAACTGCAAGTGTACCAGAGAGCTGGAAGAACGCCAACATTATACTAATTCATAAGAAGGGAGACTTTAAAGGATTGAAGAATTATAGACCCATTAGTTTGCTTTCAGTATTGTATAAAATATTCACTAAGATAATTTCCAATAGAATCAGGGCAACACTTGACTTCAGCCAACCAAGAGAACAAGCTGGCTTCAGGAAGGGATATTCTACGATGGATCATATCCATGTCATCAATCAGGTAATCGAGAAATATGCGGAGTACAATCAACCTATCTATATGGCTTTCATAGATTATGAAAAAGCATTTGATTCAGTAGAGATACCAGCAGTCATAGAGGCATTGCGTAATCAAGGAGTACAGGAGGCATACCTGAATGTCTTGGCAAATGTCTACAAACATTCCACAGCTACCTTGGTTCTCCACAAGAAAAGTAAAAAGCTACCCATCAAGAAAGGGGTCAGGCAAGGAGACACAATCTCTACAATGCTATTCACTGCATGCTTAGAAGAAGTATTCAAGATCTTAGATTGGGAACGCTTAGGAGTGAGGATCAACGGCGAATATCTCAGCAACCTTCGGTTTGCAGATGACATTGTCCTATTCGGCAACAATGGAGACGAATTACAGCAAATGATTGAGGACCGTAATTGAGAAAGTGTAAGAATTTGGTTGAAGATGAACATGCAGAAGACAAAGATAATGTTCAATAGCCTGGCAAGGGTACAAGAATTCAGGATCGCCAGTCAGCCTCTAGAGTATGTAAAGGAGTACGTTTATCTAGGTCAATTACTCACAGGGGACCCTGATCACGAGAAAGAAATTCACAGAAGAATAAAATTGGGTTGGAGTGCATACGGCAGGCATTGCCAAATTCTGACTGGGAGCTTACCACTGTCGTTGAAAAGAAAAGTGTACAATCATTGCATTCTACCGGTGCTAACATATGGGGCAGAAACTTGGAGGTTAACAAAGAGGCTCGAGTTCAAGTTAAGGACCGCACAAAGAGCGATGGAACGAAAAATCTTAGGACTAACGTTAAGAGACAGGAAGAGAGCGGTGTGTTGACATTAAGCGGAAGAAATGGAGCTGGGCAGGCCATGTAATGCGTAGGATGGATAACCGGTGGACCATTAGGGTTACAGAATGGATACCAAGAGAAGGGAAGCGCAGTCGAGGTCGGCAGAAAACTAGATGGGATGATGAAGTTAGGAAATTTGCAGGCGGAAGTTGGAATCAGCTAGCGCAAGACAGGGGCAAGTGGAGATCACAGGGAGATGCCTTCGTCCTGCAGTGGACATGAATAGGCTGATGATGATGATGACACTTGATTGTCATCTTTTGGTGCTGAGACAGGGTTGCCTGTGCTTTTTGGCGACGCGGGCTTTGCGTCGCCTCGAGAGATGGCGCCACGCTGCGTGGCACTTTCTCGCGTTTCAGGCGCTTTTCTTCTAGCTGGGCAGTGCGCTGTCTCCCTGGCGTCTTTCGCTGCCTGTCGTGCGGCCTTCAGCCGGTTTTCTTCTTCTAGCTGGACAGCGCCTATAATGGACCAGTGCACAGTATGGCATGCTGCGGTGTGGTGGGGTTGGGTGTGCCGTTGCGAACATTTTAATATTGTGGCTAGTATCATCTCCAACCAATCTGCTTTGCC
Organism: Dermacentor silvarum; assembly: GCF_013339745.2. Taxonomy (NCBI): domain Eukaryota; kingdom Metazoa; phylum Arthropoda; class Arachnida; order Ixodida; family Ixodidae; genus Dermacentor; species Dermacentor silvarum. Next base: position 117,922,064 of record NC_051164.1, read on the forward strand.
GGTAGCCATTTTATGCTTACAACTGCTCTCGATAACTTTAGAGCCAGCAATTTTTTTTTTCTTTTTTGCGTTGGTTTCGCTTTCAGAAAGAGATAAGGCTATAAATGCAGTGTCATTCGTTCTTGTTTCGTGGATATAAATATTCTATGCACTTCAGTGAAATTGCTTGAACATATTATATTTAAGCACGTATCATCTTTTGCTTAGAACAATCACCTGCTTAACCACCATACAGAAAAACATGGTTTTCGTAGATGAGTATCTACAATAACCCAACTAGTCGTAATTCATGATCTTGCCATAGCTTTAGACAGACATAATCAGGTGGGCTTTTGTGTAAGAAGAACAGGTGATCCGGCGGCACGAAGGCTGCTGATGGGAAACGCGTCTTACTAATGGTGGTGTTTCACGTCTGCACCGCTGCACGGCAGCACACATTAGGAGGCTGAAAAGCGGTAAATTCGAACGTGTAATTGTAACTGGACGTAAAGCGCGTTGAAAACAATAAAAACTATTTTTTTTTTGCTGTTTCTGTCTGCCACTATACTAATTTAAATTCCCCAGGTGCCGAAACAGACGACAATGTCTCCGACATTGCGGTCGCGTCGCTTGATCTAGCAGACGGCGTTTGACAATGCCTGGAAGTAGTCGCAGAAAAGCGGTGCAGGCAGACGATAAGTTATCTTTTTTTTTATTATTTTGCAACGTTTGATTTACCGTTGAGCAATCAATCATCCTTGTTCTCGGTAAGCGCTTAATAAAGTGTTCCCGTGGTATAAATACAGGAAAAGGACGAATACGTTGAATCGCAAGAAAGGGAAGAAGATAGATTTGCCGTTTGATCGGCGACGATGCCTGGCGGAGACGGATCGAGCACTATGGGCAAGAAGTGTTCCAAACTGCAAGAGTGGATATGACTCGTGCAAAGACAAAGTATGTATGCTCAGTGTCCCTAAAGAGACGAGTCGACTGCAAGCGTGGCGGGATGCCATACAACGTGAAGACCGAGTCCAGCTGCGACCAGGCGACTACTTGTGCGAAAAGCACTTCGACCCAATGTACGTGTCAAAAACATGGACGGCAGTGCACAACGGAATTGTTTTAGCCAGCACGACCCGAAGAGCTTCTCTAGCTAGAGATGCGGTGCCGACTCGTTGTCCGGCTACTTCACATTCCACTTTCAAAGAACTGTGTTCCGTGACAACTGATGCTTGCGAAGCGCTTCCGAAAGAAAGAGCAATAGGCAGAAAGCACGAGCGAAAAGGAAGAAACAGAAAGCCAAATGTAGTGAATCACGAGTTACTGGAGCTAGAAACTGACGTGCCAATTGTAGACGGCCAGAACCGGAATAGCGCAGCCAACACAGAACAGACTCCAGCTGACGGCAAGCGCAAATCAAAACCTGAAGGCAGTTAACTACAAGAACCGCAGGCAAAATTATATGTAATGCAACAGACAAGAGCTGAAGAGACTTCTCGTGTGGACAAGGAAACGTTAGCCATAGCAGCTCAGCAGTCTACAAGACCTCATAAAATTCAGGACTTCAGTGCAGCATCGCATGACGGTAACCCCGACAGCATCAACTTCAACACGCTCGTTTAAAATCCCTGTCTCGCCAGGAATAACGTCACAGCTGGTATGTATATTCTACATCGATGGACTTCCTTTCTGTTGGTTTGCAAGTTGCTTCCATTTGTTCTTCTGTGGCCTTGCAATTTTGAATAAAAAAGCAAGAAAAACGATCAGCATCTTCTATCACGAATATTTTATTAAAGAGCATGCGCATACTGATTCCATGGGAATACGCATGGAAGGTGCCGCATGGTTCATGAGAAACAAACAGCCTTTATATTGGTGCTTTATGGACCCAATATTATGCACGAAGCCTGTATGTGAAACGCGCAAACTAAATTTTCGTTTGAGTCTATAGAACAATGGTAGCACAGTTCACCGCATTAGGCGAAAGCGCTTATATACACTCAGGAGGACATTGTACGCGGTACTACCCTACGCACTGTTTTCGCATGAGAAATGAAAACGGGGACGCAGCGTATAGTGACTACAGATAGCAACTCATCATCTAAGCGTACTTGCAAAATGAATTGTCAGCTACTCCAGCAAAAATGCGGACTGTTAGCGCCGCTTTGAGCGAAATATACGCTTTTGATTTAAAAATGCAGCAAGCCTAGCGACACTCTCAAATAACTCTCTACGAGAAATTAAGATGATAACCTGATTATTAGCACTACCAGGCGCTCTGGCAAACGCAGGCTGAAACGCGCGCGCTCAGGGCCCCCATGCCCGCCGCGCAAGGAGCTTTACGCCGCGCTAGAGTATATGCTACCAAAGGTAGCTATGCTCCCGGCATATACAGTAACTCTACGCCGCGCTAGGGCGCCTCGATGCCAGCGCGCTGGGCGTCGAGGCACCCTACGCCGCGCTAGAGTCACTGGAAAAATTTTAGAGTATCGCATTTGTTTTCCGCGTGCCGCCGCCTGCCGCGGCCATCGGTGATTGGGGCGCTCGTGTCACGTGACCTTTTGCCGCCATATTTCTTCCAAGCCCTTTCAGTTGGCACGTCGAACCCGTAGCGTACGCACCGCGCACGGAGAGCACTTCGCCTTTTCGTTCAGCGCTTGCGTTGCGTTTGCGAACACAGGCGTCAGAAATAACCCATCATCATGCCTGGTTGCTGCGCCTTCGGGTGTAGCAACCGAACGGAGTCCGGGAAGGCATTTTTCGTGCGGGAAGGACTACGGTGAACGACGTTCTGCGTGGCTCCACAGAATTGGCCGCAAAACTTCGCGCCCTCGAAGAACACCCGCTTGTGCGAGGTAAGTTTCTTGAATAACTAGTTTGCTGGACAGTTATTGCTTTCAAGTGACTGTACTTGCGTGTGACCGCTAAACTTTACCTGTCCAGTTCACGCTCATCGCTCTGCGTGCGGCTATTGAACACTCTGTAGCTAGCACACGTGGTTTTGAGTGAGCTGTTCTGTTCGCGTGGCTCGCTTTGTTTCACGCTGTTGAAAATTGCCCAGTACCTATATTTCAAGTAAGCTCTCTCCGGTTCGCGCGGCCCGCTCTGCTTTGCGCTATTGTTTTCCAGTAAACTGTTCGGTTCGCGCGGCTCGCGCTTTGTGTTGCGCTATTGAAAATCGGCCAGTACCTATGTTTCAAGTAACCTCCTCTACTTAGTGCTGTTGAAAACATCGCAGTACGAACTTTCTAGCCTCCACTGTTTCATTCGGTTTGCGCGCCGCGTTTCAAGAAAACGTACATACATGTCAAGCAAGCAGCAGTGCTTGATTCGCGCGGCTCGATGGAAACAACAAACATGCATTTCAAGTGAGCGTGTTGTGCTACAGAGTAAAAGGAGGCGGTTCCCATGAATAACGTGTTTTAAACAAGCACCAGGTCTATACAGAAAATGTTGCTTCAAAATGTATTCTATAGATTTCCTGACTCTGTTTTTTGCGACTACTTACACTTTAGATATTTTAAGCACTGTCACAGGGTAGGGTTATTAACATTCCTGTTTTTCTTTGTTTTCTTCATGGACAAACTATAGGACCATTTCATTCCTGATGATCTTGAGAAACCAAGAGTCAAATCGGAAGACCGGTATGCTGTTGTCATGCTCGACGAAATAAATTGTTGTTGTGACTGTTGTGGAATAAATATGTTGCTTGCCTCCACATCTTACTTTGTGACTGCATGCTGTTCTGAAAATGCGAATTTTGCTGACAGCATGAAGCAATTCGGGGCAAATTGTATGGTTTCCCTTATACAGGGAGGCTGCAAAATAGTAATTTTTATTGCAAACCTGCTACAGCATGATTACGAATGCTTGTCAACTGGCACAGCACCTCTATAAACAGCCTCATACATCTTTTTATGCCGTGAGTGCAGTGACAGGAACATCATTTAAAAAATAGAAGTGCTCATTGTTACAATTCCGTGTCAGAAACCTAGTTTTCACCGTGTCTTCGCAACTTTTTTTCGAAAACGTCTTTTTGTGTTAATGATCCGATTCACATAAAGGGTATACAATAAAAGGAGCATGATCGAAAATAAATATAGGAAAATTGCACCACTGTTTAGTACTGGCAATGTCAACACAATACTCCAGAACACAGTAACAGATTGGAAATAAGTACACTAAAAGGTTGACATTATCAAAGGTACAAAAAAAAAAAAACATTCGTACACATTCTTTATAGCCGTATGCGGATACCTGCTTGAGTTTCGCGTGAATTAAAAGCTGTTAACCAGTCGTTTACAACGATACCTTCAGAGAGCTTATTTCAGAAATCGACGAGAACATTACAAGCACGCATTCGCAAACACGCCAGTAGCCACAAGAGGCGAAGTTTGCTTGCAGAGGCTGCTGGCGTTTTATCACTGATACGTGACAGGCAACTTTATAAATCTACATAAAAATTGCTGCTTACACTTCGCTCCGATTATACAGATAAACAAGCGCAGCAGTAAGCTGTTTACATTTGCTTGCTTTTGTGCTTCGAAAGGACGCGAACGAGCACTGTGAAGGCAACCTGAACACCCACTACACATTCCATCGGCTGTCAAGCTGCGTTTTTAGCACAAACACAACCTCAAGGCACAGTTTTCATGTAAAAGACGTTTCAAGCGAATTCACTGGGCGCATACAAGTATGTTTGCAGCAGCTCTGCACATAGCACTTGACGCAAGACGAAGTCCAAAAGCGACACGTTGAGCATCGGAACCATCGCCGCACATTTTATACGTTCCGTCGCTTTCCGCGCAGTACGTTCATTTCCGTCGATATCTTGATGTCACTTGTGGCATCCACTTGAAGAAAAATACAAAAATAATCCAGTTTCGTGAAACGGGACTCGAAATCTAGGGGGGAAATTCGTCAGTTAAGTCAACGCTACTCAATGCACGCTGGCACCGCTACAGCGTGTCGACGGTCTGGAAGGAACATGGCCGCCGCCACCCAATGTTGCCGGCATGCCGCGTACCTTTGCGGTACTCTGTTTTTCCAGTGACTCTACGCCGCGCTAGTCGTGTGCGCCCCCTAGCGGCATACCAACATTAGTGAGACACGCCGCGCGCTTCCATCAGATCACCTGTTCTTCCTACACCGTGAGGTGGACATAGTATTTTTGGATTTTGAGAAGGCCTTCAGCCGGGTATCCGACTCCCAAGCTCATACTAAAACTGGAGCCTATTATCAGAAATGATCGCCTTCTGGCATGGATTGCGGCCTGCCTCTCGTCTAGGCGCCCAAGTGTAATCATTGATGGCATATATTCAGCTTAATTCTGCCCCGGTATAGTGTCCGGTGTTCCGCAAGGCTCCGTTCTCGGACCTCTTTTCTTTTTGTTCTTCATTAATGACATTGTTCACAACATAGGCGTTAAAAACCGCTGGTTCGCAGACGACTGCGTCATATACGAGCAAATATCTAGCCTTAACAATCAGGTCTTACTGAGCGAAGCTTTAAGTACAATTGAGAACTGGTGTTGCACAGGGCAGATGACAGTAAATAGTAGGAAAACCGTGTCAATGACCATAACCCGCAAAAAGCAACCACTTGAATTCACCTATTGTATTAATAACCAAGCTTCAAGTGTAGTCTATATGTATTTAGGAGTGATGATAGCCTCCGATTTGCGGTGGAATGAGCATGTAACTTACGTTGTGAAAAAAGCGTTCAAATATCTGGGATACCTTCGGCGCACGCCGGGTCAATCGACAACTGAAATAAAGCTTTTGACGTACAGGACGTTTATTAGGTCAATGCTGGAGTACGCGGCGGCAGCTTGGGATCCCTGGACAAAAGCTAATAAACTAAAGCTAAAAAGTATTCAATGAAATTGTATATTAGGTTCATCTATAACTGTTACAGCTAGAAAATATCCCCATCTAACCTCTTACAAAAGCTCAACTAGAAGAACTTGAAACGCGGCGACATCATGACAGGTTAAGATATGGACACAAAATCTGAAAATTTTACGAAAATGCTGAAAATGAATCCTCAGTATGCGATTACACCGAAAAGAAGTAGTCACTTAGCTCATTTTTCAGCCGATGGCATTATTCTTGGCGTTTTCGTGAGCACGCGCCACGCCGCCCGACCCGCGCAAGTTGGAAGGCGTGACGTCACGACACCCTCATCGGATAGCCAGCCGGCCGGCCGCGGTCATTCGAAGCGCGCCGACGCCGCCATCGCGAGCATGGATTCGAGTTCTGGGGCGCTATAACGTAAAATGATTCCAAACTGTTTTTATTCCAATCGGCCTCCACGATTGGTCAAAACATTTTCGGGCCACTCCCAACTTCGCCTGTCTGTCACGCGACGTCACGAAAACCGCGATAGCTCCCCATCTGATATAACGTGTACACAGTAGCGCACCAAGTTGGGTTAGTTGGTTGAAGTTCATATTGGCAAGATTTTAACTGCGCTAGGAACAGGGACAAAGGAGCAACGGAGGGCGAAAAAAAAAAAGACAACACGTGCGCACGTGTTGTCTGTTGCGCACGTGTTGACGTGTTGTCTTTTTCGTCCTCCTTTGCTCCTTTGTCCCTGTCTCTAGCGCAGTTAAAATCTTGCCAATATAACGTGTACACACTGATTATGCATGATTAAACCGCACAAAAGAAAAATAATCATTACTGATTTGAAGCCTTTTCACCATTAGCCCTCTGCTATTGGTCCAATGTATGTGAACCCCCAAACCTGTTAAACTACTGGGATACCAGTCAATAGTCCGACCGAAACAGGAATATGCATCCGCCATATGGAATCCACACCAAACATATCTCATCAACGCACTCGAAGCCGTTCAAAACCGCGCCGCAAGGTTCATCCATTCTATTATTCACATGACGTGAGCATATCTTACTTAAAGAAAGAATTGAATTTACTTCCCCTTTGTACGCGCCGGCGCACTGGAACCCTTTCACTTTTTCATAAGTTCTACCACACCTCGCTTAATCAACCACCCTATATCCTACCCGCAGCCCGAACATCTCATCGTACACGACACACTTTTCAAGTGGGCCGCCCTCGCATGCGCACTGTCACCTTCTCCGCCTCATTCTTTTGCCATGCCGCTACAGATTGGAACAACCTGCCCCATCAAATCGCCGCCATCATTTACCCTCGTACGTTTATGGAGAGTGTCACTGCGCACTTTTCACAATGAAAGTGACTTGTGTTAACATACTTATATGCTCGTGCAATTTTAGTTTGTATTATTTAGGTTTACGTGTTCGCGCTGACGTATGTAACACTTTAACTCATGTAGTTTTCTTTTGTTCTTTTTGTTTGCGTGTTCATTTCCGTATTATACAAATTATGTACTAATGTATTCCCACCCCTTATGTAATACCCCTGTCAAGGGGTCTTTAAGGTAATAAAATGAAATGAAATGTTTTCTGGATACGCCCATGCACTTCGCCTGTCTGTCACGCGACCTCACAAAACCGCGAAAACTCACCACGTCAAAGTGACGTGTACGCGAAAAAAAAAAGCATTAATCTGCCGAACAAAACTGAAAAAAATTTCTGAATAGCCACAGACTGCCTCGTTCTGAAAGGAATAGAAGATGGCTGCCCGCCGATCGCTCAGGCCCTCGCTACTCGCACCTGCCGGTGAGCATGTATTTATTTGCGCATGATAAACCTTTTTGCGTGGCAGTAAAACGTTATCGAGTTATTTCGGCATGCATACGACATCGCTCTGCCAACACTTCCTTGATGAGGATCCGTTTTAGCGGCATTCTTATCCTTCCGTTGCACGCCGCCGCGATTTTCGACCAGCCACCGCAAGCTAAGTAAAGGCCGTTTCACATGGCGCGATTGGGGCGAAAAAAATCGTTCTGTCGCGCACGTCGCAGAGCGATTTCCGCTGGCTGATTTCACATGCGTCTTTGACCGTGCGATTTCCGTCGCAGAGACGCCCAAGGTTGGTCCCAGCTCACAAAGTATCCATGCCTGCATCATTAAATAAAAACAACATGGAAACTAGTCAAATATTACAATTTCATATTATTTTTTTGAAAATAGAATAGTACCCAATTTTTCTGCCTTTAAACGCGCTGAGACTGCGATCGCTTAGTCCACAGTTGCGGCTGGTGAAAATGCTGCACAAACCACATAAGCGTGTGGCGTGGTTTTGTTTTGTACACTCTATAGTTGTGTTGTTGCGGTACGATGGAAGCCACAACTCTTCTACTGCAGTATTTGCCTCTCCAAAAGAAGAAGCTACTATTAAGTGTGCAAGTGCCTGGCACAATTTGTAGCAATGAAGACGTTGACGACGGCGACGATCGTGAGGGTACGTGCCGTATGTTGAAGGCGACGTCAGCTCCAGACCTGGATAGCATGCAGCTTCTCCTTTTAAATGAATCGTGCGAGCTGGAGAAAAAAATTGTTGATGAAGCTCCTGAGCCACAGGCGCTGGTGGGTACGCTCTGTTAAAGCATCATTGAAGCGCGACATTGCTCCGCTGAGCTTCCAACACGCGGTAAAACAGGAAAGTGCCTATTTCGACGGCGCTTGCTGTTACGTCACGTTCCTCCGCCCACGGAAATTCCAACATGTTGGAATCCCGTCGCGGAGAGCCTGCGACGTCACTGCGGTCGCTGAGCGACGGAATTCGCTGTGTCGCTGTGTGAAAATCGCGCCATGAGAAACGGCCTTAAAGGCGAAGCGGACCAATTGGAGAAGCCGGCACCACCCTCTTCATGCGGTTATATATCTTCACTGTGCCGACTCGGCCCCATACAATCCCTCAGCACTAGAGCGTGCTCCTCGCTTCTTGTCAGCCAATGCGGCGCCTTAGATGATGCTGCGCCTGCGACCTCTTACCTTTCAGTCCCCATCCCCCTGTGCAGCGCGGTTCAGGTGTCCTGTATTGAGAGACAGTTATCGCGCTGCTCTTAACCCAAACTTTCACCCTTTCCAACTATAATCTCCTTCTCAGCCAATGATAAGAAAAACCGCTGAGTGTAGACAATGTTATTGGTTTTGAAAGCGAACAAAGGTGACCTCCTATAAACGAGGAGAGTGTTTGATTGGGTTGTTCAGACAACGCTGCGCGTCACCGCCCGATGCTTGCGTCGGTGGTGACGCCAGGAGTTTGGAATCAAAACAGTTTGGAATCATTTTACGTTATAGCGCCCCTTATGCCTCTACCAGCGATGAGTACACGTCTGAAGACGAGGACCATTTGTGCTTCAGTGCCTAAAGCGACGTTTTGTTACGAAACTAACTGGAACGCCAATGCATTTCTCCGCAAAGTTCGGGAATTAATGTCTCGAAACTGGTGTCATCCTGGGAATTAATTCCAAGTGGATCCTCCTTGCGAACTCCACGGCTACAATTTGTAAATTGCAATAAGGGCCATCAGGTAATTAGTTAAAAGCTTAATTAGTGAATTTTTGTTAATTATTCGATTATGCATTTCAATTTCTTGTGCAAGTAATGTCCGCCTCTTCGAGTAGACCAGCTTATTAACTAGAATGGGGCAATCGGCCACAGGCAACCTTAAATAAATTTTGACTGTATGTATGTATGTATGTATGTATGTATGTATGTATGTATGTATGTATGTATGTATGTATGTATGTATGTATGCATGCATGCATGTATGTATGTATGTATGTATGTATGTATGTATGTATGTATGTATGTATGTATGTATGTATGTATGTATGTATGTATGTACAGGGTGTTTCAGCGAACACTTTAAAACATTCTTAAAGGTTGCCTGTGGCAGATATCACAATTCTAGTTGATGAGCTGGTCTACTCGAAGAGGCGGACATTACTTGCACAAAAAATTGAAATGCATAATCAAATAATTAACAGAAAGTCACTAATTAATTAACAGAAAGTCACTAATTGCCTGATGGCTCATATTGCAATTCACAAATTGTAGCCGTGGAGTTCACAAGGCGGATCGATCCCACTTGGAACGAATTCTCGGGATGACACCAGTTTCAAGATATTAATTCCAGAACTTTGCGGAGAAATGCATTGGCGTTCCAGTTAGGTTCTTAACAAAACGTCACTTCATGCAATGAAGCTCAAAATTAACTATATATATTGTTACGCCAGCAAAAAGCGTTTATTAATAAGCCAAGTAGAGTGAGTCGCGACGGCCTGGATCAGCTGAGTGCCGATTGAGATTCAGCTAGCTAGCGCACGTCGTCTTCTTTCTTCACACCTCTTGGATGCCCCAAATCCTTTTTAGGTGTAAACCCAGAACGCACGTAAGAGTGTCACATTGCCCTCCGCGCAGACGAAGCCCGCCGGGCAAATCAAACAGGTTGTCTAGAGATAAAGGGCTTTAAACGGGCGACATGCGAAAGTTCAGTCTTTGCTGACCAACGGTCATTTGATGTGAGGCGTGCTATGCGGTAGGCCAATTCACTGATACGATGAGTAATAACATAGGGTCCAACATAGTGGGCCAGCAGTTTTTCACATAAACCACGTTTTCTTGTTGGTTTCCACAGCCACACTAAGTCACCGGGGTCATATATCACGTGTCGGCGTCGGCGGTCGTAGCGTTCCTTCGAGCGTTCTTGGGAAACAAGAGTGCGTAAAGAAGCAAGTCGTCGGGCCTCTTCAGCAAGAGAGACAGTCTCGGATATACAAAGATTATCGTGACTTGAAAACGGCAAGATAGTGTCTAGCGTGTAACGAGGCGGACGAGCATATAGAAGAAAGAAGGGACTGTAGCCCGTAGTTTCATGCTTTGAGGTATTAAATGCGTAAGTAATGAAAGGGAGCACGCTGTCCCAGTTCTTATGATCTGACGCAACATACATGGACAGCATGTTAGTAAGCGTTCTGTTGGTGCGTTCCGTCAGGCCATTTGTTTGGGGATGATACGGTGTGGAATGTCGAAAATCTGAGGCACATAGGCGAAGCATCTCTTCGACCACGTCTGCAGTGAACTGCCGTCCACGATCGCTGATGATGACTCCGGGAGGTCCGTGTCGGAGAATGACGAAACGCAGCAGAAAAATACACACTTCGGTTGCAGTAGCCGATGGTATAGCAGCTGTCTCACAGTATCGCGTCAAGTGATCGGTACACACGACAATCCAGCGATTCCCATCAGATGACCGCGGGAAAGGACCGAGAAGGTCGATGCCGACTTGCTCAAATGGAGTGCTTGGGGGTGGCACTGGATGTAGTCGGCCAGGAGGAGCGCTCGTCGGACGCTTGTGACGTTGACACTCGTTGCAGCTGGATACATACTGGTCGGTCGTCTGACGCATTTTAGGCCAGTAGAACCTTTCTTGGACTCGGTAGAGCTTTTGCGCAGATCCCAAATGACCAGACGTAGGGTCGTCATGCATAGCGCGCAAGATGGATACACGGAGGCTTTCCGGGACCACCAGGAGATATCGTGGGCCTGTAGTAGAATAGTTCTTTTTGTACAGAACCCCATCACGAACGCAGAAACGAGAGGATGGTGCTGACTTCCTTGCGGTAATGAGCAGTGGCTCTAAAGTTCTGTCCTTTCGCTGCTCGATCTTGAAGGTGTTAATATCAGGAAATCCTGGCTCCAACGATGCGATATAGCGATCGAAGTCACAGTCCGTTGTCGGAAGCGGCAGACGCGAGAGGCAGTCAGCGTCGGCGTGCCGTCGGCCGCTTTTATAAGAAACGGTAAAATCATACTCCTGTAAGCGAAGTGTCCAACGCGCAAGCCGGCCTGATGGATCACGGAGGTTAACTAGCCAGCATAGAGAATGATGGTCTGTCACCACAGTGAAGGGACGCCCGTACAGGTAAGACCGGAAGCGTTGTACCGCGAAAATCACTGCAAGACATTCTTGCTCTGTGACTGTGTAGTTGCGCTCAGACTTGCTTAAGGAGCGACTCGCATAGGCGACGACGTGTTCTTTGGTGTCGACGCGTTGAACAAGGACTGCGCCGATGCCAATACCGCTAGCGTCCGTGTGAACTTCCGTAGGAGCCGCATGATCGAAGTGTCGGAGAATGGGATGGGACGTCAGAAGAAACTTCAGCTCACGAAAACTGGCTTCACATTCAGGGGTCCATTCGAAGGGAACGCCCTTCTAGAGGAGGCATGTCAGTGGATACGCGATGTTGGCAAACCCACGAATAAACCGGCGGAAGTAGGAGCAAAGGTCCAGGAAACTGCGTAGCTCTTTTACAGAGCGAGGTAGTTTGAAGGCTTCGACAGCAGCAGTCTTCGCGGGATCGGGTCGTATGCCGTCCTTGTCCACTAGATGGCCAAGAACCAGCGTTTGGCGCTCTCCAAAATGGCATTTCTTCGAGTTGAGCACCAAGCCTGCTTTTTCCAAGCAGTCTAACACAAGGTCGAGACGTGCGTTGTGCTCACTGAACGTGCGCCCGAAAATCACTACATCGTCTAGATAGCACGTGCACACTTCCCACTTCAGACCACGCAGGATGTTGTCCATGAAGCGCTCGAAAGTCGCAGGCGCATTACACAGCCCGAACGGCATCACATTAAATTCAAAAAGTCTGTCCGGTGTTACAAATGCCGTTTTCTCCTTGTCTGCCTTGTGCATAGGAATCTGCCAGTACCACGACCTCAAGTCGACAGACGAAAAGTAAGATGCTGATGAAAGGCAGTCGATGGCATCATCAATACGTGGAAGTGGATACACGTCCTTTTTGGTGATGGTGTTTAGGCGACGGTAGTCAACACAAAATCGCCATGTACCAACTTTCTTTTTAACCAGGATCACTGGCGCTGCCCACGGGCTACATGATTCTTGGATAACATTCTTATTTAGCATTTCGTGAACTTGATCGTTGATCACCTTGCGTTCCGATGGTGAGACTCTGTACGGCTTCTGTCGCAATGGTTGGGCAGATCCAGTATCTATGCGATGGTGTATTCGAGAAGGGGGAAATGATGGTGGCCCCTGTTGCTGTGAAAAGTCAAACAGTCCGGCGTGTTTTACCAGAATATTCGCCACTTCCTGACGCTGGTTAGTGCTGAGTGACTTGTTCACCATAGTTAGAATGGGGGAGTCCGCTAGAGGGCATGTATTAACGAAATGGCGTTCATCCGAAGAATCAGGGGCTTCTGTGAGAATGGATAGTGACTGCACTTGATCTTCATGGTAAGCGGCAAGTTTCAGACCCTGTGGTAGTATTGCAGGTTCACTGGAACAGTTTACGATCCATAAGCCTGTGCGTCCGTGAACAACTGAGAGCGTCAATACGGTATCAGCACATTCCTCTTGATGCAGCTCAGATGAATGGGCTCCACGGTAGCGTCAAACGTTACGTCGGTGGTAGGGAAACAGGTGACCGAAACACACGCAGCACTGAGCACACAACGGAGGCACTACTGTATCACTGGATACACAAAGCACACTTTCGTGATTTGGTGGGCCTTCCGTAAACGCGGCCGAAAAGCTCGTATCTACACTAATTTCTCCTGTTCTGCAGTCGACAGTGGCACCACACAGTTTCAAAAAATCAAGGCCCAGGATTATGTCATGCGTAGAATGAGACAGAACTGCGAACTCCGCGTTAAATATTTGACCGCCCAAGATAACGTCCACATTGCAAACCCCGACAGGATGTAACAACTCCCCACTCACTCCACGAAACGTATCAGCCCGGTCCCAGCGAAACATCACTTTTCGTCCTATAGGAGGCTTTTAAATGCAACACTCATCACTGAAACTGTTGCTCCCGCGTCCACTAAGGCCATTGTTGAAACTCCGTCAATCAGTACAAACACCTTATTCTTAAGCATACAAATGGGTGGAGGTATCTCTGTCGACATTGTTCAGCGACCTCACCTCCAACGGCCGCGCTGACTACAGTTTTCCGGAGGTGGTGACGGGTAGCGACGCCGCGGAGACGGCGACCGGCTTACGCGAGGAGCGCGTGGTGGTGTCAGGCTGCGATCGGATGCTGGAGAACGGTTCCGCAGCGTCGCCGGGTGTTGCTTCCTGGATCTGTGTACGCAGGTGAGTACGTTTCATCAAGTGGATCGCGGTACCGCCTTGATATCGTAGATCGGTCGAACCTCGGTGGTTGGCGGCCGGCGATTGCAGTACCTGGCAATGTGGCCCAAGTCGCCGCAGCTGTAGCACACAGGTAACCGACGATCGATGAACGGCTCCTCGAAGCGCTCAGCCGTGGAGGGTCGTGTGACCGAGTGAAGTGGCTGAACCTGCTGAACAGGAGAAACAGTCGGTCTGCGTGGAAACCTGCCGGGGCGAGGGTGTTCTCGTCGTTGTTCGGGCGTAAATGTGCCTTCACGAGGCCATGGAGCTCCTCTGTGGTCCGTGACACATACCGACGGTTGCCACGGAGCGCACGATGCTGCAGGCGCCGTGTGTTGCGGGGAATAGGCAGCAGGCATGACGCTGCACGCAAGTACCTCGTGCCGCCGCAGTTCTTCACGCACGATCTGCCGTATAGTGGATCGGCGGACGGGCTCTCATCGACGCTGGTAACGGTTGTCACATTCGCCAGTCGTCCAAATTTTGGCGCAATGCGACGAGTCTTCAATGTCTCAAACGTACGGCAGTGACGTACGACATCTGAGACGGAATCAACGTGTTCCCTGCCTATAAGGAAATTGTAGACATCTTCAGCAATTCCTTTAAGGAGATGTCCGACTCGGTCTTCCTCCGACATCTGTGAATTCGCTATTTTGCACAGCTTGGGGATCTCTTCGATGTACGTAGTGCACGTTTCTCCAGGAGTCTGAGCTCTTTGAGCTAGGGTTCGCTCCGCGCATTTCTGTTTGGCGTAGGAGTCTCCAAAACACTTCTTAATTTCTTCAACGAAGCGCTCCCACGTTGTCAGGGAGTCTTCCGTGATTTTCAAACCACATCAGCGCTGTTTCACTCAGAAAAAGTACGACATACTCAAGCTGAGTGACAAAGTCCCAACGGTTGTAGCGGCTCACCCGTGCGTAGTGTGTCAGCCACTCGTCGACATCTTCGCCCGCTTTTCCCGCGAACGAGCGTGGTTCCATGTAGTGCTGCAACGGTCGAACTGGCGTTGACCTTTGAGCTGGTACACCTGGCGCTGGCGTTTGTCCACTTCCGTCCTGAGACATGATGAACGTCGTTGGCGAGAGACCGGCAAGACGGCGGCTCCGGCGAAGTTCGAGATGTTGCGGCTCCGTGGTACGTAGTGTCGTACCCAGCACACTCCACCACTCTGTTACGCCAACAAAAGGCGCTTATTAATAAGCCAAGTAGAGTGAGTCGCGACGGCCTGGATCAGCTGAGTGCCGATTGAGATTCAGCTAGCTAGCGCACGTCGTCTTCTTTCTTCACCCCTCTTAGATGCCCCAAATCCTTTTTAGGTGTAAACCCAGAACGCACGTAAGAGTGTCACAATATAATATATATATATATATATATATATATATATATATACATGATGTGGCAACGGCACTAAAATATTGTTGGAAGTCAGCGCACTGTTTGTCGTCTCTCTCAGTCCTTGTCCTTCGCGCTGTGCGGGCAAGTTTGCACTCGGGCGTGCAAAGCTTAGGCGCAGCGAAAGTGTCAAACCTCAAGTCTTACTGGCTGCTACTGCTAGGTACTAGGTTTAACTTAACTGCGCATGTAGGGAAGGTATCCTCGCGCGATCATTTGCGGAGGTACACCTTCCCTTTCGCGACATTTCGCGTGACTAGCGCTGGACGCGTCGGCGCCTACGAGCGACAGCGTTCCTGGCATGCCACAAATGCAGGCAGGCAGGCAGGAAGAGCCGTGTCTGTGCAACACCACCTATACTCCATCTCACCACTACCGTTCAGCACTACCAAAGCTACGGGGTGTAAGCAAGCCGCATGCTTGCGCAGCAAAACATAGTTGCATATGTAACGGCCTTGTAAATGGCAGGGTTGAGACATCCGCGCTTTCTTGGCGCGTGTCACGTCACAATGATAGATAATACGTTTATTCCACTCCGCATGTGTGTCGTATGCCTTTAATCGTTCTATCGGTAAACGCCAGCAACTCTGGTTACAAATCAACATGGCAGCACCCATGTAGAACGGACCGCCCGCTTCGACCCGAACTTGCGCTTGCTGCTCGTGCACTGCGCCAACAGCAATAAATAAATGGTGAAATCAGCGATCGGTTTGTTTCATCTTTCGCTGAGGACAAAGCATCAGGTACGTTTTGTCGTTATTTGCGTTATTTGCGAGATCAGGTATTTCTTTCGCCACGCCTGCTAAGCCAAATGCGCCTAGAATTTGTTAATGGTTCTTGAAAATAGCGCAATATAGTTACGAAAGCATTGCTGTTGAAGCGTCAGGACACAAATTTGAAGCAAATACAAGCGTCATTTTGGAACTTACGGGCCACACAGCGCACGACGACGACTTCATATATGTTCGAGGCGGAAGGCACTCGCTTCAGGCGGTACCGCCAATCGCCATTCGACTACGGCGTTGTCGTCTGCTCGAATGTGCGCTCTTCGTTTGTCGTCTGGATGCTCAATTCGCACACAGCCGGATGGCGGAATCTGTGTCTGCCGTGTCGTCCGTCGTGTGTGTACACCACAAATGGCGTCCAGTGAGTCACCGGGGCGTTACATCTCTAAGTTATCCCATTTTTCGAAGGAGGCGTAGTTGATGGCCCTAAATGTGTTTGGTCCGGTCCGCAGAGAACTCGTAAGTGCGCCAGTGTTAACGCGGTTATAGAGAGAGCCACTCTCCTGACAAACGTCAGCGAACGCTCCCTTTAAAGTGGGTCACTGAGCTTCGCAGAAATGGCAAAGTGGCATCCCCGAAGAAGTTATCCCGTATTTCTAGTATTTTTTGGGTTAATAAGCGAGCCACAATAACTGCAATGAGCGTGTATCGACAGCACGGCGATTAGACGCCGTGGAGGCGCTGAGCAAAGAGTGAAGCGCGGAGGAATACATGCGCAGGGTCTAGTCGCCCTTTCTATTGGCTGAGGACCCGGTAGCCTCCACAGTGCTGAGGGGAACTTCTGAGATGGAGTATAGATAGCACAAGGCCTACGCACTCCGATCATGACGTCATGGTACCTGGCCCGACTGCCATAGAATCTAATGGGGATGCTCCCGTGTAAGCAACAGTGATTTTGACGTCACCGCTTTCGTCACGCCAGCCTTGGCAATGGAAATTTCGGGACAGGTAGCATGACATCATAGATCGGAGTGTGTAGGCCTTGTGCTATCTAGGTGGTGTTGGTCTGTGTCGGGCGAAGCGAACGCGCACCTGCACCGGTGGTTACTAGGCAACGCGAGGTGACGTCATCGCTACTGCTTCGGCGCATGCACGGCTAGGCAACGCGGGCGGCGCCGGCAGCAGCTGTGCGCGTTGCCTCGTTGGTGCTGCTACAATTTATTTCTCTATCTCACTCTCATTTTCTCTTGCCCTCTCCCGAGCATGCTCTCCTTCCCTGTCCTTAACGTCTCATGTCAAGGCAACATGTGCACGGCACGCAGAGGAGGCGAGTTACACGCCGCTCCGCGAGGTGGTTGCTAGGCAACGCAGTGACGTCATAGCTCGGCGAGGTTTTGCGACAGCAGGCGCCACTTTTTACGGTTAGCTAGAACAGCTTCGCTGTTAAAAAATTGGCTGTGGCTTAACTGAGTTATGCCTGGGTGTGCGTAGCGAGAGGCACGATTAATCTTATTGTTTAGCTTGGTTCTCTCTACGGTTACATCTTTATCGTTTAGCCCTTATGAAAATGGTTATATCCTGTATGATTACTGTATGTTTCCTAGGGGTCACACGAGGAAACATCCTTTATGTTTCCTACGTGTTGAAATTTGGCCACTGCTTTTATGATTCCTTCATGTGTCCGTCCTTTATGTATCCTTCATGTTACCGTACTTTATGTATCCTAGATGCTGAAATTTGGCCACTGCTTTTATGTTTCCTTCATGTGTCCTTCCTTTATGTATCCTAGATGCTGAAATTTGGCCGCTGCTTTTATGTTTCCTTCATGAGTCCCACCTTTATGCACCCTTCATGTGGCCCTATTGATAAGATCCTGTATCCCGCATTTTCTGTAGACATGCATAGATGAGTTCTCTGTGCCCATTTTATATTTATGCACATTCTGTGAGTTTTAAAGATATGCATTGGTTTTTATTATATGGTTTATTATAAGCGTACTGATTGGAACTCTGCTAGGGCACAGAAATTCACACAATATTATTCTATAATAATAATTTCAGTATAACACTTGCAGTACAACTTGTACCTTCCTCACTGCAGTGTCGCTGTTCTAAATATGTTTTTGTCAGAAATATAAAGTGTAATGTTTGGATGGAAAGATGTCATGTTGGATAAGTGCTTGCACTTTTAAAAGAAAGTGTCGACAATACTTTGCAAAGGTTTCTCTGAAACTACAAGTAGTTTATTGGACTATCTGCATGTTACTTCCATATGTCACATCGGCTCACAGCAGACCTGTGGAATGGGGTTGCTTGGATGAGAGCTCACAAGACACCTGAAAAACAAAAGGCCAAACGTTTTCACTTATGCAATAAATTTCATATAGCCAAGAACAGTTTGGCCTGTATGCACACAGCTAATTGAAACGTGCAGAAGTGAAAAGGATTGAATTGAATTTTATTCCGCATCAAGAAAAAATTACGAGGACAGGTAAAAGCTGTAAGAACAGCTTGAGGAGCCCTGACCTCCTAGCACACGGGGAAGCATAAAAGCGTGCGGCTAAGAGAGTACAACCTACTAAGAGGAAACGCTTACAGGAGTTATAAAACGTCACTTGAAAAGGGGATTATCAAGCTGTCATAAATAGAAAAGAAATCATCGCGTTATACAAACATTAAACGCAGTTGTTTTGGTGATGGCACTGTCAACACTGAAGCTTTAAACTAATTATTTTAAACAGACTGCGCTGTTGCTATCTGCCCGAGCGTGTTGTTTGCTATCTGCTCGAAAGTTTTTTTTTTTTTTTTTTTTTTTTTTTTTTTTTTTTTCCCCGAGCGTAAAAGACGCCCGCGAATGCACGCAAAATTGCCCTGCGACTGGCTGCTCGACGCGCTTTGCGGGTATTCGCCGGCATCTTTCACGCTCGGAAAAATACTTTTATGTAGCACTTACGGAGTAAAAGAAAGCTGTATCGGGAGTTTCTCATGTCGCTCTACAACTTTCTCATTGACACTTTTAGTCTAATAATAATAATTGAGAAGTTCATTAATTAAGACTAATTATCTAATGAGGTGGAATGAAAAAAACCTAAGTATCTCCAAGCGACGGCAAACAACATTACCTTGGTTCTGTCAAGCTACGTAACATTTGCATAGTTTTAAAGTTTGTCACAAGCTAACTGAAAAACCCTGTATAAGCGACAAGAATGCGCGCAAGCGCGAGACTTGCTTACCTTTCAAGAAGTGAAGTAATCAAACGCTCCTTGTCTCGAAGGCACCTAGGTGCCGACGCTCTTTCTGAAGCAAACACTGTCTAATTGCCGATGAACTCCAGCACACGAAAGCAAAACTTTCAACAAATTCCTCCACACACCATGATTCGAAGCCACAGCACCACGTTTTTCACGAGAGAACCCGGACAGGCGAGAACAAAGGAAGCTCGGATGGGCGCTGTAGTACACTCTAGACACTGGCGTTTCACACGAAACATACGGCGAAATAATAGCATTACATAAGTCCAGAGGTTTCATGATGATTAATACACACGACAGGGACCACATTTTGTCGAGACACTTTCAAAACATGATTAAATTACCGTCATGCTGCAACGAGCACTCCTACACACACAACGTGGCCCAGCGGGCCGGGCATGGACGATGATGATGATGATGATTTGTGGCTAATGAACCCTTTGTAACGGGTGGACTCAATATATTAGTGTCCTAGCCAAAAGAAAGAAACAGAAAAAAAAGAAAGAAAAAAACAATCTATACCACATAGTCAGGAGTTATGTCACACCCGGCACCGTTCGCGATTGTTTTACCGCTCTCCACCACCGCTCTAGGCGAGCTTTAGTTGTGGCTACGCCCTCGAAGCAGCGGCCACCTTCAGCGTCGAGAAATCCGAGGGCCTGCGGCATGGTGGTGCCCTCTTTTGGGGTGGGAGACAACTTCGCACAGTTAAGGACCAGATGCTCCGCCGTCTCCCGCTCGCTACCGCATACCCTGCACACAGCGGCCTGCACCTCAGGGGCGCAGTCAAACCGGCTGCGGTAGTCAAGAGTTCGGAGTGCGCCCGCACGCGCCTCGAATAGAAGGGCGCTGCCACCACTGTTGTCGTAGATCGGCTCCGGTGTGATGGTCCCCTTGTTGTCGCAGTACAGGCGGAGCGTCGTCTTCGAGGCCATAGCCGATTTCCACAGCTCTCGCTCTGTCTCACGCACATGGTCCTGAACTCCCTTAGCCGTCTCACACCTGGCTCCTCCGGTTTCCGGATAGTTCAAGAGGCCATATTTTCGCCTCAGGAACTGGACACGCGCCCTCCATTGTGTCTGGATGCCTTTAAGGTAGACGTACCTAAACACCCTGCGCGCCCACCTACCGTCATCCATGTTGCGCAGACGGCACTCAAACGCAATTTTGCTCTTGGCCTCTCGAGCCTCGAAGGAGGACCAGCCGACATCGCCCTGGATGGCCTCTACGGCAACTCGGCCATGGCAGCCCAGGGCCAGGCGGCCTACCTCTCGCTGCCCACGTTCTAGCCAATCACGGGTTGGTGCCGTCAGGCATATGGTTGAGTTCGCGAAGGTCAGTCCAGGCACATGCACTGACTTCCACAGCTCGCGCACCATGAGATATCGGCTACAGCCCCACAGGCATTGTCGGCGCAGTATGCGACTGGCCCGCTGTGCCGATTGTCTCAGGTGCGCCTCCGTGTTCCGCGTTGACACCATCTGAGGCACTAAGCACTACACCAAGATAGCGGTACTCTTCCGCTGCCGGGAGCCTCTCGCCATCTGGGAGCACCATAGTCGGATTTTCCCGGTCCCCAGAGAACTGTACTACCGCCGACTTCCTCGAATTGAAGGCTAGGCCCAAGGTGCCAAGGTGTTTGGCTGATGTTTCAACCAGCTGCTGCAGTTGGGTTTCATTTTCGGCCAGTAGCATAAGGTCGTCCGCAAAAACAAGGCCAGGAATCGTCCAAGTTGTTGGGGTGCTGTCAAACGAGAAGTTGAGTGTGAACCCCACGTCCAAATTTAGAAGGGCGTGCTCAAGACTCGCTGCATATACAGCAATGGGGAGAGGGGACAGCCCTGTTTCAGGCCTCTCTTTACCTCCACTGGTCGGGCGCGCGTCTCCCCAAAGCGGGTTTCAATGGTGTTGCCAGTGTAGAGTCGGCGAAGTAGGTCGATCCACACGGGCGGCATGCCGAGGTCATCCATGCGAGATAGGAGGAGGTTATGCGGCACGCTGTCGTAGGCTTTGGCTACGTCCAGGAAACAGGCAAGTAAACCTCGCGATTCCTTGCGCGCAATCTCAGTGCACTGCATGAGCACAAATAGGTTGTCCTCGACCCGCCGTTTCTGCCGAAAGCCATTTTGCAGCTCCGTGAGTGCCCCGCTCTTCTCCGCCCACGCGTTCATCCAGCTTTTGATGACCTGCATGAAGATTCGGTAGAGCACACTGGTGACCGTGAGTGGCCTATAGTCTTGTTGTTGGGCACTGCGTCCTCCCTTCTTAGGTATCAGGCATACTCTACCGCGGAGCCAGTCTTCAGGAACAGGGTCGCCTGCAACAATGCCGGTGAAAATTGAGGCCATGGTTTCTCGTGCTCGCTGCCCAAGTTGTTTCACGAGACCAGGGGAAATCTCGTCAAGCCCTTTGGCGCTGTGGGACCCTATGTGAGGACGATGATGATGATGATGATGATGATGATTTATTGGCATCCCCTTTGAAACGGGGTGGCGACAAATAGTCACCTAGCCTGCTTGATTTAATCAGGTATACTACACATGTTCTTTATCTCGCATTTTTGTATACCTTTTTCAAAAATTTAGCTTGTACCGCTGCCTATGATTTTAAGAGATCAGGTCGTATCCATCTTTTCCCTGCTTTTTTTCCACCAGTACTCTAATCGTCTCTTGCTGATCTCTACGGCTGATCTGTTTATGTTTCCTTCCACTTTAAACCCAAGCGCTTCTGGGAGTTGCACGTTACCTACGGTTCTCGCTGGGTGGATCCCGTCGCATTCCATTAGGATGTGCTGAGTGGTCTCTGGATCTTTACTGCAGCATACACATGTCTCATCTAGTTCCGAATATTTGTTCCGATATGTTTTCGTCCTTAGGCAACCGGCTCGAGCCTCAAATAGCAAGGCACTGCCCTTTGTGTTATCGTACAGATTTTCCCTTCTAATTTCTTTCTTCTCATTCTTGTAAATCTCCATTGTCCTTTTCGTTTCCATTCTTTGCATCCAATTCACGGTCTCTATTTCTCTCACTTTCTTTCTGATGACCCCTGGTTGTCTATTTACAGTTTCGATTATCCTGTACTTGGTTGCCAACTTCCTTGACCTCTTCCTCCATTCTGTGTCCACGCTTTTCATGTAGAGATACTTGTGCACGTTAGCCGCCCATTTATTTTCATCCATGTTCCTGAGCCTTTCTTCAAAACTAATTTTGCTTTGTGCTTCTCTGACTTCAAAAGAGGCCCAACCCATGTCTCCATGCACTGCCTCATTTGTCGTATTACCGTGTGCTCCCAAAGCCAACCGGCCTACTGATCTTTGGTTAACTTCTAAACCCGCCAATATATCCGATTTTAAGCATATAATGGCATTTGCGAATGTTAGCGCTGGCACCATTACTCCTTTCCAGATTCCACGCACCACCTCATACTTATTGTGGCCCCACAGTGCTCTGTGTTTCATTAATGCTGCATTCCGCTTCCCCTTTATTTTCAGATTATCTTGGTGGTTGCTTGAGTAATTCTTTCCTTCGTTTATGTGTACGCCGAGGTACTTATATTGCTTCACTATGGGTATTACTTGCTGTTGAATTGACACCACGAAGTTACTCGTGTGTTCATTAAAGATCATAATCCCTGATTTCTCTGTGCTAAACTTAAGGCCTAGATTTGTCGGCAGCGCCACACTGCGGTAAACAAGTGAACGTAGCCTCCGAGATCTACATTCGTTTCTAGAAAATGCAGTTTGAAAAAGCACGGCCTTCGAGATTTAATTTTGTTACGCCGAGGAAGTCGTAGCTGGAAAGAAGGCCGGTATTTAAACAGCATTTATTAAGTTCAAAGTACCTGGGTGTGCTGTCTTTTTTTATAAAACATATGCAGGAATTTCAGGCGAACCATGCGCGAACTATTGCTGGCGGACACGAGCCAATCAGCGCTCAGCCCGTGCACCTCTGCTCCGTCTGCTTGCAATGGCGGACGGCCTTCGGGCGGCTGCGAGAACCACCGAGCACAAATTCGTGATCACCGCTCATATACACGCTTCTTATGGCGCGAAGTGTCGTGTTTAAGAGAATATATGTGACCTCATCTTGAATCGGTGGAACCATATTTCCTCGTAGCGTAAGAAATAAAGACGACAAAACGTGCCGATGGCTCGCTTGCGGCGGCAGCTGGCCATGCTCCGTTCACAACTTTCACTACTCAGCCAACTGACAATTAAAAATTATTCAGTTGCGCGCCCACGAAAGCATTTACGGGATCCGCGCTGCCGTATGCTTATACCCCTGCGAATGTCAACACAGCAATCACACGCAGTTTTGAAAACACAGGCATTTTCTAGCAGCGACCGCACGTTGTGAATTTGTTAGTGAGCGAATTACAGCGTGTAATTTGCGTAGAGTACAAAAGGAAAGATAGCTTGACAAAGTCGAGGTCCGAAATAGCCGAGCCCCCCCCCATTATTTTTACCTGGATACGCCAGGTAGATCTATCCGTTGCATGTGTTAACAGATAATTACTGTGTGCACTCTATGTTACCTCGATGTGCACTCGAGGGAGTGCACAGCCAGGTAACATCGAGGGCACACACAGGTAACATCCTCCCGTAAACACAAAGGACACATCCTACAGGGAAGATTAAGTTTGCTTCCTCGAGTCGTACGAAAGGATGAGTAAACATGCGGTACACACGAAGTATGTTTCCTCGAGGTCACATAAAGGACAAGGAAACATAAAGGTCACATAGGTCACAAGAAGGAAACAGACAGGAAACATAAAGGTCGTGGCCATTTTCATAGGGGAGCTTCGTACGTCTGAGTGTTTAGGTTTGGTTGTTACCTGCCGTTAAGTTATGGTTACATTAAAGACTAGACATTTTTAAAGTGTAACGCATTTATTTTGAAAGTTTTCATCTTGTTGTTTCTCAATTGCCACAAAGACGGCCCCTCGTGTACTTAGATTTAGGTGCACGTTAAAGAACCCCAGGTGGCACAAATTTCCGGAGTCCGCCACTACAGCGTGCCTCATAATCAGATCGTGGTTTTGGCACGTAAAACCCCATAATTTAATTTTAATTTTTAAAGACGGCCCGATGGTCGGTGAGGCGGGAGGATAAGGTGTTGTCGTCCACTGACTTGAACACGTTTCGGGTGCTATCCTCATCTGAATCCACTCGCCTGGCCGCTTCGTACTTACGACGCTTCTCGAGGCGTGCTCATTTTTCCTCCGTATCCTCGACTCGCTGCCTCCCCTTGGTTTCGGTCCGACGACGAAGCCTGCCTTCTTTCAGTCTCTCTGACTCACTTTCCATATCTGCCGACGAAATTGACCCTTTTCGCGGAGCAGTTTGTTTTAGAGAAACGAGATCGCGCTCACGGCGGCGCGCCATACCTCTCCTCAGCGACCGCGCACGAATACGAAACAATTACCGCTTCTACCTTGCTTCTGTGCGATCAGCTGTCGGAAATGCGACTGAGTTTTCGCTAACACACTGTGCTCCAATCATGCTAGATTGAATCATGTGGATTGAAGACGTGTGCATTATTGGCTGCAAAAATAGTAACTGGCATGTTAAGGAATAGAATGAATCTGTGTGGCCAAGTTCGCGGACCGCTGCTGAAACTGTCGGAACGTGTTACCAGCACTTCGTGATGTACGGCTTTCCTCGAGGATACAGAAATTTGCTCATCCGCCAGCCTTGTATCGCTAACCCTCAAAGAAAGGCCTTCATCCCTAGAACGTCGGCAAGAGTGAGTACCACTCGTTGAACAATGAAAAAGGGAGTAGCGCCGCTTACTGTCATAGTAAGTTTCGTGCACGTTATCTATACACATCTGTCCCAAGTGGCAGGGAAACTTACGCCCACTCTATCGCCGACGTATCAAGAATACACTTAGTGAATGGGCGCACATTTGAATATATGCGCACTGTATACGCACAATAAATGACGGATTACACCTATGGCGCACGAATGGTCGAAGCTGAATGTTTCGTGACGGTCCACAAGAGTACGCGAGTTACTAGATGTAATATATATTTGCTACAAGCTATTACAATGTACAAAACAGCTACGTTTCAAGCCTTGTGCCCAGGAAGAAGAAATCTATCGGAACTGAGCACACCGGCGAGGGATTAGGCAGAAAATAATCAGATAGTTGCCGCACCGAGGAACTTCACTTAGTCAGAAACTGACAAGCCACTGCTTCAAAATATTTGCCGAATAAAGAACAAAGAGCAAAACACACTAATCCTGACTGAATTCCTAATCGGAAAGCTTGGATAGCTTGGAATACATATTTAGCCTCGCTTTTAGAACAAGCACCATATACGCTGCTTGCGCCGTTTGGACATAGCTTAATAAGCTCCGAAAGCGCTTTTGCATGTTCTCTGAAGCTGTGATCAAAGCTTCGTGTCGTCCACCTAGTCACCGTCTACGATATCTCCGAAAACATGGGTTTTCTAAGCCGCGCCGGCGTCATACACTTCCATTGTAAACAAAGAGGCAACGGAAGCAGTTGAGGCAAGCAATGGACGCGTCACCACGTGATCAAACATGGCAGCGCCCACGGGATCGCCGCGAAAAGGGTCAATATATACGACGCAATGCCGGCACCGCCTCTGTTGCAACGCGGTTTCACTGGCTCCTCATCTGACTTCATGCCAGTTGCAAGCGGCGAACGCTTGCAACACAACTGTGGCGGCGGCGGCGCCGCGCCGTTGTAACTCGAGCAGACGACGCCAGATGGCGCGGCGAGCGGCGCTGCCAGCTGCGGCGGTTGCTAGGCAACGGCTCAGCTCGCGGTGCGGCCACCGGCCATAGCGAAACCACAGAGAAAGGAATTCAACAAGAGGGGACACTCCCATAGGCACCGGGCGGCCGTCGTAAGGCGCCAGCGGCGCGCCGGCGATGATGATGATGATGATGATTTATTGGCATCCCCTTTGAAACGGGGTGGCGACAAATAGTCACCTAGCCTGCTTGATTTAATCAGGTATACTACACATGTTCTTTATCTAGCATTTTTGTATACCCTCTCATTATCTTTCTTTTTCAAAAATTTAGCTTGTACCGCTGCCTATGATTTTAAGAGATCAGGTCGTATCCATCTTTTCCCTGCTTTTTTTCCACCAGTACTCTAATCGTCTCTTGCTGATCTCTACGGCTGATCTGTTTATGTTTCCTTCCACTTTAAACCCAAGCGCTTCTGGGAGTTGCACGTTACCTACGGTTCTCGCTGGGTGGATCCCGTCGCATTCCATTAAGATGTGCTG
Organism: Dermacentor silvarum; assembly: GCF_013339745.2. Classification (NCBI taxonomy): domain Eukaryota; kingdom Metazoa; phylum Arthropoda; class Arachnida; order Ixodida; family Ixodidae; genus Dermacentor; species Dermacentor silvarum. Next base: position 117,948,728 of record NC_051164.1, read on the forward strand.
AGTGGTCTCTGGATCTTTACTGCAGCATAAACATGTCTCATCTAGTTCCAAATATTTGTTCCGATATGTTTTCGTCCTTAGGCAACCGGCTCGAGCCTCAAATAGCAAGGCACTGCCCTTTGTGTTATCGTACAGATTTTCCCTTCTAATTTCTTTCTTCTCATTCTTGTAAATCTCCATTGTCCTTTTCGTTTCCATTCTTTGCATCCAATTCACGGTCTCTATTTCTCTCACTTTCTTTCTGATGACCCCTGGTTGTCTATTTACAGTTTCGATTATCCTGTACTTGGTTGCCAACTTCCTTGACCTCTTCCTCCATTCTGCGTCCACGCTTTTCATGTAGAGATACTTGTGCACTTTAGCCGCCCATTTATTTTCATCCATGTTCCGGAGCCTTTCTTCAAAACTAATTTTGCTTTGTGCTTCTCTGACTTCAAAAGACGCCCAACCCATGTCTCCATGCACTGCCTCATTTGTCGTATTACCGTGTGCTCCCAAAGCCAACCGGCCTACTGATCTTTGGTTAACTTCCAAACCCGCCAATATATCCGATTTTAAGCATATAATGGCATTTGCGAATGTTAGCGCTGGCACCATTACTCCTTTCCAGATTCCACGCACCACCTCATACTTATTGTGGCCCCACAGTGCTCTGTGTTTCATTAATGCTGCATTCCGCTTCCCCTTTATTTTCAGATTATCTTGGTGGTTGCTTGAGTAATTCTTTCCTTCGTTTATGTGTACGCCGAGGTACTTATATTGCTTCACTATGGGTATTACTTGCTGTTGAATTGACACCACGAAGTTACTCGTGTGTTCATTAAAGATCATAATCCCTGATTTCTCTGTGCTAAACTTAAGGCCTAGATTTGTCGCTGCGCTCCCACAGATATTCGCAAGTATCTGTAAATCTTTTTTATTGTCCACTAGTAGCACAATGTCGTCTGCGTACATCAATCCAGGGACCTTCTGTTGCACCATTTGTCCATTACGCATGTAGGATAAATCAGAACCTAATTCGCTGTTTTCCAGTCGTCTTTCTATGCCCTTGACGGAAAGCGTGAACAACAATGGTGACAGAGGGCATCCTTGCTTCAATCCTTGGTGCTGGTGAACAGCGCCGCGAACGGCACCTGTCAAAGCACTGGCATGTGAAGCAGACGACGGGACGAAGGCGCTCGGTGCTTCCATGTGATTTGGCACTGCGGGTTTTAAGGGCCGACGCACCGGAAAACGCATTTTCGTGTGTCTGCTTTTGAGAAAGGTCGTCACTTGTACGAGGCAGATCACATTCGTGGCATCAGGTAGTACATAAAGCAGAAAACGAGCGCAAATTGCGATGCAAATGCACCACGCGAACGGAGCTCACCGCGGCAAGCTAAGACGTGGAACTCCAGCAGTTATATTCCACATGCTATTTTGCTTTGCGCTTTAACATTACCGCGTATTTAATCATGGAAATATGCGAATGACACAAAAATTATGGACAGAAAAAAAAAAGGAGACATACGTCTTCCTTATTTTGTTTTTTGAGCTGCTTCGCCGATCGCACATGTGTCAGTAAGTTCCCGCTCTCTGCCCGTTGTAGTTCTTTTATCTTTGCAATGCTTCCCCATTCTTAATTGCTTATAAACTTGCCCAATCTTCAGTCACGGCCCATTTTATATACGACGGGAGCCGTCGGTGGCGGCGAGTGTGAACACGCCACTGCGTTGGTGTTCGCCGTCGATGCACAGCACAGTCGTGTGCCGGACGCAACCAGAGTTGGGAATTGCTAGGAAGGAAAATGTACCTGAAAAGGAAGACTGATACACTGATAAGACGGCAAAATGACGACAAATCTGAGTGTTCGCCTTCGGTTCCCAAGCTCCGGAGCCGTTACACTGCGGAGGCGAAGACAGGCAAGTGGGACACGAAGCTCTTGCTTATGAACGGCTCTTTTATTAACGTTAGAACAACTACACTGTACCAAATCAGCGTCGGAAATGTACAGTGCACAGCGATTGAAGCACTGGCAGCGCGCGGCTGCCGCCGTTTTTTTTTTTTTTTTTTTTTCGAGCCACAGGTGCGCGCCTTGGGACCAAATGCAGTCATAATGCGTTAGGAAGGTTCTCGCTTTCACTCTACACCACAATGCATCAGTTTGGGGTCCCCAGCGCTTACAGTCAGTGCAAAAAGCGCTGGCGACCATGCGATTCGAGTATCGCGTTTCAACTGCTGAGCACTGAACGCGCTGCTGCCTATATACAGACCGCACATATACAGACTTTCCGCCTGAAAAACGCGATGCCGCGATGAACAACGATTGAATTGAATGGCCTAACCAGCTTCAGTCATGTTTCAGTAACTGTTGGTGCACCCGAAAACCCAACATGCTTGATCAGACGTGGTTTAATTCACGGCAGCGCCAGCTGCGCGCGGCCCGGCCGCCACATACCATTACTTTCGTGGCGCCGCCGCATGAAGGCGCCACCGGTCCAAATTCATCCCGCGCCCGGGTAGTGTGCCAAGCGGTCGGTGTCAATCACTTACATCACTTCCCGTTTCGGGCGCGCGTATTTTGAACGCAAGCTAGCACGCCGGCTGCCCCCCCCCCCCTCCCCCCCCCCCTTTTTTTTTTTGCTCTTCGTGCAGAATCGGTTTATTATTTAGTAAAAATGATTGCGAACGATCTCGTAAAGTCCCATCGAATCTGTGCCACGTGCAATTTCACAAAGTAGACGCAAGACCTTTTGCGCAATGAGGAAATATTTATTTTGCTCTATATAAAAGCTCGTTCCGCGCTTTTTGTGCGTTCATCCAACGTTGTGACACCAGCAGGTAAGGCAGTAGTTCCTGTATGAAGCTCCACCGGATGGCACCAGCTGAAAAAAAAGTAAATTACAAGCATGTTACATTAGCAAGCACGTAACATCATGTTACAAGCATGAGTCATTTTGGTATTTAGACATAGGAATACTGCGTGTAGAGGCGAAACGTGCGAAAGCGGTAAATGGGCGGCATTACAAACAAAAGCAATTCGCTTTTACATACATGGCGTAGAGAATACCCGACTCATCCCAAACATATATGAAAACATCTGATTTCCAAGCGTTCCCCAATTTCCGGGCATTATTTCCTGCACTTTGGCAGCACAAATACACGAGCGACTTCGCGTTTCCAAAACTTGGCCTCGGGCGACGCGACGGTACGCTACATACATAGAGACGGACGCAACAGGCACTCAAGTCAAATGCGTGGGTGCAATGCCTTTTTTCAGTCCTTTAGAAGACGTAATTTTCGAATTACAAGTTTCTGATATGTTCGTCGTTCGCGCGTTCTGCCGGCGCCAGCAGCACACCCCATGTTATCACTCTTGGCAATCGCCCATCGCGTTTTCAGCAGGCGTGAGTACCGAAAGAAGGTATATGTTGTTGCGGAGCCACAAAAAACGTCACAGACTTGTCCCTTAAGATTCATTACACGCCAAACTAACTTTATCACCACGGCCGAGCTGCTTATCGCTAACTGCGTCAAAGCGCGCTGTGCGGCCAGCGTGCCTCAAAAGTACCCCAGAAAGTAACGAAATTACTTTTCAGTAATGTCTGGCGTCAGAGAAAGCGGCACAAACTTCTCCTAGCAAGATGCACTAGACTACACACCACGGCTGAGTTCTCGCTAACTGCGACACGGCGCCCTGTGCGGCCAGTGTGGCTCAAAAACCGAAATAAGTTACAATAGTCTCATAGGAAGCGACGGAAACATGTCTCAGCACGATTCATTAACTCAAATTAACTGCGCCAGGATGGCCGAGCTGTTTTTCGCTGACTGCGTTTGTTTTTCGCTAACTGCGTCTTAAGTCTCAGTCCCGTGCCATAAGCCTAATTGCGTCGTAGACTGTGAAACAAGATTTCTCACCTTGCCGTAGTCCAATAGTGCAGTGGTGTCTTGTCTCAGTGCAGAAGGAACGCAAGAATACGCCGAGAGCCCAATAAACCAGGTTACATTTAAAAAAGAAAAAAATGAAGGAGACAGACGGGGGGTCGCCGCGCGCGAGCGCTCAGACGCGCGCGCAGCCATCCTCGCTGGCTTCGGGGGAGTGTCTGGCGGATGACGCATGTATCTAGCGCGTCATTGACCTGTGGCTATGGTAAGGCAAGGAAAATAAGTCGCAAAGCTTAAGTTCATTTATACGCAAAACGTTTTAGTTTTCGCGGCAAAGACTTAAAAAAAAATAAATCAATGCCTGTTAACGTAAGTTCACTTTCTTTTTTTTTTTCGATGCTCGCGGCATCTAACGTTCGGTGTCAAAAGTATAGCGTGACGTATGGTGACGTGTTTCCTGTTGCCAGTTTTTGCCGAGTGTCCCCTCTTGTTGAATTTCTTTCTCTATGGCGAAACGGCGAGAAGGTGGCCAGTGTAGCTCTGGCTACAAAAATCGCACTTTCGACCGACAGGCGAAGCATCGATTGCGATAGCAAATTAGTGGACAGCTATACGAACCTGTACCTCTCTAAGTTAAGCAGAGACCGGGCCGAACGGCTCGAGGGAACTACGGTATCTGTATAGAGCCTTCAGGTATGTTGCTTTTTGTAGTTTCTCGACTGCGCTGCCCAGTGTTCAAAAAAAAAAAGTCGCAGTTTCGCCCGAAAGGCGGAGCATCGATTGCGATAGCAAATTACTAGGAAATTCGTGTTGTCTCTTTCTTCGTCCCATGTGTTTTTTTTTTTTTTTTTTTTTTGCGGTAAATTCCGAAATCATGAATCGCCAACTGGCCGACACCCGCACTCTTACTATTACATTACTAGTATTCACTACTACAGACAGCTATACGAAGTAAGGATAGTAGTTTTATTGGCCGCATAAACTTGTAAACATAGGCATACTAACTAAATGAACTAGTATGGCGTCACGCGCGCACAAGCAAACATGAACACATCTCACTCGATGACCGCGGAAAGTCGCGGTCAAAACGCTGGAGTGAGGAAGCGCGCTGCAACATCCAGCGAATTGAACTTTGTGCTGCGTCTCGCATCAACGCGAACTAAGCCGCGAAAACACAGCGCACGGCGGATTGTGACCCGACGCAGATGGCTTTCAAGATACATCGGCCCGGTCGGGCGCGCACGGCCGTCAGCGCTGCCCGGAAATCTGTTTTATTTTAGGTGCGAAGCACCTTATGCGCTCGCGCTGTCGGCATCTCATGTCGTCGTCGTCACGGTAAAGCAAGCGGCTCGCACTCGGCACGCGCTCGTGCCGCTGCTCCCGCGTTCATCTTCCACAGCTGCCTGCGTTGCCTCTCATCATTCCAGCGTAAAACTTCTCTTCTGTCGTCGTAATGGGGAAGCCGCGTTTACGAGGTTATGAGTCATTGCTTAAGGCAGTATGAGCACCGCTAATGAGAGGTGCATCACTGCATGTTTCGCACCTCCCCAGGTTTTACGATAGATGAGCTGCTTTTCGCTCAATGGGTCACTTGACACTTACGCATAAAATTTAATTCACCGTTCAAACCGAGCCTACGACTTAACTCTTGCTAACTGTACTAGCTAATAAAGACTAAGACTGTAAGAAAGGCGTCCATATAATGGCCAAATTGCTGAGGGAGTTAAAGAAAACAATAATGGTTTCGCTAGTACTTCATGGTAAAAAACGTCATCAAGCTTGTCCTAAAATATTTATTATATTAGTTCTGTTTCCATGGTTCAACATGTGAGCCAGCGTTGCGGCTCGCGCTTGAGGCTATGCTGCCTTCGGAGCACGCGGCTGTTGATACAGTGCAAAGAAGACCGACCTGTGGAAGACGTTGTTCGCGAGGAAGGGCGTGAGCGTGACGGCGGCCGTGCCGACGAACGCGACGAATGCGACACCCGCCATAGCGAGCGCGTACAGGCGCAGTGCGGCCAGGTTCTCGCGCAGAGCGCCCAGGAAGCCCAGGACGGCGGCGGAGAAGACCGCGCCGCCACCCACGAGCGCCGCCAGCTCCAGGTTCACGCTGAGGCGCATCACCAGCGTGCTGAAGTACGTGGCCTGCGCGCGGAGTGCATACATATAGGCCGCATTTGTAGGCATTTCGGGCTTTACAGGAGCCTTGCTCTTAATTACATTGGGCACTATAGCTCAGAAAAACGGCGACTTGTTTTCTGTATTGTGGGTTCGTTGCCACAGACCAAATGAGCAGGAAGAGTGTATTAGCCAAACATGACGTCTGCTGACAGTCGCATCAAGTGGATCACGCACGAAAAACACGAAGTACGCCAGGAAAGACACTAAACAGTTTAAGATACAAGATGAAATTTGTGTCTAATGAATTGAAGTCCAGTAATGTTCCAGTAAGAAGCGTTGAATAATGTGAGTTTAGAAATATTTCAATGCGTTAGCATTCTGTGGGTACTTGATGCACTTTCCGGGGGTTATCTATGTTTGTATCTAATCGTTTACGCGCTTACCTGGGTCACTGGGTCAAATGTGTGGCTGCTGTGTTGAGGGCTTCGAAACCAACCTGAGTAAGTGTTAATGTGTACGCGTGCCACTCTTCTTCCTCTTTCGCATCGACACTGCAGATGCAGGTACCGCTTTTCGAAGAAACTCTTTGACGCCGATTGTGTAGCGCTCGGTCTGTGCTGGTCTTCAGTGTGTTGTAGAATAAGAGACGGATACTAGTTAACTTATGGAAAAACGACAGACATCCGTTCATTTTGAACGCATCAAGAAGACTAATTTATTCTGACTAGAAGGTAGGGAAATGGGACAGAGTAGATAGAAAGGGAAATTCACAATTTCACTGTGCCAAACAGGCTTTCTTGCACCCCGCACGTGCAAGCAACCCGCTCCAAACCTGAAGGGGACCACCGCTGTTCGTAGAACGCGCCCGCCAGTAATTTGCACGAGGGGTGTCCGGTGCTTCTGCCACAGCGACCTCAGCAGTGTCGTTTTAGGTGGGAGAGTCCTCCTCGCCACATCGTCGGCGGCCCCCAGCGCGGGGATGCTTTGGCTCCAAAATGTACATACAACACAGTGAACCTCGTTGACTTCAGTCACTGGGTTCAATAAACTACTTTGACGCCAGCTTGGTACGTGCCCTCAAGTTTATCCCAAGCGGGGCGGTATCGAACCCCTATCAGAAAGGTTCCTCAAGAACAGCAACGCGACGCTTTAGCAGGCTGTGCCACAATTAAATGCCCCGCGAGTATGTTAAAATATTTACTAGCATTTGTACAGCTGTGCACAGGCGTAGTGAAAGATTGAGCAGCTGCACTACAGATGTAAACAATCGGTCCAGTTGTAATGTCAACCACCCGCCGTGGCTGCTGAGTGGCTATGGTGTTGGGCTGCTAAGCACGAGGTCGCGGGATCAGCCACGGCGGCTGCATTTCGATGGGGGCGAAAACACCCGTGTACTTACATTAAAGAACCCCACGTGGTCCAAATTGCGTGCCATCGCAAGCGAAGCAGTAGGCGGCGTGCAGGTCTGATGTATGCTGAAGCTGCACTCCGTAGGTGACGAGGTGTGAAAGGCTAATCGGACGGAAAGGGCAAACCGTGAGCGGAAACTGCGTCCTCACCTCAGCAGAAAGCTTACACCGCCTACACCAGGGTATACACCGCGTTGGAGCCTCCACTGCGCTGAGAGTACCGAAGCGTCACTGTCAGCGCTTGTTATATAGTGTCATGATGCAGTGCAGGGCAGTTCCTAGCTATTTGAGGCTCGAGCCGGTTGCCTAAGGACGAAAACATATCGGAACAAATATTCGGAACTAGATGAGACATGTGCATGCTGCAGTAAAGATCCAGAAACCACTCAGCACATCCTGATGGAATGCAACGGGATCCACCCAGCGAGAACCGTAGGTAACGTGCAACTCCCAGAAGCGCTTGGGTTTAAAGTGGAAGGAAACATAAACAGATCAGCCGTAGAGATCAGCAAGAGACGATTGGAGTACTGGTGGAAAAAAAGCAGGGAAAAGATGGATACGACCTGATCTCTTAAAATCATAGGCAGGGGCACAAGGTAAATTTTTGAAAAAGAAAAATAATAATGAGAGGTATACAAAAATGCTAGATAAAGAACATGTATAGTATACCTGATTAAATCAAGCAGGCTAGGTGACTATTTGTCGCCGCCCTGTTTCAAAGGGGATGCCAATAAATCATCATCATCATCACCTGAACTCACCAGTCCGCCCGCCCGTTTCGCTGTCTCGCGTGCGGGTGGTTATTTGTTCTATGCTGCAGTGGCGGTCGGTTGACTGCGACTTCGTTGCTTGCTGCCGGCTTGATTTCCGTGTAGTGCCTGTCTCTGCGTGTCCCCCACGTTACAGACGTGTGTCCCGGGTTGGCGAAAATGCCTAACCGTCGCCGCAACTACTGTTTCGCGCCCGAGTGCTGTGCGGGGTACAACCGAAGGCATCCTTATTCTGCGAGACGAAAAACGAAGAAAGCATTGGGAACGGAACTTTCACGGTGCAGATAAAATATTGGATGAAACATGCGTGGTCTGCGAGCTACGTTTCCAGCAGCGATATACAGGGTGTCCCAACTATCATGCACCAAGATTTAAAAATGTGCAAATGCCACGTAGCTGGACAGAACCAAGGTAATGCTGTTTGCCGTCGCTTGGCGATACTCAGATTATTTCTTGCATTCCGTCTAATTACATAATTAGTTTTAAATGATTAGGCAACTTCTCAAATATTATAATTAGATTAAATGTGTCAGAAAACTGTAAGAGTAACATGAAAAACTCCCGATACAGCTTTCTGTTGCTCAATACATGCTACATAAAAGTGTTTTTTCCGAGCGTGAAAGAAGCCTGCGAATACAGGCTAAGTGCCTCAAGCGGCTAGTCGCGCGGCAATTTGGGTGTATTCGCGGGCTTCTCTCGCGCTCAATATGCATCAATATGTATCAATAGTATCTCCAAGCGACCGCAAAAATTACCTAGATTCTGTCCAGCTACGTGGCATTTGCATGACGTAATAGTTCAGCGGAAACCCGCTAGATGGAGAAAAGTAATGAAAGGGAAAATTAGACATCCACCCAAATGTAGCAGTTGCTACAAAGGAAACCCATACGGGTTCCTCGAAAGAAAAGGCACTTGCATATTTTTAAATCTTGGTGCATGGTAGTTGGGAGTTTGGGACACCCCGTATAATCAGAGACTATGTGCATGTAATCGATGGGAAGGAAATACGCATTCCTCGCGGAAGGCCCCTGCTATCGGAAGGCGCCATCCTCACGAATCTCCCGCACCTGCATGGTTGCAGCGAACACATGACTCAACTAACAACGAAGGTGGTCAGTTTCTAACTAACTACTCTGCCGTACTTCTTCGTGAAAGGAGTTAATGCAGAGAAGTGAGGCAACAAGCAGCCAATGAAACTGCGAAAGATGAGACCTAAGCTAAATATGCAACGTATAGGGGGGTGAGTGGTCGTTTGGGATGCTGATTACCTTCTGCATGCTGTTCTGCTACATTTTTGCAACATGCGCCTGACCAATATGTTGTTGTATTTGTTACTGTAAATAAAGTGCTTATACATGCTCTGAAAAATGCTTGTTTGTTTCGGCCAATTTACTCTGATGCTTTGTATTGTAAGGTCTTGTAAAAGCGAGCATGCACGAGTGCCGTAGACAAACCAATTGAGATTGCATATCCGTAATTACTGAGCAAATTGGCCTCCGAGCCTATGCGAGCGCTTGAGAAGTTTACGTTCCTGCAGCAGCGTAGTGTACCACGGCAGTTTAACAATCAAACCCGATGCGGTTAGAGCAAAGGACATGACGAAGGTAATGGGTCAACCCTTTGCGTACGATTAGGCTGTGGCAGTGACATAGGCAAATTAAACGTCCCGCGGAAGCATAATGATTGTAAGAAAAAACTGGGCCGACATTCAACATCATCGCGGGAACGACGTGAAATCTTCCCCGAGCCGTCTGCAGTGGTCCGGAGAATCGCACTTTTTTACCCTACAAATAATTGCCCGGTCGGTAGTGCGGAAACCGGCAGTTTACTTCGAAGTGAAATGGTAAAAGTAACGCCGCCCGCTTGGACCCGGCGCGTCCCGGAGCGAAGCTTCTGGAGGAACGTCTTGCTGCGCCCCCTCTCGGCAGGCAACATGCAGCGCTTCAGCCCGCGCCCTCCTCTGAGCCCACAACAAAGCCTTCTAGTACACATGTTGCCTTGACACAACACCCCCTAGACTTTCCAAGGCCGCAGCGCTCGCTCCGTGACGTCACGAGGTGGAGGTGGGTGCGTGTCGGCGGAACGCGCGCAGAAGACGACAGTGCGCACAAAGTTGTATCCATACTCGCGGACAACTTTCTGTGGCAATGAAGGGAAATCTATGGGCGCGTGGATGCTGCACATGTGTTACCGCGCCAACTAGTTCGGCAGCGTTTGACAGTGCTTTTGGTTACTCTGAACAGGCGCTGTTACGGTTGACGTACGACAGCCCGTTTAAAAGGATTAACGGAGGAGGTCTCCCCATCGTGCTTGGTTGTCGCGGGCGGGACGCAGTAGTGGCTGATCCTTTTGTGCGTAGGTGCGGGGAGGCGATTAGGCCCGCCCTCTACGAAACGTTCTTCGGGAGCATCTAGACCGCAGTAGTGTCTGATCCCTTTGTGTACAGGTGCGGGGACTGGGACGCCCGAGTGACTGATCCTTTTGTGTACATGTGCGGGGGGGGGGGGGGGGGGCGAATAGGCCCGCCTTCCACGAATAACGTCTTCGGGAGCCTCGGGTTGCCGCCAGCGGAGGCAAGCCCGGGGAAACGTCGCCTAGGCGAGAGGGAGCTGCTGCCGCATCCCCCCCCCCCCAACTGGACTTGCCTGTCACGTGACTGGAGCGACACCCCGCCTCATTGTTAGAGGGCCCATTTAAGCGGCCCCGCCATGTATTTTCATTCATTCTCTTCTTTGCAATCCTTCAACATGAAATAAACCGTGCAAGTTTCGCACTTAAAATCGTCTCGCCCTGCCTGGTCGCCATGATCTACCGGACGTCTGCAGCCTGCCGGCAGCGCCACGCTACCTAGAAGTGATGCCGGTCGAGGTTGTAGTAGCAGGCGCCCCAACAACTGGCGGATCGCGGTAAGATGGAACCGGACATCAACGCGAGTCACAACAGCGCTCAATCGACGCAGCTTCCACGTGTGACGGTTTCGCGTTTGCCTAGACGCGGAAGTGAAAAGCCGCAAAATAAGTGAGCTTTTACACTCAGTGGTGTGTTCTGCCTTATTTAACTGTTGCTAATAAGCAGTTTCTGTTTTTCTCTTCCCCAGCCTAAACCAACGCGAGACCTTTCAGAAGCGCTCTCACTTGCGCGCGCTTTGCCTCCGTAGCCGTGTCTGTGTCGGGCGAAGCGAGCGCGCTCCTGCGCCGGCGGTTACTAGGCAACGCGAGGTGACGTCATCGCTACTGCTTCGGCGCATGCGCGGCTAGGCAACGCGGGCGGCGTCGGCAGCAGCTCTGCGAGCTGCCTCGTTGGTGCTGCTACAACTTGTTTCTCTATCTCGCTCTCATTTTCTCTTTCCCTCTCCCGAGCATTGCGGGCGCCGCGCGCATGCTCGAGATCTCCTTCCCTCTCAACGTCCCATGTCAAGGCAACATGTGCACGGTACGGAGAGGCGAGGCACACGCCACTCCGCGAGGTGGTTGCTAGGCAACGTAATGACGTCATAGCTCGGCGAGGTTTTGCCGCAGCAGGCGGTGGTGGTGGTGGTTACAACATCTTTATTGAAAATCATGGTGGGGTCTCAGGCTGGGGGCGACTCCCTCGGCCCAAGTGACGATTTTCAGGGGGTTGGCAAAAGCGTATTTGGGGGAGGAAAACCCCTACATCCCCAAAGAATGTGGTCTTAATTGTGTTGCCAATTCGTTCATGTTACAATTTTGACAAATGGGGTTAAATTCCCCATTTGTGATAATCGCCAATCTGTGCGGACTGAGAAAAGAGTGTCTGAAGCTGGCGAAGGATGGTGGCCTGCGCTGTGGTAAGGTGCCGATGAGGCGCCGGGTAAGTGCGCCTCCTTTCTTTATAAGAGTTTGTTATTTCATTATATGTGGTCACCACCTCACTCAGATAATCCGAGTCAGAGCGGCGCGCCTCCCGGTTTGTTAACCCTCGGGTGATGCGGTGCGCCTCCTCGTTCCCAGGATTTCCGGAGTGGGCGGGGACCCATACTAGATTAATAATTATGTCCGCTTGACAAAAAGTGTGGTAATAATTGTTTAAGATTTGCTGCGTAGTTTTGTTAACAGTGCCTTTACTGTAATTTAAGATCGCGCTTTTGGAATCGCTAACGATTGTATGAACGAGGTCGTTCGTGATGGCTAGAGCGATAGCTGTCTCCTCCGCCTCAAGGGCGGAGAAGGCCTCCACCGTGGCCGCGTTTAAAATGCGGGCGCTCCGGGTCACTATACGCTCACAACGTATTTTCGGCTATACCCTGCGCCGCCGCATCCACATAGGCAACAGAGTGGTCGTCCTTATACTTATCCCACAACTGTACGAGGGTTGTCGTGCCTTCCTCGGAGCATGTCTTTAGGAATAGGTTTAATGATGAGCTGCCGCCTTGTGATTTGTGGCAAGGGGGTTCGTCCTACAGAGGCGATTGTGGGATTTAGGCCCAGCTTTTCTGGCCCAGGTACTCAGTTGAGTACCTGAGTGGCCCAGGTACTCAACTTGTCGGGCCAAGAAGGTGCACTTCTCTAACTTCAGTTTAAGCCCAGCTTGCTTTAGTCGGCTTAGAACTCTGCCTAGGTTTACTAGGTGGTCTTGGTCGTCGTGCCCTAGCTGTTATGAGAACATCATCGAAATACACCACCACGTGTCTTAGCCCCTGTAGCAGGTTCTCCATTTCCCGCTGGAAGATTGAAGGTGCTGACGTCACGCCGAAAGGTAAACGGTTGTATTCATACAATCCTCCTGGAATGTTGATGGTCACCAACTTGCAGGATGCTTCATCCAGTTGGACTTGCAAGTACGCATCCTTCAGATCTAACTTGCAGAATTTGTGGCCGCCGCTAAAGTCGAGTGAACAGATCTTTAACACGGGGTATCGGGTATTTCTCAGGGTCACGGGATTCACGGTGACCTTGAAAATTCCGCATATCCGAATCTGGCCATTGCGCTTCAACACAGGTACAATAGGTGCAGCCCACTCAGAGGTCTTGACTGGACGCAGCACTCCCACACGTTGCATCCGTAGCAATTCCCTCGTTGACGCGTTCGGGCATTGTAAACGGTACTGGGCTAACTTTGAAGAACTTTCGCTTAGCGTCGTCTTCGATTGTTATTTTCGCAGAGACTCCCTTGAAGGTTACTAGGGCGTCGTCGAAAACACTAGCATACTCGGTGACAAGCTCCCGGACCGATGTTACAGCCTTAACACCTTTCACATTGGTCAGTTCAATTCCAACACGTTTCATTCAGCCACGCCCCATCAGGGACGGACAATGTCCGGGGACGACGTACAACACGTCCAGGCAATCGTGGTTTCCCAGACGGACTTTTGCAGTCAGGCTGCCTTGCACCGGGGACAGTTCACCGGAGTAGCTGTTCAGCACGACGCTTGAAGCACGACGGAAACTTACGGTGAAAGGCCTCTTCTGACACGACAGGCGCGCTCGCTCCCGTGTCGAGCTCCATTAGAAGTGCCGACCCATTTATGGATACTTCAACCCGGTACGGCTTACCGTCGTGCGCAGGTGCTCGCACTTGCGACATTTCGTAGACGTGTTGCTGATGTGTCCGAACGGTTCTCTGCTTCGTCTATGGTGTGCACCGATTGATGCTTCCTTGAGAACGTCGACGAGCCGCTGGCGCTGGTAACTGTCTTTTCCTTGCATACTCGTGCAAGGTGCCCCTTATTTCGACAATTGTAGCAGACGCTACTTGCATGTCGACACTGTATTATAGAGTAACATACGGATTACAAGAGTGGCCACTCGAGCCTAAAAGCGGCCGAGCTACGCAGCTTCATGCCGCCCTCTAGAGGGCAATACAACACTCCCTGTCTCCAAGGGAACGCGCGTACTACTAATATATTGTAGTAACTCTTCTATAGTGCACTATACGTCTACTTGTCTATGTGGCTGTAGACGTAGACGTTATCAACGGGATCAGCCGGCCGTGAGCGGTGGATGATAAGACTTGTATAAAGAATAACGCATCGCTACAAAATATCGGCCATGGTGTGATCAGGCAAGGCGACGTTAGGCGACGCTACAAAAGATGTGCGATAACGTCTGCGTGGTCTTTGCTGGGTTCGCCTGCCAGAACGTGTCTGTCTGCTTGGCTGCTGCTTGGTAAGAAGGCCTTCATTACGTTCTTTTTTCCCTTCATTACTTTGCAAATTGCTTATGTATTTGTCGCTTCAGCCGTAAGTTAACATTTGTCGCATTGTGCTGTTCGGCGCAGAGAGCTTTTTGTGTTCTTCACTTCACGCATGATGTTCGTGGATTGCTTCACATTATGTAATAAACAGCAATTTGGAATGCTGCGCAGTACGTTTGCGAGAAAATCGTTTCTGGGCGCGAGAAAGTGAGTCGGCCCACGCCGGTATACGTAGTCTGAATTTAATGCACGTGTGTTGCACTTGTGTGAAAGAATGCAGTTATGCTTAGGATCGTTATTCGTGGCGTGCGCAGATTGCTTGAAGCCTTTGTTACGAGCGCAATTAGAGAGAACTTGCGAATTGAGAAGAATGTAAGCTGTGGCTACGACGTATTCTGAATAAACACTCCTGCCTCAGTGGCGCATGCATGGCACCGAAGGCTGCTTTTTTTATTTTAGCTGCGACAATTGCACGTGACGCTTTTCGCGAAAGGGCGATCTGAAGTGCGTAGGTGAAAATTTGTGCGAAGGCGGGAGAGAAGACATAACCAATACTTTTTTTTTTTTCAGGTCATGCCGACCATAGTCAAGTACTACAGGAATTACTGCTGTGTTGCGAGGTGCAGTAACAACGGCAGGACAGGAAGAGAGCTTGGTTGGCTGACAACTGCAGTGAGCAGCCTTCATTCCTTGTTTTCTATGCAGCCCGAAACTACCACTTAATAAGAAAGGTTAGTCTTCAAAGGACGAGCGTTGTTTTCCTCTTTAATGCTAATGCCGTCTTCTGCAGTTTTACTGTTCTTTGTGGTTTTTCATAATATCGCCTGTTTATGCCTTCTGTGAAATTTATTCTCAACATGTGGCAGCTGTATTGGCATGTCTTGCACTTTGCAGTGCAACCATCTTTCTGTGCTTGCCTTCATCGAACGTTGCGAAAAAAAAAAAAAAAGTGTACATGTGCTTACTGAGAATGACTGAAAAATAAAGTTTCGTCTCTTCCAACACTTGTCATGTTTATTTAAAGTGCCTGCATAAACACACAGTGGCATCGTGTGCTTGCTGCTCTGGCGGTACAGCTTACACGAAGCTACTCGATGCATGCAAGCAACGCGTTAAAGAAAATCAAAATATAGCCATAATATAGCCTCCGGGACGAGCACTCGCACGGAAGCAATCTTGGAGGCCGTGTACATTTTCTAATCGCCAGAAAATAGCCTTCGAGATTAGTTTTTCTGCGGTCCCAATCTCTGAGTCCGCGTAGATTCCACACACCCGCTAGGTGCGCTGCGAACCAAAATCGGTCGCAGGGGCCTATGGAAGTGTCCTCCTTGTATGTTACTCTATGACTGTATCGCCAGATGCTCGCCTCCGCAGCGAAAACACGAAACTGTTTTCTGCTCCCGTGTCGCAGCAGCACGTGACACTGTATTCGTCGGTGCAACAGTTAATCTGCACGGACAGCGCTTGCGAATCTTTGCTGGCCGCTTCATCGCGATAACCGTTTTCTTTGCAGTATCAAGGGTCAAATCTGGTAACTCCCAAAAGTCGTCGCCGCATCGCTTCGTTGTTAATGCCTGCCACCATGCGATCACCAAGCATTCTGTCTCGGAACGTGCCAAAGGCACGATCATCAGCAAGTTTGTTCAGGCTCGCGGGGAAATCCGCAGCCACCTGACCAGCATGACGTATTCTTGAATGAAATTTGAAGGTTGCAATCACTTCCGATGGTTCCAGCGAAAATTGGAGGAGGCCTAAACTTCCCTTTAAGAGTGGAACGTGATAGCATGCAATCAAAGATCCCTGGCTGCTTACGAGGCTTTTTTCGCGTACATTTAAATTACACTCCGACGTCTGTAGGTAGTGGTTAAAAGTCGTACTTTACAATTTTTCTGACGGATTTTACTTTGAGAAATTAAATTTTGTTCCCTAACGCCTTAAGCCACGCTAAGGGCCTGCCCGGTCGGAGTGGTTCGGGATGATTATTTCCGACGCCGCATTTTCTGCGACACGGGGCCCTTAACTCTTTCGCGTTAAAATGAGTTTTCTGTGCTCCAAGAGTACTCGAGAGGCTTGCCTCTGACGGCTTCGCCGGCGACGGCAGGTTGCGAAGCAGCAAATATGGCCCCCAACAGGTGAGCAGAACTGCTCGCTTCTTGTCATCTTTGACATCGTTGGCGATGTCTAACTCAGTTTCGTTAGGGCTGTAATGCAATTAGGCAAGTGGTAAGCACGTTTTAGAACCGCGCGCATGGAGGTGCTACGATGTCAACAAACACTCGCTTCACGCCGCGCACACTGTTTATCCACCGCTCTCGCTGGCCACGGAGGCACGGTCGCGTCAAGAAACGAAAAAAAAAAAATCACCGACGATTACAATACTCCCTAATGCGAAATTTGAGCGCAGCTCTATACGTGTTTTCATTTCGCGATATATTGGCTGGCGTGAACAATGTCTCGTGCGGCACGTTGCAAACGGAGCGAAGTGTGGCGTGACAACCTCGCTAATGGGGAGGTCGCGAGGCAGCGCGTAGGTGACGCGTGGGCGCGAGTCACAGCAGCCGCCGCAGACAGACCTGCGCTCATGCAGCGCTTTGTTTCCATATGTCTTACGTGGGCACCATCTCGTAGCCATGTTCGCCGCAAAGCCCGCCTTGAGCGGCACTCCGCTTTCCTCCTTAACCTTTCACGATACCCGCCTCCTCGCGCTTTCTTCGCTATCGCCGTCTTTCATCTCCCGCTGCGCTTCGCGTTCGCTTTCATCCTTCGCTGTGCTCTTTCGCTCAGTTAGGAGGGACAACGCCGACGCTCGCCGCCGGAACGGGGGCCTTGGAGCTGCGCTCTAAAATTTTCGCGGTGGACTGTTAAAACAATTACTCGAACATCCAGCAAAGTGCGATACATTTTTAAGCTATGACTTACGCGCGCACCCCTTGGCTATGCATTAGCTGCAACAACATTAATGAGAAATGCCTTCGCGCCGCGCCGCGCTGCGGCGCCAGAGTCTTGTTGCACGCTTCAATGCTGTTCCAAGTTTGGCTGCTACGCACCAAATGAGTGGCTTTCCCGCATAAAGAAAATAACGGAAGTATGCGCAACGCTGCTCCCTTTGGGAGCATATGCAGGGACACTACTGATGATGATTTATTGACATCTCCTTTGAAACAGAGCTGTGACAAATACTCACCTAGCCTGCTTGAGTTAATAAGGTACGCTTGACACGCCTTTTCATTCTAGCATTTTTGTATACATCTCCTTAATCTTTTTTTTTATCTTCCTCAAAACTTCTCTATCTGCCATGTACCGATATATGACTGTAACGGATCCGGCCTGTCCCCTGCCTGCTTGTTCCCAGCCTGCCCCCTATCCTTTAGCGCTCCTGACGGAAGAGGCGGAAACTACGAACACGGATTGAACCGTTTTCTGGATGGTGTGGAGATGACACTGCTAGTCGCAAGTTGTTTCTTTTGGTCCATTACTCTGCAAGGAGGAAGTGCAACGGTATATCCGCGCCCTGCATGCCTAACCATTAAGCTATGTATTTGCGCTAAACGCTCATCAAGAAGCCTAAGCGTATCTCCAAAAATGTATCCCAACTTTATCAGGTATACATCCTAAGCTGCATCATCACACACGGTCCCTGCACTGCTTTTGCGAGCGGCAGACTTCTCCTTCCGCATCAAAGGCTGTGTGAGGCTCAAAAACCTCTCTCAAAATCCTTCAAAACTACCCCGAAAACCGGGGGGACGCGGAACTGATCTGGGTACCGGCTCACTCTGGCAACCCTGGGAACGAGGCAGCTCACAGTATGGCTCGTGGATCTATCGGCCGACCCGTGAGCAACGACTCGAGCCCGGAACGCACAAAGGAAGGTCTCATCAGTTACCAGGAAATCACGCAGTACTTTAACTTAGCTAGACAAACGATAGCGCCACCTCACAAAAGTCTTACCAAAGCTCAAGAGGTTAAATGGAGACAACTCCAAACCAATACTCTTCCAAACCCGGTCCGAATGCACCACATCAACCCAGACGAATTCAAACCCGATTGCTCGAAATGTGGTCAGAGAGCCACAATGGAACACATCTTTTGGAACTGCCCCGCAGACCCCCCATCCGAAGAACTCCAGAAGCTTGTACGCTCGCAAAAGTGGGAGACCCTGCTGGCCAGCTCTGATCCGGAAGTACAAGTCCGGGTCACAGCGCGAGCCCAAGAGGTCGCCTTCAGCACTGACTGAGGGCTATCTGGCGGGGTCGCAGAACCCGTCACTCCCAGTACCGAGAATAAAGTTTTATGACTGACTGACTGACTGACTGTGAGGCTTCGAAAAGCGTGGTGGTTCAGTCTGTTGTCGTTACCTCTCAAGCAGTGCGCTCTTCATGCCATGGCCCGTGACTGGTCGTGTAAGCCAGTGGTCGTGTAAGCTCGTCTATTCACTCACTGCGCTCTTAATTGCCTCTAGATAATATACACACTGATGACATCAAAGCTGGTCAGATAACAGCATACTGTGTTCATAGCGTCGTCCCCATGTGCATGTAACCAGTGCTCCCCGTCAATAGCTTCTTATGCTGGGTAGGGACAGTGCGTCCACCGTCCTTCACCACAATTAACTCGCCTTGCATCGCCCTTTTAGGAGGTTACGTATGCAGCCACCGCCCGTCTTTTCAACTTTTTTCACACTTTGACTCATTTTGGCGCGAAAGGGTCCTTTCGAAACTGCCATACGTTTCTCGTGTAAACCACTGGAAACCCTCTCAAATAATTTATTTCAGCCCTTTAGAAGCCGCTCGTTACGATTTGCAGCAAAACACGATGACGCTCTCAAGGTCTGCTCGGAATGGCGGCAACCAGAATGGCAGTCTGCGATGCGTGTCCCATTTTTACAGCGAAGCTGTTAAAGTCTAGGTTCCCCAGGATCGTGTCCGCGGCTAGAAAAAATTATCATCATCAGCCCTTAACACCTTCCCTGTAATACCCGATGACGCTACTCGGAGCCGGCACCGTAGCCTCTTTCCCAAGTACGTAGCGAAGGGGTCGGTTTACCATTGTTCTACAAGAGTGTCACCGCCCATGATGGATGACCCATTGTGTTGCGCTTCACCGTCGTCCTCTCCCGTGCCGTCCGCGAGAGACGCACCTTTTTTTTTTTTTTTTTTTATCCAGCGGCCGTGCCCTGACTCCCGGTCGACGGAAAGTCTCACAGCCCCTGATGGTTGACCCATTGTGTGGCGCTCCCGTGCCATCCGCCAGAGACGCAGCGCAACCCCTTGTTCGGCGTCGCCGTCCGAAAGAAACAGTCGCCCATTACGTTCCGCACGTCTCTCCCCTAACAGTGTCGACAACAGCGTTTAGCCGTTCCGTGAAGTGGAGGAGTCGAAATGGCAACTGATAAGAGCCCTAGCGCGATCTGTAGTAGTGATTTTATTGAAGAACGTGACGCAGAAACAAGCGTCACTTTCTTCTTGAATAAAATCACTACTACAGATCGCGCTAGGGCTCTTATCAGTTGCCATTTCGACTCACGATGGCCCGGCCGTGTGCCGTTCGTTCGGAGGAAGAACGCAAGGAGCGACTACGTGCCGAGAAGCGCGAATGGGCGTGCAAGCGCCGCGAAAGAGCGTACGCAGCAGAACGTACGTCCATTGGTTCGGAAACCCTAGTCGGACAAGAGGTCGTTGGACAAATATGCCGCGAACGAGAGCAGAGCCGGCGAGCCAACGCCACGGACGACGATCGGTCCAAAGAAACCAAGCGCGAGTACGGCAGGATGCGTTCGCGGGTGCGAGGGAAACCGTTCGGCGCCGCATGTGCGGCCGACTCTGGTTGGCCCGCGACGTGTCTACGATGGCGGCGTGTCGAACGAGAATCCTCCGCTGATGTCTACGAAGAGCCGGTATGTGGGACGTGCCGGGTATCCCTGCTCAAAGGCGCCCCAGTTCGCGACCGTGAACGGATACAAGCACCCACCCGTACTTACCATAGTACAGCACCCACCATAGTACAGCTTCGCTGGTCTTCCATCTCCACCAGAGTGAAAGGGCTGACAGTTGTTTTTTTTTTTTTTTTTTTTTTTTTTTTTTGCACTGCCGCTGTGGCATCTTCTGACGCTCGACGGTCTGCTGGAGCCGCATTGCAAGTAAACCATACTGAACCATGGAGGAAGGAAACAAAACAGGAGAGGCCCTGACGTCACTTTTTTGAAGCCGGAAGTGCAGCCATGTTGGTGTGCCACTTCTCTTTGCGCCTCCAATCAGGGGTTCTGCAGCTCGCCGGAGCAGATGGGCGCGAACTTTGAACTTGCATTGTTACGAGCCGCCGGAAGTGTGTGCTCCTGACGCGCGTCAAAACAAAGCCTACAAAACTTCTGTAGCAGTTTTAGTGAAGCAGACGCGCTCCTGTGTTTTTCCGTGCCACGTTGAAGAAGACAACGAAGACCCGCGCCATGATTGCTTGAGTGTATCTGTTCCTGGACGACACTCACACTCACAGACCCAAAACACAACTTTCAAGCTTACACACCACACTCCAAAGTCAGCTTTTCTCGCGAACAAAAGGTGCTGCGGGAAAGACACCGGCGGAAAAATCTTATCTCACTTTTCAGAGACCGAGAGCAGCAGCGAAAGCTTCAGGAGCGCGGTTGTCATGGCAACGTTGACACTTGGGGTACACATCCCAGTGCTCCTTTGCGAAAAACATCACGTGACTTCCGCCACACCTTCTCCAATACGTTCGTGCTGGCCTGGGCCTCTCCTGGGGTTTCCTTCCTCCATGATACTGAACGGTAGAGTCATCTCATTTTGCCTGAAAGCACTTTATGCTGTTGTCACAAAAGAGCGCTGAATCCAAGCGCCCGCCGCGTGTCATGCAAGCCAGCGAAAGAACACGCCGGCCCCGCGGCAACTTCAACAGAGGGGGAGAGCGCATACGCCTCAAACAACAACGCGAACAACGGCGCCTGGACGTCTATTGACCCTTTTCTCGGTGCTCCCGTGGGCGCTGCCATGTTTGATCACGTGGTGACGCGTCCATTGCTTGCCTCAGCTGCCTCGGTTGCCTCCGCGTTTACAATGCAAGCGCGTGACGCCGGTGCGGCGCAACAAACTTCCGTTTCGACGCATATCGTAGACGGTGACTGTGTGAACGACACGAAGCTTTGGCCACAGCTTTAGAGGACATGTAGGTGCTTTCATAGCTCATTACGCCTTGTCCAAACGGCGCGAGCAGCGTATACGGTGCTTGCACTAAAAGCGAGACCAGAAATGTATTCCAAGCTGTCCAAACTTCCCGCTTATGAATTAAATCAGGATCACTGTTCTCGTTCTTTATTTGGCAAACATTTTGAAGCAGCGGTTTGTCATGTTTCTGACTCAGTAATAGTAAGTTCCTCGGTGAGGCTACTATCTGATTGTTTATTTTCAGCCTAATCGCGCTCGCGGGTGTGCTCTGCTGCGATCGATTTGTTCTTGCGGCGCACAAAACTTGGAATGTAAATGTTCTGTACTTTGTGGTTGCTTGTAGCAAAGACGTATTACCACTAGTCCGTCGCTTACTCTGTGGACCGTCACGAAACGTTCAGCTTCCAACATTCGTGTCTGTGTAGTCGCCGTCACTCACGCTTTCAGCACACTGATTCAAGTGTGCTCACATTCATTTATTAATGATACGTTGGCGATAGGGTGTGTGTAAGTTTGCGTGCGAGTAGGGGTAGATGTGTGTAAATAACGTGCGAAAAACTTACTATCCCCGTAAATGGCGTTGCTTCCTTTTGTAACGAGCGCTACTCACTCTTAAGTGCCGACGTTGCGGTGTTGAAGTCCTTTCTTTGGAGGTTAGCTATACAGCGCTGGCGGATGAATTATCCTTTTTTATCCCCAAGGAAAGCCGTGCATCGCGAAGGGCTGACAACACAGGCAGTCCTTATGTAGCAGCGGCGACACAGGTTGATTCCATTCCTTAATATGCGAATCACTATTTTTGCAGCTAACTACCGCACACGTCTTTCCTTTATTGTTACACATTTTGCAGCATGAATTGGGCACAGTACATGAGCGAACACCCACTTGCATTTCCGACAGCTGATCGCATAGTAGCAGGACAGAAGCAGTAGTGGTTTCGTATTCGTGCGCATTCGTTGAGGCAACGTATGGCGCGCCGCCGAAAGCGCCATCTCGTTGCTCTAGAGCAAACTGCTCCGCGAAAAGGGTCAATAGAAGAGCTTCGACGAAGCGACGTTAACCGGAGAGAGAGAGCACACGCGCGCGCCGAGACACCTTCTCAACCGGTGAGTCCAGAGAGATAACTACAGCGTGAGCGCGCGCCAACAGCATGAGTCATCATCACCCCCCCTTGACAAAGCTCCGACAGCAGCGGTCGAAGGTACGAGAAAAGAGTAAAAGCTTCCCAGGCTTTGGCCATGCTACGAGATCAGGACTCCGATAGGAAGGTTCGAGAACGCCTGTGGAAGCTATATAACCGCCGTGCGAAAATCGTTCAGTAGAATTCAAGGAGTTCAGGAGTTCAGTCCGCACCGGTGAAGTGATGTAACGTGAAGACCGAGCGTCTGCGGAAGAAGGGGATTCCCCGGCAAGCTAGTCGACGAGTTCATCGAGCGTCTGCATTTCCGGAAGAAGTTCTTTCTTCGAGATTTGCCCCGAGTTACGCCGAGATCGTCCGACTTCAAGACCAACACTGGTGAATACGATTGGACACTTAGTGTTCCTTTTTATTTTGTACTTTACGTGTTGAACTCTTAGTGCTTGTCGTGAATTATTTTCCTGTGTTTTGTGAATACCCATCGGATTTGTATTGTGTTGTGTCTAGCCTAAGTGTGCAAATGTGTGTGTAACTGCCTTGTGTGAAGAATATATTTTGTTGTGTTTTGACAACTCTGGGCTCTGACTCGGTCTTTGGACAGCAACCGGCGTTCGCTGGCGCACCAGAGGGCCCACTCTTAATTGTCCTTGCTTTCGTGGGATTATTTTCGGAAGCTGATAAGTTGGCTTTGGAATTTGGTCCGGCGTCTGCGCCTCGTTCACGGTGTCTGTGACAGCTGTATTTTGTATTTTTCTGAGGCATATTCTTGTTGCCTGCGTGCGTTTCTAGATTAGTCTACCGGGTGACGAAATGCTTAACACCAAAGGTTTAATCAACGTTTAAGTTTACAGTGTTGTTAAGTGATTTTGTTAAGAAACAAAATACGGCTGTTTCTCGTGTGCATATTTACCGCTAAATCAGCGCTGTCTTTGGACGGGAACGGCCATAATGATATTTGACGCCATATACAATGTGCGGAGTTGTAGACGTATTTGTGAGAGACTCCAGAGGAAGCAATCAGTCATTGCACTGAAACGAAGCACTGCACGAGATGGTGCTCACCCCAGGGCGCCTGCGTTCCGAGAAGGCGAAGAGGCCCACCGAGGCGACCGAGCCCGCGATGAGCATGAGCAGCACGTTGAAGGCGAGCAGGAAGGCGCGGTACGACTTGTGTGGCTGCCCCCGCAGGGCCATGGTTGTTCTCTGCGGCTGCTGCTTGTTCGCCCCGCTGCCTCCTCCTCGTCGTCTCCCCGATTGCCTTTACTGCATCGGAATGAGTCACGATGATGATGACCTTATCATCTTTGGCGCATACCCACTCACGGGGATCGGCCAAGAGTCGGGCAGATTTTATATATGTGCTAAGGGAATAAATTTAGCAAAATGTCTAATTTTGGTAAATATATGAAAGTCACCTTGACGGCTCGCTCCGTCTTCGTTTGATTACAAATCTGGAAATATGTCGTGTTGCGTCGATTCCTATTTCATATGTTTAGTTGCATTCCTTGGGGCGTCAAAGCACATCGTTCGAGGATCGACCAACAATGGGGACGTCACCAGGGGCGTAGCCAGGGGGGGCTGATGGGGCTTCACCCCCCCCCCTCCCCCGAAATTTAAATATCTTGTTGAAAATTAAATATCTTGTTGCGAGGTTTTGTGTATACAAGCAGTGAACTTTGTTTCCAGCGACTCTTTTTTGCCCTTTAGCGAGTTGTATCTTCGCATTTGTATATTCCATTCTATATTCGCATTTCTAATGTATATTTTGCAGAACTCCTCACTGTTGCGAGTATAATCTCGGTGTAATTACAATACATGACCGGTAACAGCTGCTCCAGCGCAATCTATTGCAACGAGGGACAGCGTCATTCAGGTTTTTTCCTGGCCGTTGCATATGTGCAAAAATGTAAACTAGGTTCTTGAATGACAAAGATTCGTCAAAATATTTGTCCTCAACTTATTCATTTCATGGCCTTTACGTTTTTCATATCAGCTGCATGCACTGCTTTGCTGGTTTCGAACTGATATAGTTCTAAAGTTCGTGTGATATTTTCTTTGCTTATTAAATAGACAAAAAAACACAGCAGCATTGATATCAGTTATTTCTGCCACAATTGTTTGGGACATACGAATGTCTTCTTTTATGAAAAAATACATATTTTACTTCACTGTGCGTAGCATTCAATAATTCGTTTGCAGCATCCAATATACAATGGCATTGGCAATGCAGTTATTATTCATGTAATTCGATCCCTCGACAAATTCTATAAGGAGGAGGCCGCGCTGCAACCTGAGACCCCCCCGAACAAAATTTCGGCTACGCCACTGCTGGTGGCCACACGTGGCGGTTCATCTCGTTCTTTTAATAGCAATGACCGCTTATAAAAATCATAAACAAGGTCCTCGCCGAGACGGTCTGTCACCGTGCAATTACGCCGCGGAGCACAATAGGTTCCTTCTTCTGAGAGGGGTTTGAACACATATGGCTTTCTGCACCACAGCAGCTCCGTTGAAATTATATAACCATATATAAGAGCATGTCATGCAGATCGACGTACTTGCGGCCAGACAATCAGACATGTCACTTCAAAAGATTGTGCTTCGCGGAGGAATGCGTTGCAAACACCGGAACATTATGCGCGACATTGAAAGGACGGATTAATTATATACGCGCACCATATTCATAGTGTGAAGGATAATTAACCTGAAACACCTGTTAAAAGAATGAGAGTAAATGAGCATATGTATATGCATCGCAATATGCTGTCGACCCACTGCAAACGGCAAAACGCGTTGCGAAGTGCTTGCGTCAACGTATTTCAAACAGAGGCAACGTGACTTCCCCATGGATTTTGCGATTACGTGTCGTTGGCTCTGAGAATTGCGAAAGGTCGCATATTTTTTTTCTTTAAATGCGATTGGTTTTTGTGTTTTGCAAATATAGCAGTGAGGCGCGTGGAGGGAATTCCGGGCACTGAATCGGATTCAAGGTACCAATGACGTCATCGCAATGAATAAAAAAGAAGCGAATAGCTCTCCGTGCTGCATTTTCTCAATTACTAATGGTAATTACTAATGGTAAATGCTAATTACCTGCCGCAGTAGCTTAGTGGCTATTGTCGCGCTGCTATCTCATTTCAAGGTTGTGTTTTTCGACCGCATGGGTGCACGATGCAAGAACGCTCGTTAGGGAGCCTACATGCAAGCGCTGTTTTAGGGTGGTGACAACTCCAAAATTTTGAGCGCTATTTACCACCAAATTTGGTGAGCAGCCATTTTGATTCCCAATTTCGCGGGAAGTCGCGGCGCATTCCTGCTTTCTTTTTGTCACGCTCTGATGTACCCATTTTGGGACGCGATCTATTAAATTTCTTTAATTTAGTTTTACACGAATGCGCACACGAAACCTGCATACATCTTTAATATATTAGTTGCCTTTTCCTTTTATTTTAACACATCAACCTTTTTTTTTTTCCATAGCATACAAAGCAACAAGTTATAAGGCACGGTGGTGTGCTCGTGGTAGTATTTTCTCACGCCAAGAAGGTGAACTGCATTAAACATTGTCGTTGCCTACCACTTGTACACACTATATAAAGGGTGTTTTTCGAAGTGTGCTGTAATAAAAACTGTGCTCACAAGCCTGTCTAACTAACACGTAGACGTGCCATGCACTGCTCTCGGACACGCTATGGGTCTCTGGCTGCTGAGGCCAAAGTTTATTTTAAAAATTGAATTAGTTTCACGGCACCAACGGTTGCGGGAAACGTGGTCTGTCGGCTGGTCTTTTCGCCATTTTGATTCCTACATGCTATATTTGGCAGAAAATTTTACCCGCCAATTTAGCTGGCGGCGGCAAGTACACTTACAAAGGTTGTCACCACCCTAAAACAGCGCTTGCATGTAGGCTCTCTAAAGCTCGTGTATTTCATTTAAACGTGCAACAACCCCGAGTGGTCAAAATGTGGCATAATCATATCGGGATTTTGGCCCATAAAACTCCCGAATTTGTAGCTTGTTTACGACAGCGGCAGTACTCGCATGCCGCGCCTTGTGACGTCCTTGACACGTTGTGCTGTTCTTTATCGGACGTGAGAAAACTTCCCCTGTGAGTGAAGACAATGCGTTTCAGGAACCGCCCCCGATTGTCGGAAATGTTATCGCCCCAGGTTTCGACACTCCGTCACTATACCTATTCTGTTTTCCGTCCGTGTGCGTAGAGCAATCGCCGATAGCTTGCTTGCCAGCAAACGGGTTCTGTGGCGGCATGACAGCACACGCCAGGCAGGGTTCGATCATGCAGTTTCTCGTCTTGCTGGTGGCTACCGGTGAGTGCCAGTATGCTTGCTGAGCAGCAGCTCTTTGTCTAGTCCACAAAATGATGTGGCCCGTTTTTACGCGTATTTCAATGAAAATGGGGGCAACCTGTGTGTAAGTGATGCATTCACGGCATTGTTCGCCATCGAGCTGAGCTGCCTGGAAAGTGGATAATATTCTGCCACGAGTAAGTCCCTCCCTCCAATCGTGCCGGCGGTATAACATGCGTGATCTGAAGTGAAGGCGCGAAACCGACGATGTACGAAGAGAGAGCACACACACAGGGCAAATGAGCCATGACAAATGGGTTCGTTTAATAATTGAGGTCAAAAGGATCATTGAGGCAGGCGATAAGTGCGTAAGTGTTGCCTCAATATCTCTATCATGCAAAGAACTACTTACCTGAACGCGAATGCGCACTGAGAAACTGTGATTGCGCTTCTTGTATAAAATAGTGGTATTTTTTCTGATTAAACATTGTTGGAAGTGGCGCCCTGTGTGTGTGTGTGTGTGTGTGTGTGTGTGTGTGTGTGTGTGTGTGTGTGTGTGTGTGTGTGTGCGTGTGTGTGTGCGTGGTGCGTGCGTGCGTGCGTGCGTGCGTGTGTTGTGTGTGTGTGTGTGTGTGTGTGTGTGTGTGTGTGTGTGTGTGTGTGTGTGTGTGTGTGTGTGTGTGTGTGTGTGTGTGTGTGTGTGTGTGTGTGTGTGTGTGTGTGTGTGTGTGTGTGTGTGTGTGTGTGTGTGTGTGTGTGTGTGTGTGTGTGTGTGTGTGTGTGTGTGTGTGTGTGTGTGTGTGTGTGTGTGTGTGTGTGTGTGTGTGTGTGTGTGTGTGTGTGTGTGTGTGTGTGTGTGTGTGTGTGTGTGTGTGTGTGTGTGTGTGTGTGTGTGTGTGTGTGTACAAGCCTCAACTGCCTGTTCCGGCGTTATTCCAGTTGACCCAGTCACACTTATTCGAAAGATTTTAAGACAATGATGAAGTCTTTACGGACACACAGGCAGCGATGGCGGACACACACAGCCATCCCCTCCTTCCTAAAGAGTAGACAGGCTTTGTGCTCCTCTCACCTGCTCCTTCCATATTTCCCTCTCTGTGCATTGTATGCGTGTTTTCATATCAAATAGTATTAATAATGCCCTAGTCGAAGTTCTGAAAGAAGAATGCCAAATGTTTTTTAAAATCTTTTTTATTTACTATTGTTCGCGAGTGCTTGAGTCCCCTTGACGAGACTTTTGAATTACCAGCCAATAATTGACTTTAGGGTTATTGACCATTACGGTTACAGAATGGATACCAAGAGAAGGGAAGCGCAGTCGAGGACGGCAGAAAACTAGGTGGGGTGATGAAGTTAGGAAATTTGCAGGCGCAAGTTGGAATCAGCTAGCGCAAGACAGGGGTAATTGGAGATCGCAGGAAGAGGCCTTCGTCCTGCAGTGGACATAAATACAGGCTGATGATGATGATGAATTGACTTCCGTTTCTTGGCGGTCAATTTGTGTCGACTGACAACCTCACCTGCTCGTGCCAGCGCACCTATTCCAATTTCATTCAGCTCGTCCACAGTTGGTGAAGAGGGGCGTAACTAACACGTGTTTTAAGAACGCACTGAAGAAATCATGCCCGCATTTAGTGAACGCCCAGCAGCAGGCCACGCGTCTTAAGGTGGCGGTCCCACTCCGGCGGCACGAGCCCCCCGTTTTCAGTACTTTTGGAGCAACCGTGGCGGCTCTTCTACTTAGGATATGAAGTTGTCGTATAAACCATAAAAATATTATTTCTTGTAGATTCCAACTATATATAATATAAAAAAAATGATTGATGTGATTTAGAAATAAACGTTCAAGAACAAGCATGAGATGCATGGTTCTTGCTAACTGTGTCTCACTTGTGACCATATTTAGAAGAAACTACCGCACTTACTGCATTGCGGCTTGCTCTGTAGCTTTAGGACATATTTTTCTAGTTCCTAGAGGTAGCAAAATAATTTTGAATGTTTAATTTTTGGATAATTTGCTTTTGAAAATTGCCAAATATCGCAATCTTCTGTTGTAAACAGCCCGGCAACTACATGCTCAAGGAAGCTAAATTTTGGATAAAGTAGAGTTCAAGAAATTTCCATTTAGGACGTAAAATTTCATTCATGCACCTTTATAAGTTTTAAACCGCAGCTTGGTAGCTTTAGCACCTTCCCGCAAAAATGGGAAAAAATAAAACCAGAATTCTAAATATTCCTTAATTTCGGCCGCATTATTAGGAAAACTAATAAAGTTCCATGAATGAAATTTTGCGTCCTAAATGGAAATTCCTTGAACTCTACTTTATCCCAAATTTAGCTTCCTTGAGCATGTAGTTGCCGGGCTGTTTACAACAGAAGATTGCGATATTTGGCAATTTTCAAAAGCAAATTATCCAAAAAGTAAAAATTCAAAATTATTTTGCTACGTCTAGGAACTAGAAAAATATGTCCTAAAGCTACGGAGCAAGCCGCAATGCAGTAAGTGCGGTAATTTATTCTAAATATGGTCACAAGTGAGACACAGTTCGCAAAAACCATGTATCTCATGCTTGTTCTTGAACATTTGTTTCTAAATCACAATATTCAATTTCCTTATATTATATATAGTTGGAATCTACAAGAATTAAGCTTTTTATGGTATATACCACAACTTTATATCCTAAGTAGAAGAGCCGCCACGGTTGCTCCAAAAGTACTGAAAACGGGGGGCTCGTGCCGCCGGAGTGGGACCACCACCTTAAGGAAACCGGATCATCTAACCACGTGTTGGTGCCGGTAGTGAAAGGGCTGACAGCAAGGCACGGCCGGAAAGCAGTCCCCCCGAAATTGCGGAAGGGGGCGGCCGAGATCAGAAGAAAATTGTCATGATGCCACACATTCACCAGTTTTCGCACAGCCTGAAGAAGATATATAGGGACAAAACCCGGAAGGCTACTTCTAGTTTCAGTTTCAAGAAACATGAGCGCTCCTAGTGGTTGCCGGACATCCTAAGTTATTTTTTATTTCTCTTTTTGTCAATTTTAAATCGGGTGAAGCGAGGTTGTCTTCGTGCGTTCGTCGAGCTTGACTCCGCTCACCCTTGCCACTCGCTCAGCGATACCACAAGTCGGATCGCGCTCGGTCACCTGCTTCGGTTGTGTCAAGTATGAAGATGGGAAATATAGGACAGATAAGCTTGATCAGGCGTGCATGGAACGGAAGAGGCAGGAAACCAGGCCAGCCAAGCATTAGACGAAGTTGGATAAATCGGGACGTCACATGTCTTGTGCGGCTGTGTGGTGTTCTAACACCGGGATTTCCAGTTCTGCGAAGTTTTTGAGGCTTCCTAATGACAACAGGTAAGCACAAGTATTTCACTATACTTTCTGAGCAGGTATTCATTTTGCACGAGTAAACAAGTTCTGTGCAAGCCTGAGTGGACTGACATAATAGCAGTGTCGTTCGACTCATTCGTCATGACGGCAGCCCATCTGCTGCCGGTGGAATACTTTTAATGAAGGGCTTGAGTGCGTGTTTGTTGGGCTATACATTTTGTTCACTCTTTACTTTGTCGACATGCACAGCCAAAGTTAAAGTAAAAAAAAGAAAGAAAGAAACAGCCGTGATGGTTAGTAATTTTCGCATTGGTTTGGATCTTCTGGACTCTATGTTTCTTTATTATGCACAAATTTCGGTTGTGAATGAAAATTTCTTCTGCAGATTGACGCTTTCGCACTGCGTGGAGTACAGTCTTTTCCAGTACGAAATTTGTGAATAAAATGAAAACGTTCGACTTCTGTTGAGTTTTGGCTGACTGAGAAATCTGCCAGCTTTACTTGATCCACTTCACAACACACGAACAAAATTAACGAATGATGGTTCCAGGAAGTTATTTTCTTTATGCTAGCCCCCACTGTATCTGCGGACTAGTTGAACCGTATCCTTAAACTTAATCACAAGTTAGGAATATCAAAGCGACTACTTTCAAGAAATGACGAAATGTAAAATTTTTAACGGCGAATATTGGTAGTGAACGACGGTTTGCTATATAAATATTTCTCATAACTGCTTGGCGTTGGTGTGTACGAGCGATGCCCCAGTGATTTAAAGAAAGCTTAACCTTGCACTCGGCCGCGCAACGCTTGAAACAGCGAAGCTGGCTGATCATTTTCCGGAAGTGCGCGCGAACTTTTCATCTTATTACTCATGATGATGATAATTTCTTTTCGCGCATCTCGGACTTACCCGGTTGTCACTGCGCGTTGAATAGCGCAGCTTGTAACACTGACACCGCGTTCCAATGCCGACTACCAGACGACCTTTCGGAGAGTGAATGCACGCATAGCAACGCGGTGCGCTTTAATTAAGCGTTCGCGTTCTAGCTCCGAGTAACTTCGTGTATAGCATATATTGCCACGTGTACTTGTTTATCTTTCACCGGTGACCGCTTTCCACCAGCTAGCAAATGTTCAACGTTATCTGCATGTATCGAAAGTTTCTCGAACGTTATCGATGCTTCTATCCGTTGTCTGTTGTCACCGACGCTTATGTAATCTGGTTGTATTAGCGACGCGAATTTTCTAGTAGTTTCTGGAAGACACACGGGCACCAGGGATTACTCTGGAAGCTTCGATGACTCATGTATAAAAGCCGACGTGTTTCGCCCCTGTCGATCGTTCTGCTTCGAGTGCAACTTGCTTTTGTGGGCACAGGTTCGCTCAATAAAAATTCCGTTTCGTCAGGCACAGTTTTGCGACTGTTTTCTTCACCGTTACTACTACTATAATATATATATATATATATATATATATATATATATATGAATACAAATTCAGTGACGGCAGCTTCTTTTTCCTGTTTTGATTTAAATTATTTCCAGTTGGATATTCGGCAACCGCCAGAGGTGGAAGAGGCGCTGCCGCCGCGTATCGGCTAAAACCCCTATATATAAAAAAAAAATGTGGTTGATCCCTCTTATATAGGAATCGGTATAGAACACGAAAGTGAAACGTGTCTTCACAGAAGTAGTGTAATGTTTATTGCACATTGATATATAATGTCTATTGGTGTTTTGTGGCTAAAGCGCCCTTAGGCGTTGATGCACCCACGCTGACGCCTGGTGGCACGTCTCCTCCATCACGACTACCAACGTCGATGACCATGAGCAACCGTCGTGCATATGGAAGCTGCACTACGCTGCACACGCTAGCACAACGCGAAAGACGAAGCACGTAACTGACACACTAATACAACGCGCAAGACAAAGCACGTAACTGAATCGTCACCGAGTCAAATCAGCGCGTACAGCGCGTCGTAATTGCAGCCTCCGCGATCAACTTCAGAAACATTTTCAGAGCTAATTGCGGAGGCCACGCCCCGCTGTGCTGAGTACGGTGAACGCCACTACCAACGCCACCTAGCAACGCCACCTAGGTGGCGTTGGTAGTGTTTCTTGATTTTAGCGTCCCTTCGAATGCTGGCATCGAGGCGTCGTAGTGGTGAGACCACCGAAGCGTTCCCTGTCGGTGCGCGTTAGTGTCATAATGCAGTACTTTTCTTTTCTGCTCGTAGGCGGCGGCACCGCCCCGAACAAGAGCGCGGGTACACGGAGGAGTGTTAGATATATAAGGCGCGTCTGTGTAGCTCTCTCCAAATGCGTTTGTGGCGCAATGGGTTAAACGCTCGGCGATCTATCGTCGCGGACCGAGAGGTCGTGGGTTCGATTCCCAAATTTGCATGTCTGTGGAACTTTTTCTTCTGGTTTCTTTCTTTGTATTATGTTCTATGACGTATTTCCGTGACGGACGTCACGTTTTTCAGTAGTAGCCGGCAAAACCACCTAATATAAAAAGTAGTGCCAACCACTTCCCTCATCCTCCGTTCCACTATCGCGCTCGGCGCGGCCACGCGATCAAGGCGCGATATCGACAGTGGCGCCGCCTACGTCGGGCCTGCCGTGGCAGACGACGGATAACGCGCTACCAGAGGAAATCCCCGTAAAACTTCGATCGCGCCCTGCGGAGAAGTTTTTGAGGCGCGGTTTTGCTGCGTCAGTCAGTAACTGGTCTTAATAATGCCGTTTTGGAAGTAGCAACGCGACGATGCGAGACGGCGCAAATTCCAAGTGTGCAGCAAGCGTTTGCGCACGCCGGATGGTAAACAAAAAAAGCCTTTTGCCCTCGCCTTGTCGGTTGCGGCAACTTTAAGGCGCAGCAGCATGCCATCACAACGAAGTTCTTGTCCCTAACACGTTTGTTCAGCTTGTGCGTACAGCACTTTAGTCGCACAGGCCCGAGAATGGCGGTCGGAGCGCGCTGGAAAGAAAAAAATATACAAAAGCGCAACGCGTGCTTCCACGTGACACGGATTGGCCAATGGGGGAGCGGAGGAGGCTGGGGCGACAGGAGGCGGCGAGGAGGAAACGCCGAGGTGAGCGCGGTGGCGGCAAGATCTAAGAATGGCGCTACTTTTTATATATAGGGGCTTTAGTATCGGCAGCACCTCGCAATAACTAGGCGGTCTTTGAGGAGAAAAAGAGAATTAACGAGAACCAAACGGAAAATGAGTTGGTGCTGAGTAATTTCAACTGGAAGAAAGCTGAAGAGAAAATTCCTAAACGCACAGCCACAGGTTTAGACGAGGTTCCCGTTAGGCTGAGTAATGAGCTAGAAGCATGCTTACAGAAAAATGCTTACAAGATAGGCGAATACCAGACAGTTGGCGACAAAGTAGAATGAATTTAATTTATAAAGGTAAGAAGGAAAAATGTACAATTCACTCGTATAGACCGTTGACCCTTGCATCGGTAATATACAGGTTAGCAATGCAGGTGAAAAAAATGAAGCTGCGAAGCATGGGCAGAGAATAATGGCATGTTGGGAGAACTTCAGAATGGCTTCAGAATCGGTAGGCGTCTGCATGGTAACTTATTTGTCCTTACTCAGTGTACTAAAATATCCAGAGAAGAAAGGAGACCGCTATACTGTGGCTGTTTAGACATTACCGGAGCGTATACGACAACGTAGACCGCAACATATCGTGGGATATTCTGGAAGGCATAGGCAACGACTGTATACAGCTTTTAAGAGAGATTTACCTAGAAAATACAGTTTGCGTTGAATGTGAAGGGATGAGGAGAGAGGAGCAAGTTGATATCAACGAGGGAGTGACACATGGCTGCCCCCGCTGCTGTTTATGATGTACATGGTAAGGATGGAAAGGGCGCTAGAGGGAATCAATATCGGGTTTAACCTCTCATACAAACAAGCCGGCAGAATAGTTGAGCAGCAGCTTCCAGATTTATTTTATCTGGGCGACATTGTGTTGCTTGCTAACAAGCAAAGTGATATGCAACGTCTGGCTAATATCTATAGAGAAGAATCTGAGAATTTAGGATTAAAATTTAGCGTTAAAAAATCAGGTTTTATGCTATTCAATGAAAACAGTGAACAGACAGTGTTGATACAGAGCCTCGGGTAAAAGAATACGAATACTTGTGTGTATGGACAAACGAAGGCGATAGATATCCAGAGACACAGGAAAAACCAATAATAGCAAAAGTGAAGCGAACTGCGGCCATAATGAAGCACAGAGCGCTATGGGGATACAATAGGTGCTCCGGGGTATGCAGAAAAGTGTAATGGTTCCAGGGCTAACATTTGGCTAACATCTGTTGTTTGCTTGAAGTCAGGGACTCGATGGCAACCAAATGTCAGTGGAACGCCTCGCATTGGGCGCCCGCGGGAAGACTACTAATGAAGCTGTGCAGGGTGATATGGGATGGACAAATTTTGAAGTAAGGGAGGCTCAGAGCAAAATTGATTTTGAAGAACGACTGAGGAATATGGAAGAAAGTGGATGGGGTGCAAGAGGGTTTTCAGGTATTTGTACAGGCAAAACATTGACTCACAGTGGACGAAAATAACTAGGAAGCTTACCAGCAAGTATGTGACCGGTATGGTTAGCAACACGGCAACAAAGAACGTCAAACGCAAAGTCAGAGAGGCTGAGACAATGTCATGGGTGGCGGCAATGGAAGAGAAACCTGCTATGACTATCTCAAGGGAAAAAACGAAATCAGGAAAGAAACAATTTATTACAAGACGCACAGGAAACAGAGTTCCCAGTAATGGTTCGTAAAGTTTGATGCTTGGCAATTCTTTGTATTTGTGTGTTCTCAAAAATGAAGGTAGGGCATTTGGCAAAATAATAACAAGAGCTTGGCGGCGCAACCCACCGCCCCGTTTCAAAGGGACGCCCATAGCATCCATCCATCCGGCATGGTACCGAGTGTCCCAAGGGAGGTATAGGGAGTTTCCGCCTCCTGATAGGGTGCCCAGGAAACCTACGGGTCGTTTTCTTAGCTCCAACCAAGTTAGCCAACCTTAGCAAAACGACAAATCCGATATAGACTGGAATGACGGTTTGTGACAAGAAGCACAAGGATAAGTTCGTCACATGCACAGCAGGGTAAGTTTATCGCGTTGCTATCTTGCGGTAAATATACTACATAGGTCAGACCAGAATATGCATTACCGAACGCTTAAGAGAGCACAGAAATAAAACGAGAAATTTGTCAGGTGATGGTTTTTTAACCTTTAACTGAAAACTTGCACATGCGAACCCGTTTCAGAGGATACTATTGTAGACAGGAGTAAATCTGATATTAGAAAGTGAGCGCATTTTCTTTGCCGCCGACGATGAGCGACAGTATTGATTATCTCCCCTCGCAGTGCCCTTGGCAAAGTGCCCAGTGTCTCACTGGCCAGGGACGCGATACGTTGCCAACGCCATGCCAATGTTTTGTACGAAAGTCTCACGCTGTTTGTCGCATTTCCAGTGATGTTAGCAATGCGCAGCTTCAACAGCGCCACAATGCTCTGACGAAGGCTGGCCCACCAGCCGAAATGGCAAACCTTCGCTGGCGTGTCGTGTTCCCGCCAGTGACCACACGTGATACCCCGCAGTTGCGGCCCGTGCTCAGAGGGTGACGCTACGGGACGGCGCCAACCTGCTGATCCGCGGCCAGGCCAGCGGTCTCCTGCAGTCGCCGGGCTTCGGACAGCGCACGCCCCATGGCTTCCGAGGCGCGGCCACCATCTACGCGCCGCCGGGCTACAGCGTAAGCCTCGCTTCCGCACACGTTTCGAGCTGCAGGCGAGCACAGAAATGCTTTGTAGTGGCCTCCTGCTGCAGGCTCGTAACGCGAGACCAGCGAATCGGTCACGCTTTTCCGCAACTCTGCATTTGGCTCTCTCGAAAGGCGTTGCTTACGTAATCTGGTCTAATTAGCGCACCTAATTGAAACATTCCCATATTGTCAAACAATCTTTAATGCTCGCATATATTCGTAGAGGGGTGCAACTGTGCGAAGCTGCAGCTACACAAATGTTTATTCTCCCGCATATGTTTATTTTTATTAACAGCGAACCTGCCAACCTGGTTGTTTTCCGTCAGTTGTACGCTGGAAGACCTCGCCAAGCGATGACGTCACGTGCGTCGCCTAGCAGCGCCTCGCACAGCTGGTGCGAGCGTTGCTAGGCGACGCACGTGACGTCGGAGCTACTCAGAATTGTAGTAGGCGCGTTGCTTAGAAATGTACTGCGCTTGTAATCAGCCAAGCTATTTTAAAAATACTGCTTTATTGTTAAATTCGAGGCTCTGACTTACTAGTGTTTGAAGGTGGGCCGGTTGATTCTTCGGCATATTCTGACAAAAAACAGCGCGTAGATGAAAAAGCGCTCTATTTTCGAAAAAAGAAGTAATTCCATTCCCATTCCATTCCTGGCAAAAGGCACGTAATTCCATTCCCATTACATTTCTCCAAGGAAAACAGTTTATGGGATTTTCCAAAGAACACACCGACACAATAAGGACCAGTGTTGCGGAGTTACCACTCCGGAATTGCAATGACCCCGGAATCATTCCACATTTTCGCGACCCCGGTGTGGAATGGCGACAACGCTTGGAGGAATGGAATGGGAATGGAATTAAGCGCCTTTCGCCAGGAATGGAATGGGAATGAAATTACGTATTTTTTCGAAAATAGGGCGCTTTTTCGTCAACGCGCTGTTTTTTTTTTTTTTGTCAAAATATGCCGAAGGACCAACCAGCCCAGGTTCAGACACTAGTAAGTCAATCACCCTGTTGTCTCGAGGGTCTGCGCATGCACTTGTACGTCTTGTTTCCTGCTGCATATGGTAAAAAAATAAATTATATAGTACCGGGGTTTTACGTGCCAAAGCCACGATATGAGGCACGTCATAGTGAGAGACGCCGGGTTGATTCCGACTACCTGGGGTTCTTTAACGGGCAGCCAGGGCACGGGTGTTTTTGCATTTCGTGCCCACGGAAATGATGCAGCCGGGAGTTGATCCCGGGCCTAGCAGCGCAACGGCCATACTACCACGGCGCATGATCAACGCACGATGCAATAGTGCCTGCTCCTACTGTTTCCGACCAATGTCAGCGCAATAATGATATAACTAGTGCAGCAACAAGTGTCTCTTGCACTGTGTGTGTAGGCGAGTGTAACTACTAAATAACAGATAACTCATTCATTCATTCATTCATTCATTCATTCATTCATTCATTCATTCATTCATTCATTCATTCATTCATTCATTCATTCATTCATTCATTCATTCATAGTATCAGGCACCGCCATTAGGACATTACAGCACAGGAGAAATATCTGTATGAGCTTGTTCATATCTGTCTGCATGAACAATAACATAACTGTATTAACAATAAAAATGAGAATGCATTAATCGTTACCTTTTAGTAGATTAAGCGCTTCGGCCATGTGTAAGCTTGCAAGCTATATGGATAAATCATTCTGCGTTCTTATTAAGAGGGTTCCTATCTAAATGCATGGGAAAGCAGAAATCGTTTTGCTCAGCAACCGCTGCACCCAATTTCATCAAGTTTGTTGCATTTACCAGAAAAAGCTCAAATGTAGTGAATGTTGGAAGCGATTTTTTTTTACATATTCCATAAATCTTATTAAAAAGTGCTTTAATTTTTTAGATCGCTAAACTTCAAAGAAACGAAACTACGAAGTTTACAACTCTGTAACGCAGTGATGAAAAACGATATCAGAATTTTCTAACATCGCGTAATAATACATCTAAAACGAACAGTATTGGTTATTAAATGTACCATTAATTAGCGAGTAGGACATTTGCAAAACCCACGTAAACATTGTAACAAGTTCACATAAGTCGCAAATTCATATATCAATTTGTCCACTTTAGATCTTCTAATCGATGCAGTTTGCAGAAATTCGATACCTGTTTTTTTTTTTTTTTTTTTTTTTTTTTTTTTGCTGAGTTACGGATTTGTAAACTCCGTGCTTCTATATTTCTTAAACTTACAGATTTTCAGCAAATGCCAGGCCTTAAGCTAAAATTCTGCTTCCTACAGTCACTATAATTTATCTTCATCTCTCACTTGCAACAAATTTCATTCAAATTGGTCAAGTGGTTTCCTCAGTAAAAATTTCTGCGTCTTACATGCATTTGAATAGGTGGAATCCGAGTTGGGTTCGAGCTAAATGTTCTTAACAGCTGTGGGTGCTCCTGCTGCGCCTTCAATTCTGCACTGTTCAGCATCTGAAACTGCTGCCGACGAACTAAGCTGACAACTGCATCTCGACCTCCAGGTGCGAATGACGGCAGCTCATTTGAACAAGGAAAGTGCCCCCACACAATCGCATTCAAAACTCAGTAGTGCGCGCATTTGGTTAACGTCAAATAATTTGATCGTCCATTAGAAGTATATGTCAGTTGTGCTTGAACAGTCATTCTATTCATAAAAAAGTTAATCGATCATTCGTCCAGCCCTTTTAGTTGCAGAGAAGCGAGATTAACCGAGTTCATGTGCTGTGGGGTTTGGATAGACGAAACTACTTTTGTAATGTTCCCACCGCACTGAAAATGAAGTTACACGTTTTCATGTAGCCTCATCATATACTTTTTTTTTTCAATTCTTGTCACTTATACTGCTTCTTTCTCCGAGCTGCAGTAGTGAACAAAAAGATATGATATTTTGTATTTGGGCCTCTCTGCGCTGAACTGGTCAGAATGTTAGCGTTGCGTTATGCCGGACTTCTAGGCAATACTGTAGCGTTTTTCCCAAGACATTTTATCTCCTTGACTGATTAAGCTAAATTTTCGTCGCTGACGTACCTATGCTGTATGTTGCTATTACTCATCATCAATTATCACCGCGCGATTCAATTGTCGAATGCATTGCATGTTTTTTTTTTCCCTGTATATTACGGTTATGCATGCTGTGTGTTATGTTTTTTTTTTTTTTTTTGGTAAGATAACGAAAGATAAAGCAGCAGATGTGAAGACATTACTACAGGCCTTTTTTTTTCTGCTGAATTTACCGCGGTCATCTGCACCAGTTCTGTATTCTGTATTTCATTGAAATTTTCATGCATTTCGTGCATCGTGCATAGCGTATATTTCCTTTGTATTTTGAGTATACCGTGATATACTGTATGTCAAAATTATTATTCTTTCTATTGTTGTTTCCTGCACTGCCGTGTGCCACCATGTAAAAGGAAGTGGGGACCTTTTGTCAAGCCATTGTGGCTTTTACAAAAGTACTGGCCTCTCCCCCCCTCCCACCCCCGTCAAAGGAAAATAATATTGATTGATTGATTCATTGATTGACTGAATAGCCACTTGAACACTCACTGCCATGTGTTATGTTACTCGCACTGCACAGCCCATCCATGATGCAAAAAACTTCCGCATAATAAGCATGTACCACAAGAAAAGCGTATGCACCAACCAGTGTGTGAAAATACCATTCGCGCTAGTGAGATACACTTTTTTGATAACTGGAGGCGTTATACGAGCGAAAGTATCCGCATGCTATTGCAAGTTTACTACATCGCAAGAAATTACGGACGGAAAGAAAATAGAAAACGCACGCACGCACACCTACATGCACGTAAATTCGAAATGTAGGCAGTAATGAGCACCATGAAATGAACAAAGTGGAAAGTAAATAGCTTTATGACATAGTCAATAAAAAAAATATTGTCAACCTCTGTCCATTTGGCTGCAGCAGCCCGCACCATGTCGGACGTTATCAAAGAGCAACTAATTAATAGCTTAGAAACTTGAGCAATAAAAATTTTCAGCGTAAACCACAATGTGTTTTTTTTTTTGGTCCACTGCTGCAGTTGAAACGAATCTCACCCACACGCTTCTGTCGCAGAGAATCCGCTTGGACTTCGACAACTTCGACCTGGAGACGAGCACCCAGTGCAAAGCAGACCGGGTCTTCATCGAAGAGAACGGGGTACGTGTACGCCTTCCTTCGTTCAGAGAATCGTTGTCGCGAGTTGGACGACGGGAAACGGAGCTGCTACAGGATTGAGCGCGCGCGGTTGCCGTCGCTTGCCCGTGTCGATTTCTCGATAGCCGCGGAGCAACTCCGTTCAGCAACCGCGCAACGGAACGCGCTTTGACGAAGATCAAAAGAGAGCAGCAGATTTATGAGCGTGGGAAGTTGTTCGGTTTCGGTGATTTAGTGACGTATGGGGATGCTTCTACTTTCATTTTATTGTGGCAAGCGGTGGCACCACAACATGCACGATGTTCAAATAGAACGGCCTGGTGAGCTGGATGGTTGCGCGTATGGCGTATACCGCAAGGGAAACACAAGGACGTCAGAAAGACGGCGCCACCAGCAACTGAAAGTTTACCGCACGTGATTGAAACATCATCGCGCAACGTGAAAGGAAAAAAAAAAAAAAAAACACACACACACACACACAAGCAGTCGACCACAAGACCACGGGGCCGGGCCGCTGTCAAGAAAGGTTTTTTTTTTTGACGGTGAGACAGACGGACGGCTAAAGCAATCATCACCAGCTCTCCAGCTTCTATAATGTCTCTCGTCAGCTGATCAGAAATCGCCGAGAGCTCGTAGGGCTATACTAGTCCAGGTACAACCAAATCAGGAAGGCCCACTAAGCTTCAACAAAGTCACTTCCCCACCAGAACAGGAATTGGCCTCCCTGGTGCAGTATTCGGCCACTACCTCCCTCATGACTCTTACAATTAACCCATGGCCCGCAGTCCCCAGCGGCTGCGGAGCACCTGACCAAGGCGGCGGTCAGACCTGCGACGCGGCAGAGGGTGCTAAGAATCTCTGGGTCCTGAGAGGCCGCCACTGGAAACTGAACCTGGCAACGTTCAACACGCGCACCCTATCGAGTGAGGCTAGTTTAGCGGGGCTATTTGAAGAATTATCAGGCACTGCGTGGGATATTATTGGCCTTAGTGAGGTTAGAAGAACTGGTGAGGCTTATACAGTGCTGACTCACGGTCACGTCCTCTGCTACAGAGGTCTTCCACGTAAGAGAGAATTCGGGGTAGGATTTCTAGTCCATAACAACATAGCGGGCAACATTGATGAATTCTACAGCATTAATGAGAGGGTAGCAGTCCTCGTAATAAAGCTGAATAGAAGGTACAAAATGAAGGTAGTACAAGTCTACGCCCCAACCTCCAGTCACGATGATGAAGAAATAGAACAGTTTTATGAAGATGTTGAATTAGCAATGAGAAAGGTGCAAACTCAGTATACTGTAGTCATGGGCGACTTCAATGCACAAGTGAAAAAAAAAAAAAGCAGGCGGGTGAGCAAGCAATTGGCAACTACGGCATTGATTCTAGGAACACTAGAGGAGAGATTTTGATAGAATTCGCGGAAAGTAATAGCTAGGCCCCGAATAATGAATACCTTCTTCAGGAAGCGCAGCAACAGGAAGTGGACCTGGAAAAGCCCAAATGGAAAAATAAGGAATGAAATAGATTTCATACTCTCTGCCGATCCCAGTATAGTGCAGGATGTAGAAGTGTTAGAGTAAACAGAGAAAAAATAAAATTAGTCAAGAAGAAACAGGCCAACCTAGACGTAGTAAGAGTAAAAGCAGACCAATTCAGGCTGGTGTTCGCAAACAAATGTGCAGCTTTAGAACAGGAAGATGAAGATAACACAGAGGTAATGAATGAAACCGTAACTAGGCTGATCTCAGAAGCAGCAATTGAAGTGAGAGGTAAGGCACCAAGGCTCTCTCAAGTAACAAAGGACCTAATAAAGAAACGGCAAAACATAAAAGTGTCAAACTCGAGAGATCAGGTAGAATTCGCTGAATTGTCGAAACTGATCAACAAGAAGAAAGTAAGTGATATCCGAAATTATAACGTGGAAAAGATTGAGGAAGCAGTAAAATATGGACGCAGCATGAAATCAGTGAAAGCAAAACTTGGCATAGGACAAACCAAGATATATGCACTGAAAGATAAGCAGGGTAATATCATCAGCAATTTCGATGGCATAGCTAGTAAAAGCAGCGGAAGAATTCTATACTGACCTGTACAGTTCCAGTCGCCCAATCTCCAATAACTGGAGATTGGTAGGCTCCAACGCTGGCTGCCAGCGCGGTGAACCAGCTTAAGCAGTAGGCACGGACGCCTTATTTGGTGATATCTGTGTCTGAAGGTACGTCGGACGTACGCGAATCCCACAAGCTAAAGGTACAAAGGTAGAGCCAGAGAGAGTAAACATTTTGTTACAAAAAATGGTAGTAAGAGTACCAGTCGTGGCGGATTATACCTTTCTCGCGCCTTACGGCGCTCTACCTTCAAAACAACATCACTGATTTTCCCAGGGGAGCAGTAGGAGCCGTAGTAGAGACTGCTCTCTTGGAGCAGTATCCTCGCTCGTGCCAGGCTTTTCGTATGCTGAAGGACGTTTATTTAACTCAAAGGGGACCATTAACAAATGCTTTTGAAAAGTCACCGAGAGCAGCATACAAAAAGGCTGGCACGAGTGAAGATCCGGAAGGCCCGCTCTCTACTACGGCCGCTACTGCTCCCCCGGGAAAATCAGTGATGTCGTTTTGAAGGTAGAGCGCCGTAAGGCGCGAATGGCTGACTCGGCACCGCAGGCGCGAGAAAGTCGGTACCCTTAGCTTCTGGGTTTCGCGTACGGCCGCCGTACCTTTAGATCACCAAAAACCAACGCAAACAAAATGAGCAAGGAAGCGTCTCCTCCGTAGTACCTATGGCAAAGTCAGACATTCAAGGAGCAAGTGCCCCCAGCTTTTCTCTCACGCACCCGCTCGTACTCGCGCCTGCGCACTGGCGATTCGTGAGACACTGGTGATGGCCAAATGGTTGAATTACAAGCGGCTGCTTGCGAACGCACCTCTCAAATCGCGTGCTGCTCGTACATCACTCAACGTTACTATATGGCGATGCGCAAGGCATGCGTCTGCGCAAAGACATGGCCGCCCGATGGCTTATACGAAGGAAAGGACCAACCTCAGTGGCGACTATACGGATGATCGTCTTCTTCCGCAGACGAGGACCAGGACGCTGTGCTCGAGCTCGCCACCGCAGCCATACCTGAGCGATTCGCCAGCAGTCACGGTGTTCCTCGAAACGGACAAGATGAAAAGCAGCCGCGGCTTCCTCATCCGCTTCGCCGCCACCAACAGCCGCGGTGAGTCTCGAAAAATGCTCGAGAAGGAAGACTGCAGCGATGTCACCCCGCTGGAACGTGCTCATCCCGTCCTGTCAGTGAAAGAACTCGGGCGAATTGAGGCATGACGTAATGCACCGAGCACTTGAAATTCATGTGGGCATGCTTCGTGAAACTCGACAAATGGGTTCACCAACAAATTACTCGCTACACATATGCTATAGGTGACAGTTGCCCCCATAAATAATCGTGCACTGCCAGGCACATTGCAGGACGCGTGCCATTATTTTCTTTATTTTCGCTCTTTTACACAAGTTACTGCGCCACCTATGCCAGTGAACAGGCAGATTCTGAGAAACACTGTGTGCGTATAACATGGGATACTGAAACGAGATCAGCCAACGAATCGAATGACCGTTGCTCGCCCTCGTCACGTCTGTTGCTTTGATGGGAAACAAAGTGGCATTCCCTAAAGTAAAGAAGAGTTCTCGATACCTAGATGTAGGAGGGTTAGAAAATAAATTAAAAGGAACACTTATTGTGCAACCTTTGGGAATCGCGACCACACACATATCCAGTGCAACTACCCCCCCTTTCGCAGGAGCTCATTCGCCTACACACGAACTTTTCTGTGCGTTTTATGTTGTGAAACAACTGTTTAATTCGAGCGCGGTCACCATCGGTTGCTCTTCGAGGGCCCTCGAACTGGGAACTGCAATCGAAGCTCTGGATGCGCTCGCTCCCACTGCCTCGTGTGCAAAGTCTAAATGCCTGTGCAAGCATATCGAGACCACGTTATTTTACACCGATAATTTTAAGGTTATTTCGCAACTCGGGAGGATGGTTTGGTGACTCCCGCAACACTTTGTCTATTATTGCGACAGCAATTATGGGGGCACTCCAGGCAAATTTCCATCGTCGGTGTGTTCCGCATAAGTGCGATAACATCGCGGCCGCGCGCCGTATGCGAGCGAAAGCTTGCAAGGGTGAGCCGAGAAGGATGGTAGCTTGGTGCCGCGATGTCTTCTCGCAAGGGAGGAAGGCGGGGAGGGGGAGATGTGCGCACGCTAGGAGAGAGGGCTCTGACCGCGACCTGCGCTGGGTTCGAAGGGTAGCCGACCGCAGAC
This sequence comes from Dermacentor silvarum, assembly GCF_013339745.2. Taxonomy (NCBI): domain Eukaryota; kingdom Metazoa; phylum Arthropoda; class Arachnida; order Ixodida; family Ixodidae; genus Dermacentor; species Dermacentor silvarum. The sequence goes on from NC_051164.1 coordinate 117,993,307, forward strand.
AGCCGATGGCTTCTTGTGTGCTGTGATCTCGCGCGCCTACTTCGCTTTAAAGCACGGCACGAAAGGGAATTCGCTCGTCGCGGCGGCCGCTCTTCATCACGCCAGCGTTCTGACAGCGAGTGTCCGCGGTAGTCCAGTGATGTGTGTTCGTGTTTGCCGGTGCGCGCGTGACACCATGTTTGTTAATTTAGTTAGTATGCGAATGTTTACAACAGTTTATGTAGCTGATAAAACGATTAATCTTGCATCGCATAGCTATATAATAATGTGCTATCGCAATCAATGCTTTGCCTGTCGAGCGAAGCTGTGACTTTTTGTACCGACTTCACCAATTGCTCCATATCTTTTTACCAACACGCCATACTCGAACACACGCATTCTATCCCAATACAAACTGTTCACCCGTTACTCGCAGCAGTCCTTTTACGGTAAGTGGTTTCGCCTCCTTTCAAACATGGAGGCAATTAGTACGATTCTGCCATTACGCTGCCGCACAAAAAGACTGAAATTTCGCCAGCATTTTCTCGAAGGTAGGCAGTCCATTCGCACAAGTGTTCTATACACGACACATCTTGCAGTCCTCCTTTCGGGAATGGGATAAGCAATTACCCAAACGCTTAACTTCCCCACTACGAGCCTAATTGTCACACTTGTAACTGTGCGCACGCATCACTTTTGTGAACCCATCCACATTATCACCAATTTAAGATAGCTTTGCGCTCGTCTGTGTTTACGCGTGAACGTTTGCACGCTTACGCCTCCTTCGTTTCCGGGTGCTCTTTAGTCACAATAACAAATTAACTCTAAATAGGCGTTAAGACAACCGTAATCAACGAAATGATCGGCTGCCCATGGTATTTTAGATGACTAGACATGTCGGTGATGCATTCTTCGTAGCAGTACCTGCTACAGACAGCACATATGAACGTATAGAAAAATACGAGAAGGAATATAGGGCAGAGTTGGAGTCAGTCCTGCTCCTTCTTGGTTTGCTGTCTGTAGCACGGCTATACGAGGAATACATCAGAATGTCTGCAGCAAACATTACTGGTGGGTTGGTTGGTGCAGCATGATTTACTGCGCATGTAAATCCAACACACATGGATTGCGCAAACTGTCGACTGATTTTCATGTATGCTTCGCCGCCTTCGCGTCAAGATACATACAGAAAGTGACGGAGAACGCATTATATTCAGATGATTGGCACATCATTCTCAATCGCTTGATTCCTTGCCGCAGACAATGTCCGCCGCTTTTGAAATGCGCAACCTCCGACAGGGCCGAACTTATTCAGCAGGAATGTCCTTCCACGGGCCCACGATCCAGTTTTGTTTCAAGTGGTAAATCCTTGGGAGCCTTTCCCTGCTTATAATTGACGTTGATGCATGCACACTACGAGTTTGCGTAGATGGTCTCAAGCTTGTTGAGCGGGATATAAAGAGAGAGAGAGAAAGAAAACAACTTATATGATATAGGTAGGGGTGGGCGAATATTCCAAATTTCGAATAAGAATCGAATATTACGCTGTAACTCTTCGTATTCGTATTCGAAAATTAAGTATTCGGTACTTTCTGACATTGAAAGTATCCTAGTATTTCGCAACAACTGACTGTTAAAGTCTGGTTACTGTTCTCCGTCTGCTAAACAAAGTATCGCAAATTATCAGAAGTGAAACAAAGGCAAACGTTTTCGAAGCAGCGCAGAAATAAAATGACTAACACAAGCTTTGTTTTCGGTTTCGCAGCTCAATAAGCCTACTTGAGAACAGGCGATTTTAGCTTGTGGTCGATCACTTAGTGCTTCTTGCAGTCTAGTCATGTAGCAGTTTTATACTATTTTACTATACTTTTTTACTTACTATACTATACTTTTAATATACAATATTTTATACTTTACTTTTTCTTACGCTACAACCACTGTGTTTTGTTTTTTTTTTTTGTTTTCGTGCAGAGGGCCTTTTTCCATGTGTCTACTGCACAAAAGCCCTTCAGCAACCTTTTTTTATTTGTTCGTGCCGCGACTTCTGATCCTTTTTTATTTTTGGAACAACCGTTTATTTGGCGTTTTAACAGCGGAGCTGTTTAAGCCGGCCATTATTCGGTTAGCCGTCCACAAAAAGTGTGGGCCGACCCTGGCAGTAGTGCAGAAAGGGTCCAAGCGCAATGGCGCATACCCCTGTGAACTAGCGAAGCTGAGCCTGGCAAAGTCTAGCTAAGCATGGTTGGGACTACTTAAGCGTAGTCAGTCATCGATAGCCAATCAATAGCTAATCGATAATCGATCAAATATCAACAAATTCCGGAAAATGCTGGGGATGACTTGGTAGTGCTTAGCCTAGCCCAAAAGCGAGGACTATAGCTAGGTGCCCATCAGCTCCGCTGTCTCTTTAGCATTGCGCCTCCAGTGCAAGCTACGCTAAATTTTTGGAAAGCTGGTCACGCGGCACTCATTCATTCTTGAAAAGGGTGTTTGCAACCTGGCTCTAATGTTGAGAGGCCATTCGTGCAGTTATTTTAATAACAATTAGTGATGTTTATAAAACGGATCGTAATTGTCCGTAATAATTAGCTTTATTTTTTTCACTAGTCAGTGAAACCTAACTATAGCGAAATAAACATTCCTGCTGTAAATGTATGCATTTACAAAGGGCCGACTTCTCTTGCTCAATGGCTTTCGTTTTTCTTATCTCCTCATTATGCAGAATACTTGAGTCCAGCTGCAAGACTACTCACGCTATTCTTCTTTCGCTCCCGATTCTCTGACGTCCCCCAACATTTATATGTTCCACTGCACTATGTATGATTGTTCAGCGGCCACCTACTCTGCGCGTTTCATCCCTGCCCAATTATGCTTGTTACCTAATTTCATTATGCACGTTATATCTAATCGCATATGCGCTCTAATCCATGCTGCCCTCTACTTGGCATTACTGCAGTCGCTGTGTACTGAGCGTGCTTTGAGTTCCCTTGTACTCAGCCCTTAGACCATGCTGAAACGCACGGACAGAGCCCAAAGTCAGGTTGTAGAATGCGTCACGCCCACAATACTGTGACCAACGCAAGCCCAGTATATGAGCAAATAGTGTCTAGCTATCGATGCAGCGCCCCTCTTAATCGCCCCCCTCTCTCCCTCCAAAGACCTGTGCAGGAACCCCGGCCAGTTCCAGTGCAGCAACGTGGCCTGCATTGCGACGGCGCGCGTGTGCGACGGACGGTTCGACTGCGCCGACGGCTCCGACGAACAGCACTGCCGTAAGCGCACATCGGGAAGGCGCTTCGCTGCTATGCGGGATCGAGACGCTGCTCGGCTGAAGTGTCGGCCTGTATTTATTATTATTATTATTATTATTATTATTATTATTATTATTATTATTATTATTATTATTATTATTATTATTATTATTATTATTATTATTATTAATTACTTGCATTGTGGGCTTACAATGGCGACTTGGTTAGCTAGTGAGAAGTGTTTAATAAAAGTTAGATCCTCGTTCAAGCTTCGGAATATGTTTTTTTTTTTGCTTTACGTCGTCATCACAAAACACAAAGTCGTTAACTAGGCACGCGCTGAGCTTGGTATGAAAGAAATGTGCACGAAGGGTCCCTCGTTACATTTGGACATCGGTGAGTAGACCTTGCGGCGGCGATAGTGGTTGCAAAATATTACACCGATGCAGTCCGCGAAAACAGGGATCATGTGTCAGCAGATGTTGCAGTAACTTTCTTACTTTCATTTTCTTCATTCCAATAAAAAAAAACACTGCTACTACTGCAACACGAGGATTCCCGTGTAACGATGAGCGTGCGAAATGCCGCCATGAGGAAAGCGCCGCGATGCAGGAAGGGATAAAGAATGGAGGCGAGGACGTGACGTAAATGTCACGTGACGCTTCGTCTCTTCTACGGCAACAAATGACGCTAGCGCGAGAGGAGGCGGAAGAGGAAAACAGCGGTCGCACTGTAAAATAAGCATAGCTTTTTTTTTTTTCTGTAACGCCTAGATATTTCATCATTCATATCTGTAACAGTAGATACTTTAAGTCCCATTTACAAGATACTTATTTCATTTCACCTTATTTTCCTCAAAAGAAAAAAAAAAATAACAGTATTTTCACCTCCCGATTCATGGCCGATCCCCCAGAGTGGGTTACGTCATTTCACCAGGGAACAAGAAGAGAAAGCCTGATCTCATCCTCAGACAACGCAGTTTTTAATATACTGGAAACATTAATCCCTTCGACCTTACGTCTTGTGCGCTTGATGTGGGTACCAGGGGCGCGATCTTGTACGCGTTCCAAAATGAAACGGAGGCGGTCCGTTCCATCGAGCCGCACACGATTGGTCAATTTGATCGTCGCGGTTCAAATTGACCAATCGTGTGCGGCTCGATGGAACGGACTGCCTCCGTTTCATTTTGGAACGCGTACAAGATCGCGCCCCAGGTCACCGTGGTTTGTATTTAAATGAAATGGCGGACACATTTGCGCGTACATCTCTAGATGGACCAGTCATGCCTGTTCTGCTGACTTCTGCTTATATCACCGCGGATATATTTAGAATTTTTTTAAAATTTTTAGATACTCTGCAAAACAGACATTCCAAACAACAGACATTAATCATTGCTTTTCCCTTGGGACAATCAATGGCGTCCCATACGTAAATTGGAAATCGCTCTCACAAAATTACGATGCCGTATTCCATCATTACATATTTATTTACACAGGTCTTGTCTGGCGCTGTCCCTTGCTTGTCATATCTGCAAAGAGCCTGAAGCCGCTGAGTGTTATTTATTAATCTGCCATCGACTTGCAATCGAGAGAAAAAAAGTACTTGGAAATTCCATTCCGAAAATTAGGTATTGCTTCAAACACTGAAAACATTCTCTCCTTTGGGGAATTTAGATTGGGTTTTAGCCACAGGAAGGTTTGCATGGTCGTCTGTGAGTTCCTTTGTGACTCAAGGAGAATACCTGGTTAATTTACCGATTTTAACGAGACAGCGTTAAAGGCCCCGTGTCGCAGAAAATACGGCGTAGGCGCCGACGTCTGCGGCCCAAAACATAATCCCGAACCACCCCGACCATGAAGGCCCTCCGCGTGGCGCAGAGGCGTTGGTGAACTAATTGAATTTCTTAAGGTAAAATGCGTCAGAAAAATCGTAAAGCCACCACCTACAGACGTCGGATTTTAATATACGAGAAAACATCTTACGCTGCAACTCAAACGCCTTTTCCAGCATTTCATACAGTGGCGCGCCGCGGTCGGGGTTCCTTGCAAAAACACCATCCAGATGGCGCTCGCCTCCTCGGCAGCCGCGCGCGGAGTTTGAGAAAAGTTGCCGGGAAGCCTGACATTTTTAGCAGCCAGGGATATTTGAATGCTATCGCGTTCCACTCGGCGAAGCTTAAGCGTCCCCAAAATATTTTTCTTTAATATTTCACAATATTTCAATTTTAAATTTATTAATATTTATTACCCTATCCCTCGCATAGATGACGCCATTGACAGTCTACAAGGCGCAGAATTATTTTCATCTTTAGATCTGCGCTCAGGGTATTGGCAAGTACCCATGGCAGACGCCGATCGGCCAAAGACAGCTTTTGTAACACCCAACGGCTTATACGAATTTAACGTGATGCATTTGGGCTTTGTAATGCGCCCGCAACTTTTGAGAGCATGATGGACACAGTTCTGCGCGGCTTCAAGTGGCACACATACTTGTGCTATCTTGACGACGTTGTTGTTTTTGCGCCGGACTTCACAACACACCTTCAATGCCTACGGTGTGTTTTGACGTGCTTAACAAACGCTGGCCTACATCTAAACCTAAATAAGTGCCGATTTGCAGCTCGGCAGCTTACAATCCTCGGTTACGTCGTATCCAAGGATGGGATACTCCCCGATCCAGCCAAACTTCGGGCCGTCGCCGAATTCCCTAAGCCAACGTCCGTCAAAGAATTGCGCAGTTTCATCGGTCTGTGTTCTTACTTCAGACGCTTTATTCACAATTTCGCTGCCGTCATCTCACCCCTGGCGAAACTTCTGACACGCAACGGGCCCCTTACTTCGTGGTCGTCCAGTGCGACGAGGCCTTCACAAAGCTCCGCCATCTGCTTACGTCTCTGCCAATTTTGCGCCAGTACGACCCGACACCTCCTACTGAGGTGCGCACAGATGCCAGCGGCGTCGCCCAACGCAAACAAGGGTTTCCTGAATATGTCGTCGCTTATGCAAGTCGTACGCTTACGAAAGCTGAGACAAATTACACTGTGACAGAAAAAGAATGATTGGCCATCATCTGGGCTCTGACTAAGTTCCGGCCTTGTTTATATGGCCGTCCATTTGACGTAGTCACGGACCACCATGCACTATGTTGGCTGTCGTCCTTGAAGGCCATCTTGCACTTCGCCTGCAGGGCTACGATGGCCGGGTGCTGTACCGCAACGGACGCCAGCATTCTGACGCCCTTGCCTGAAAATGCCTGCTCCCCACTATCCGAGATTATTGTTTCTTCGCTCGACCTGAGCAACGCAAGGACCATTCTATTGCCTCCCTTATAGACTTGCTTTCTGGTTCCGAGATTATTGTTTCTTCGTTCGACCTTCTGAGCAACGCAAGGACCATTGGATCGCCTCCCTTATAGACTTGCTTTCTGGTTCGTCGGTACAACCAAGCACTCGCACGTTGCGTCGCCAAGCACGTCATTTTGCCATTCGCGACAACCTGCTTCACCGACGCAATTACGTATAACCCCGACGGGCGCCAGTGGTTGTTAGTGGTACCCCGGAGTCTGCGTTCCAAAGTATGCGCAGCTTTCCATGCTGATCCACAGTGTGCGCACTCCGGAGTTTTCAAGACTTACCAGCGCCTTCAACAGCGGTATTACTCGCGCGGGATGTACAGCTACGTTCTCAAGTTCGTTCGCTCTTGTCCCGATTGCCAGCGCCGGAAATCTTCGCCACGCCTTTCGCCTTTACCTTAGCCTACGTCCGGCCGTTTGGACGCGTCGGCATCGACTTGTATGGGCCCCTTCCTCTGATGTCGGCTGGAAATCGCTGGGCCATTGTGGCCGTCGACCGCCTGACGCGATACGCCGAAACGGCCGCCCTACCGGCAGCTACAGCGCGCGATGTTGCCTCCTTCCTGCTTCGACGCTTCAGCCTGCGACATGGGCCACCCCAGGAACTACTCAGTGATCGCGGGCGTGTCTTCCTGTCCGAAGTAGTTGAAGTCATTCTCAAGGAGTGCCACGTTGTTCATCGCACAACTGCGGCGTACCACCCCCAAACCAATGGCCTTACCGAACGGTTCAACCGTACGCTCGGGGACATGCTTGCTATGTACGTCGCCTCCGACCACACTAATTGGGACGCCATTCTGCCCTTTGTAACTTACGCGGGTAACACTGCCACTCAGAGAACCACTGGCTTTTCACCTTTTTTTCTTACTGTACGGTCGGCACCCCGTCGCACACCATCTACACAATTTTACCGTACCGGCCGGATGCATCTGAATGTGCGCCCATTTCTGACGCGGCAAGACAGGCTGAAGAGTGCCGTGATCGCGTACGGGTCTTTACATCCATTGACCAGGAGCGGCAGAAGAGCACACCACTCTGCACCCACCTTCCTTCCTGGAGCGCTTGTGTAGCCTCGATTTCTTCCGCTACACCTGGTCTCTCATCCAAACTAGTGCCAAAGTATGAAAGCCCCTACCGTATTGTCGAACGCACATCTCCCGTCAACTACGTGATGAACCAGTTGAACCTTCTGCGGACATTCGCCGTCGTGGACGCGACACTGTCAACGTCGAGCGCCTCAAGACGTATACTATGACCATGTCGTAGTGGCCAGCTGTTAGGTCACCCGACAGCTCCCTTTTCGCTCCCGGGGGTGATTGTAGCGAAGGATACGAACGCCATAGTGGGTCACGCTCTCCAGCCCTTTCTAGTGGATCGATCCCTCCAGCGCTTTCCTCGAGAAACGCCGCTCGTGCTGAGAGCTCGGACCCTGAAACAACGGTCGGCCCAAACGGATGGTGTCTAATAAACGCTTTTACACCTTCAAATTCTGAACCGTTCAGAAAGACGTGGTGGGAGCATCGCTCGAAGAGAGCAACGAGGTCCTTGAGCGTATATTCATTTATGGGGGCGTGACTGGCTAAGAAGGGCGACGTGTAAAGTGACTCCGCGATTGCCCGACAACACATGCCAGGGGGCGCGCAATTTACGTTAATTATGCATAAGTTATCCTTAAGAAGGCAGGAAAGGCCCCGCCCATGCAGATGACCGAATCGCGGCAGCCGTTTGCCTACGCGACTAAAGAAATAGTCCCGCTGACGCGACCGGGCCCAGTTCGAAGCGCGGGCTGCCATGTTCTCCGTCGGCGGGTTCACCGGCCGTCCGGCTCATGACGTCACTCTGGAGTGCGCGCCCATTGGTGGAGGCATGTGCAGTTGAGGGGCCTTCTAAAGTTGTACCCGACTGTCGTTCATTTTGCTGTGTAAATGGCGATACTGTCTCTGTCATCGCAGGCGTTAACCGATGGTCACAGCAGCTGGTGAGGAACACGGAGTGCGGCAGCCCCACCGTGCAGCCGGACATCGAGGTGTCTGACCGCATCGTCGGTGGACAGGAGGCGGTGCCGCACAGCTGGCCGTGGCAGGTGTGTGCGCGCGTCTGCAGTCATGGCAAAATTCATTAGAGAAGCTGCATGTGAGAATCGACTGTACACGTCACATGTGTATCGACAGCGCACACACTAACCATTTTTGATTCTCAAAGATAAGGGAGCTTTATAACGTGTTTGGCTATAATCATGCCGTTGTCTGATTTAGAAAAGCGTGGTGATTTTCTAAAATATAAGGCTCGCCCAAATTTGACTTCCCGTCGCGTACGACTCGTCTCTGCGGAGTCAGGCTTCTTCTGGCATAATTCGTTTTTCAAGCAAATTTCGCTGCTGTACATACATAGGCTGTCCCAGCTAGAGTTAGCCAAGCAATTCAACGAAAAAAAAGTGCTAAAAAATTATGCAGACCCCACATGCGCTGTGGGGTCTGCATAATTTGTTTGCGCTGTTTGCGTTCATTTACGATATTTCGCTGTGATGCTGACGGCCTACGACAGTCGTGATGTGGTGTTAAATGTTACCTTGCGTGCATCACTTGTGCTTGTCTGCGTAGTACGGAGAACACGCAACGAGACGTGGTTGCTCGAGGCGTTGTTGTGCGCTCGGAATACTTCGCAAAGAAATTGAAAACAAACGTCTTCGCACAGCTCTCTCGTTTAAACAAACGATGCCAATATAATCACGTTTAAGCGAGCAGCGTAGACGTGTTTCCGCGAGGCCGCGTCCGCGAGAGACGCGCCCGGCGTCGAGCGACGGGAGCGGTCGCATACCAAGTCGGCTCCGTGAAAGATGGCAGTTAATTGCGGTACATCCCCCTGCAAGCCGGCGCACGGCACATTAGCCAGTATATTACGTCTGGCCGACGACGACTACGTGTTTCGTTCTGGCAAAAATCCGACCGGATCACCGGCGCATGAACCTTCCGCAAAATATTAAATATCACCGCTATCCATTTGGAACACCACGTGCCAGCAATGCACCAATCGGATATGTGAAAAAGAAGAAAAGGGAAAGTAGGTGTGTGAGTGATGAGGACGGTGGCACGGACAATGAATGGCGCTATCTCGATTTTTTTTTTAATCTATACTCCATCTGACAAGTCGTTTCCAGCGCCTTAGCCTCGCAGATCTCAAGCTTATCCTTGGCCGACTGCACCTTTTAAGGTGCATTCACACGATCGGACGGAGGAGGAATTTTCGCAGCGGATGGCGTATCACTGACGCGCGTGTCATCAAAACGTGCCGCCCTCGCCTAGTCCGGCCTCCTCCGCTCGCGGTCCGGATTGAAAATGCTCGCCGGTATTTCCATCCGTCTGTTTGGCGGCCGTCTGACCTCAATTTAGCGTAGTCAGCATCAAATCTGTTCACATCGGACGGATTGGCGTGGCTACGATGGCGTGTTGTCGGCTTGAAGCCACGTACGTTTTTGTTGTGCAGCAGTGACCGCATGTGCTTTTGTTGTGGTGCAGCGGGAAAGGAGAGTCGTGGTTGCGCGCGCATTTCTATTTACTGCAGACAGCGCAGCCCGCGTGACCTCAACATGAGTGAGGTGCACAAGAAAACGCCAAGTGACGAGGCAACCGTCACTTTTTTGGCTCTTGTCGAGGGATTCACAGCGCTATGGAATATAGAGCACGCCGATTATACAAACGCGCAGCTGCTAAGCGTTGGAGTCGAGAGTAAGCACGCGGATTCTGCAAACGGCGCTCCGACTGTGGGAATGCGACCTAACTCGGCTGCGCCGGATTCAAGTGATCACGTGACTGTTCGGCCCGCGGAGCAGGCGGGATTTTGCCCTTGCTGTGTATCCACCTTTAGCCATCGATGACCTGCGGCTGCAGGCGGACCACCCGACCTGCTATAATTTAAACAAATCAGACGACGGGACCATATACTTTATCGGGTTCATGTAAATGTGGCGATGTATAGCAGGATATGGTGTCGCATTGCGATTGGTATACACGGCTGCACGATACGTCCTTAACTGTTGAAGCATGGCGAGACGCACTGTGTCCTCTCCATGCATGCAGGCGAGCATCCAGATGAGGGGCTACTGGCCGGCGGCCCACTTCTGCGGAGGAGTCCTGGTGCGCAACGACCTCGTTATCACGGCCGCTCACTGCGTACAGGGGTAAGCCCAATAACGTACAATTCAATAACTATTATATCCTGCTCAATATCCTCCCGAAGAAATCTTCAACTGGGCTGTTGGAGCACTTTCGGTTTATGCTCGGTGCCAGTACACGAGTTGCGGTGTTGGCTGATTAATACAGCAACATTGAAACAACCCATCTCCCAAACAGCCGTCTCACGAACGTGGCTGTATTCCGCACGGTTTGGTTTCGCTTGAAACAGTTTTCAATAGAACGCATGAAAGGTCAGGAAGTTGTCCTATCGCTATCGTCGAGTACTCCGCTTCAAGAAGTCGGGCTTGATGAGCGAATACGTCATGTCCACCGAAGGAACTCTAACCTCTCGCCTTTATCTTAACTTATCGTCTCCGCCTTGGCACAGAATGAGGAAATGTTCCGTTTACTCTAGACTTTCCTGGCCAGCTCGCCTCCATGTGTCCACGTATACACATTCCGTTCACTGCTCTCTTTCTTTTGTCGCCTCACAATGTAAACGGCTCCTGCATATCCGAAACGTTTGTCTATGCGGCCGGCGTCTACCGTTCACGTCTTCGACCCAAATTGTGCAAGATGTCGGTAAAAGCTTGATTCCTCATTTACCCGATCGCGGATATATTCCTCTCAAGCTAGGACTTGTATCGCTGCATGGAAGAAGTAAGCTTCTCGATGGACTGAGCTATCAAAAAAGAAGAAAAATACGTGTTTACAATGATAAACCATTGCCATCTACAATGGTTTGGACAGAACAATGTCCAGCTAACTGGAAATCAGCATTTATTTACTTAATTTCAGAGTACATCTCAGGTTTTTCGTTGCCTTGATACTTTCAGGCTTGCCTCTAGCTCGCTTTTTTGTTGTGGAAAAAGTAGGAACTTTTCTTTCCCTCCTTTAAACACAAGAAAACTTGACATTTAGAGCACTAGACCTGGCTCTTCGCGGTGCACGCTGGGGGCCTGGACTTCGCAGGGCTTGTCATTTGTTTTAGTTCGGGCCAGTGGCCTTTCTGGCCGAGGCGGACTGTTCGTTTACATGACCGCCACTGCTACGATCGTCGATGCAGGGCGCGAACTTGGTGTACGGTGGACGCGCTGTACCCTAAGGATAAATACAGCAGTGACGTCTGGTGTAAAGTTCAGTGACGCTTTTCTTGAACTTTCACCCCGCCAGATCATGTATAGACGCCCTTTCGGCACTTTCCCTCGCAGGATGCGTCCCGAAAACCTGGTGCTCAAATTTGGCAGCCACGACCTCGTCCGCGACGGCGCCAGCGTCCAGACCCGGAGCGTCTTCTCCTACGCAACGCACAGTGTAAGTGACCACCCAAGTTGCCACAGATACTGATTTATCAGCAGGTCTACTAATCTTTCCTTTAAAATTTTTCGCCATAGAGCTTCCGCATCTACAGGCCTCTTCGTTAAAAGTGATAGCGAAGCCTAGCACTCTTTAAAAATTTTGTACTACTACTTCTTCAGTAGATAACTTCTAAACTACGATCAACTTTTACTTTGCGCAAGCAACGTGCGATATGTGCCTTAGTATTTTCACTTATGGACTTGGGCGCTTTTGTCGTGGTCATCGCTGTCAGGAATTGATCCCACGCCCTCGTGCATCCCAGCTAGACAACACGAAACGTCCCATTGAAGTCCCAAAAATAGCCGCACGTCCAAATGCAGATGTCCGACGGATTTCTTAGATACGTCAGTCACCAAGGTTGAAAAGAAACTCGTCATCACGGACACGATGGGGATGTGGAGTCAGCATGGAGAAACATTTCTGCAAACGCGCGCCAGAAGACGCCCTGCTGCCAGATCTCTGTGCTTGCTTCTTTATTTTCGCGATTCCAATAGGATGCTTCTAGGACGTCGTAGATTGTTCGAAGACGTCCAATTAGGATCCGTACGTCCGAACCCGAGTGCGGACCTCTATTAAGTGCTCCCAAGTGGATGTGCTGACAGGTGTGCCCGCTTGAAGGTCGCTGTACCGACGTGAGGCCATCGCCCCGATGATACCACTGTTCATATTGGCTCCCGCCGCTCAATTTTCCGTTCGTTGTCAGGCTACACGTTGCAAAAAGAGCTTTTGTATACCTGCGCAGCCTGCTGCCCAGTAATCGCAGTACTCCCCAGGACGTCCTTCTGTTCATTTTGAACAGCCATCTGTGTGATAACTTTCCAAAGACGTGGGTGTCATCCTCCTCAGATATCCGTTTCAGTGGTGACCGCAGAGAGGAGTTTCTCAAAATTAAAACTTACAAATATCAACTATGGCAGATCACAGACTATCTTCACTGGCAATTCAGTCCATGAAAAACCGGACAGCGTCTACCCTTAACCGGTCGCAAGCCGTAACCGAATTTGCGATGTTGAAGGCTGGCAAGGTTGCCTTCTAAGATGTGTCACGAGCTTCCATTGTACATTGCATGAAAATGTTGGACCACGAACCAGGGCGCGAAGAAGCGACCGCCTTTCTTGCTGCTTAACTCCTAGAACTGAACGGTTTCAATCTACGCTTCATTTTATGTGGCAGCGCTCCTCACGTCGTCGTCATGTTGTTTTGCTGCTTTATTTGGGGTCATATTTGTGAATGCATAGGAAAATTTATATATGTCACAGCTGTCGAGCCATGCCGCACAAAGTTGAATGTCGGGAATAAAGGTGCTGTGAATCATCTCAAATCAACTTTACCACAGTGCCCGACGCGACGCTGAATGCTGAATCGTCGTTAGTTTTCGGAATGCGGTTCTTGGCTGACAAAACGTTAATTTCGGGCCACTCAGGCGCGGATCCAGGGGGGATGTCCGGATGTCCTGACTCCCCCCCCCTCAGATTTCTGCATCGCCCCCTCGCTGACAGGGGAATGGCCCTGTCGCAAAAAAAAAAAAAAAAAAAGGCCACCAGCATTCTTCAAAATTATTTTTCGCGAGTACCAGTGGTATGAGCCATGTAGAAGTAAAGCTAGCTCGCTCACAAGCTTAGTTGTATTCCGTAGGGGTGTGGTGTCGCGAAGTTGCCGTAGTTATTTTTTCTCATGAACACCTTGGACCTCCTGGCGCCGGCCGTGCCTTACTCTTCCCATCGGTGGCGTCGAATGAACGAGGGGACGTGCCTTTTGCCAAGCACGCAGATGTCCGCGCGAGCGCCTTCGCAACTGATCAACTCAGTTCCCGATTGGGGTGTCATCGGTTGCCTCATTGGCTGTCATCGGTTCCGCGACCAACCTGCTTAATGAAAGAGATCTCTCGCTGAAGTGTTCATATATAAATAATAACAACTAACAGCTAAACTAAGAACTTCGCATAGGCAACTTTTTTTTTAACTGTAGCACTCAGTGTGATCACTGGTTTTGCAACGTAAAACCCCAGAAAGAAGTGTGATCACAGTTACACGTTGACAATATCCAGTACGAGCACAGTACGGTTCGTACGCTACAAGTTTTTCATTGTAACTTCGCAGTTTTATTGTCGTACATTAAGCATAGGAGGCTCAAAGCCGTCGGATCTGTTTATCTGAGTGGCCGTTCTCGCGGAGCGGGGCGAAGCCTCGAGCAGCGGCTGCGAAGTGGGGGAGCGTGACGTTAGCGGCCAACGCCAGCGCGCGGGCGTTGGCCGCTAACCACGCGTGGTTAGAGAAACGGGAGCAGATGCGCGCCTTGTGTAAAAGGATGACGTCGCGTGGGAAGCAGAACATGTAGACGCTGGCTCGCGCTCTTGGCTACTACGCCACATCGTTCTTGTAGGTGGCGTCGTGAGTCTTCTTCATACGCGGTGATTCGCATATCGTAAACAACCAGGGTAGTGGTTGCCGCGTTGGAGCTCCAAAGCAAACGAAGGTGTCTCAGCCGAACACAAAGAATCTTCTTAAGGAAATCAAGATGCCCCAACAGAACTCCAAAGATGGACCCGTGCTTACGCATTTATAAGGAACCTGCGACAGATCATCCCAAATTTTATTTTAAGATCGAAACAATACAGGCTAGATATACCGGGTGTTCAAAATTAAGCTTTATGGTGTTCTTGAAATTAGGCACTGGGAGGCACGTAAAGACCACCTGGGCAAATAATTTATGTGGCCAGGGGGACACAAAGTGAGATAATAATTATTGCTGTCAGCAGCCGAATATTACCTAAAATTGAATAATTAACTATTTATCGACTGCAGTAAGTGTCTATGTTTGTATTGAAAAGTTAGAGGCAGCCGTGTTTCTACACAGTTTCACTTACTAGAATTCTTCTAGCATGTCTATTCTCCGAGATATCTAACTCCAAATTTTAATTGTTGTTCGCATGATTACGCATGCAAGAGAGTGAGGATTGGCGCAAAGCTCCTCCATGATGTGACGCGGCTGTTGGGTGCGGCGTTTAGTCTGACAACGCGGCGGAGGCATTGGCAAAGATAATAACTGTCCCCCTTCCCCTGACGGCTGGCGAAATAAAAGAAATCGAAGAACCCGTAACCGCTGTCGTAACACGCGACCGCGCAGCCTGTAAAGCTCGCGGCAGCTGCCATGCCGAGATAATGGCGCGAGCGGAGAAGCCGGAGGGCAATGCGCGTGCGTAATGGTGACTAGACGACCGGGCATGGTCATTTCCTGGGCTACGCAAATTAAGTGACTGCTGATTTCCAAGTATTGTAAGTTTTATTGAAATCAAAAGCAACAACTACACCATCAATAACAGAAACCTTTTTAGCTATGCTAACGAATATTTCATATATACTGCCGTTTTAAGTTTGATGTTGTCATGCACGAATCTCATGACAACACTTCACCCATCAGGATGTCAATGCCCTAAAAACGTTCAAAATGCCTCCCTTCCACAGCAACGCAAAGCATAAACTACTCCCGCGTCGATTCCATAACTCTTCGCAGTACGATAGTCGGATATCTCGGAGCACGAACACGCTAGAATAATTCTTCCGACCGATACTGTGTAGAAACACTACTGTCTCTAAGTTTTCAATACAAACATACCCACTTACTGCAGTCGACAAAAAAAAAATAATTGTTCAACTTAAGTGAATTCGGCTGCTCACAGCGATAAAATCTCACTTTGTGCCCACCTGGCCACATAAGTTATTAGCACAGGTGGTCTTTGCGTGCCTCCCAGTGCCTAATTTTAAGAAAACCATAAATCTTAGTTTTGAACACCCTGTATTATCAGGCACAGCCGCCAAGCACATGGCTGTATTGGGTAACGTCCTTTTCCTTTATGCTCGGAGAAACCGATACCTGGCTTCGCTATAGGGCTTCTTCCTCTTTCTGGGGTTTTACATGCCAAAACCAGTTCTGATTATGAGGCACGCCGTAGTGGAAGGCTCCGGATTAATTCTGCCAACCTGATGTTCTTAAACATGCACTACAACGCAAGCACACGGGTGTTTTTGCATTTCGCCTCCATCGAAATGCCGCCGCCGCGGCCGGAATTCGATCCCGCGATCTCGTGCTCAGCAGCGCAACACCAGAGCTGACTGAGCCACCACGGCGGGCTACAGGTGTTGCTCTAGCCGTATAAAACGCGGGTTGATCGTGAGCAGAAACGGTGCATTTCGGTAAATGAGAAAGGCTACTATCATCATCATCATCATTGACAGAAACTGACCCCCCCCCCCCCCCCCCCCTCAGAAAAAACCTGGATCCGCCCCTGGGGCCACTACTGATATGTTTACTAACAACGTAATGTCATACGTAGTAGACCATCATCAGTCTATATTTATGTCCACTGCAGGACGAAGGCCTCTCCCTGCGATCTCCAATTACCCCTGTCTTGCGCTAGCTGATCCCAACTTGCGCCTGCAAATTTCCTAACTTCATCACCTCACCTAGTTTTCTGCCGTCCTCGACTGCGCTTCCCTTCTCTTGGTATCCATTCTGTAACTCTAATGGTCTACCGGTTATCCATCCTACGCATTATATGGCCTGCCCAGCTCCATTTTTTCCCCTTAATGTCAACTAGAATATCGGCTATCCCCGTTTGCTCGCTGATCCACACCGCTCTCTTCCTGTCTCTTGACGTTAGGCGTAACATGTTTCGTTCCATCGCTCTTTGTGCGGTCCTTAAAGGGACACTAAAGGCAAATATTATTTCAACATGGACTGTTAAAATATCATAGCAGAAACCTCGAAACGGTTGTTTCGTGCCAAGAAAAGATGTATTTGAAGAGAAAATTACGTGTGAAGCGTCCGCGTACCTCTTACGCAATTCAAATCGCCCGCCCGAGCGAGGAGTGGTGACGTCATGGCCCTATAGTGACGTTGTGCCGCCGGTGGGTAAAACGGCGCCCGCAGATGGCGCTACGATTTTTTTCATTTTAACGGAAAGCGCAATCGCGCGGCCAGAAACAGAGCCAAGACAGAGCCGACGGCAGTGCAAAAACGGAAGTATGGTGGATAGCCACCACAGGGAAAGGTAAAGCGCGCGCCGAATTGTGAGCACGGTGATCGTCGACGCTCGTCGCAATGAACCAACTAGTTGACGACCCTGACAACGACACATTGGCTCGCGATGCTGGGCTCGATTTTAGTGATTTAAGCTCCGATGAGTTTGACATGCTGCTGAGGGCTCGCGCTGCCGGCGTCGTTGCCTACTACGACTGCGGCTTCGACGCCGGCTCTTCCGAGCGCGAAAGCAGCAAGGACTCCTGCAATGCGACGTCGTGCGACGAAGCTGGTCACCGCCTGGACGTGCCGTCGTGACTCTCAAGCTGCTAGCAAATTCAAGTGCGAGTTTAGCGAGCCAGCAACACCCGCGCAGTCATTGAGGAACGAAAAGCTTTTCCTCCATGAGCGCAGTACTACGCGATAACGAAACTTCTGAAACTCGAAAGCGAACGCGGCGCAGAGTCGATCGAAAACGAAACCTTTTGACCGCCCGCGTGATTATCAAGTGTAACGCCAAAAAGGAATTTTTTTCTAAGAATCTAATAGAAGTATACAAGTAGCAATTTCTTCCGTCTTATAACCCAACGAAACAATCTTTTTAATATGAGTAGTTGACTACTAGTGACATAATGTTTTTGAGGAGGGACTTCGTCATCGGGTAAGTACCGAAATGTCCCTGGGGAGTCTCTTATCATGTCCTGCATTTACCTCAATTTCTCGATTACTAAGGCTCTGTTCGCGATTATATTGACGCCTTAGACGTTCTATCACTTTAGCTTGACTTTTTATTTGACATTAGTGTCCCTTAAACTTGTTCTCGAGGTTCTTTGTTATCAACTAGAATATCGGCTATCCCTGTTTGTTTTCTGATCCACACCGCTCTCTTTCTGTCTCTTAACATTAGTCTTAAGATTTTTTCGTTCCATCGCTCTTTGTGAGGTCCTTAACTTGCTCTCGAGCTTCTTTGTTAACCTCCAAGTTTCTGCCCCATATGTTAGCACCGGTAGAATGCAGTGACTGTACACTTTTCTTTTCAACGACAGTGGTAAGCTTCCAGTCAGGATTTGGCAATGCCTGCCGTATGCATTCCAACCCAATTTTATTCTTCTCCAAATTTTTTTCTCATGATCAGGGTCCCCTGTGAGTAATTGACCTAGATAAACGTACTCCTTTACAGACTCTAGAGACTGACTGGCGGTCCTGAATTCTTGTTCCCTTGCCAGGCTATTAAACATTATCTTTGTCTTCTGCATATTCATCTTCAACCCAATTCTTACACTTTCTCGATTAAGGTCCTCAATCATTTGCTGTAATTCGTCTCCATTGTTGCTGAATAGGACAATGTCACCTGCAAACCGAAGGTTGCCGAGATATTCGCCGTTGATCCTAAGCCTTCCCAATCTAAGATCTTGAATACTTCTTCTAAGCATGCAGTGAATAGCATTGTAGAGATTGTGTCTCCTTGCCTGACCCCTTTCTTGATAGGTAACGTTCTACTTTTCTTGTGGAGAACCAAGGTAGCTGTGGAATCCTTGTAGATGTTTGCTAAGATATTCACGTATTCCTCCTGTACTCCTTGATTACGCTATGCCTATATGACTGCTGGTATCTCTACTGAATCAAATGCCTTTTCATAATCAATGAAACCCATATAGAGAGGTTGATTGTACTCCGCAGATTTCTCGATTACCTGATTGATGAGATGGATGTGATCCATCGTAGAATATCCCTTCCTGGAGCCAGCCTGTTCTCTTGGTTGGCTGAAGTCAAGTGTTGCCCTTATTCTACTGAAAATTAACTTGTTGAATATTTCTTTACAATACTGAAAGCAAGCTAATGGGTCTATAATTCTGTAATTCTATAACGTCTCACTTCTTGTGGACTAGTATAATGTTGGAGTTCTTCCAGCTTTCTGGTACACTTAGAGAAACGGCCTATAGTAGATATGCGTGTACAAAACTAAAGGTTTGGGGGGGGGGGGGGTGCCATGGGGGGGTCTTTCCAGGAGTTCGCCCAGGGCGCTTAATGGTGTAAAGCTGGCCCTGTATTTACTTGATATATTGTATAACAGGCAGTTGCGATAAAGCATTGGAGCTTTCACAAGGACTCTGCTTGACACATGAGACGCTTGGAAAGCCAGAAGTGGCCTTCCTTACTGACATGCAGCACAGCTAGTTTTTACGGTAGGGCCGGGAATTTAGTGCACAAGGAAGTGCCGGCACATTTTACTCACATTTCTGCGAGAGACTGGGCTGACCGACTTATGTTGACAGGTATTCATGACACGGCAAAAGGCGCTCAGGCGGAGAAAGTCTGCCAGCAGTCTGTTTTGTTTGCTTCTCGTCACTTGAGTGTATTCCACTCAACGCCATACGCTGTACTTCTGCCGCCTAGCCAAGTGCTGCGCGCGTCGCACGATGCTGGGCGCATCGACGTCATCGCTTCCGCGTGCGAACAGCGGCTGCCGTGCCGTGTGCGACACGAAGCCACGGCATGAGAACTCCTTCGAGCGTAGCGGACTCAGGGAAATGACGGGCACTAACTCAAAGCTGCTTGTCGCAAGAAAACAACACGGCAAGCAAGACAAGTGATTTGAGACGGCACTGTGGACCTTTAGAGCGGCGTTGCTCCAAACCATCACAGCCGCCTTTCCCTCAGATTACAGATAGTTAGAGGCACAATCACAGGGGCTTAGTTTTGATGTGTGCTTAAACAATTAAAGCTAGGCACTTGTTTACTGTGTATGCGGCCGCTTTAACGATGGCCTCGTTTGTACATACTGACACCGCTCCCTGTCCGCACAGAGATACCTGCCAGACGACATGACGCACGACGTGGCTCTGATCAAGCTTTCGCTGCCGGTGAACTACACCGCGCACGCGCGACCCGTGTGCCTGCCTGGCGCCGGACAGCAGCTGCCCGTCAACACCACCTGCTTCGCCACTGGATGGGGCAACACGCGAGGTGAGCATCGCGGGACTCCACTGTGTAGCGTTCGTACTCGACGACACAGCGCCGCATTTTCCCTTAGATCATTCACGGTCCCCTCGCAACGGGATCTTGTTCTATGCTCTTCAGTTGGTTCATTTGAATTCATTCACTTTATTCCTTTTTTATTGCGATAGCAATTATATGGACACTTCAACCGGATTTCTGCCGTCGGCGTCGCCGTCGCCGTGAGGTTCCGTTTAGATAAAATCTTTGCCGCGCGCCGTATGCCCCAGCGGAAGCGTGCGGGGAAACGCGCTATCACGGAGAGCGAACGCACTCAATCTCCCACGCGCAAGCAAGGAAGCGGAAAGCCAGCGCCGGAGGGAGCAGGGGGGGGGGGGGGGGGGGCACTTCTCTGCCAACAACCGCGCTCGTCGCTCGTCCGCACAGTCTCTTATCTCTCCCACGCGCAAGCAAGGAAGCGGTAAGCCAGCGCCGGAGGGAGCGGGGGGGGGGGGGGGGGGTGAGGGGCACACTTCTACGCTGCCAACAACCGCGCTCGTCGCTCGCCGGCCGCACTGTCTCTTATCTCCACACGGCTCTGACCTTTATGCGCCGTGCATTCGCCGCTCAGTTTCCGTTGAAGCGATAGACCGCACGTACCTTCGCCGCTGCGGGGTATCCGCTTGCTGCCAGAGTTTTGACGGTCGTTGTCTGCAGTCATTCAGTGTGATCTATTCATGTTTGTTTGTGCGCGCTCACACCACGCTTGTTCATTCAGTTAGTAATAGTCGGGCCACATTTTCCAACGCACGCTACACATGCAATGCTGCCCGGATCGGCAGTGCAGCGCTACAGGTGTGTCCCTTCGCACGCGCTGCCCACGGGAAGCGCTTCTCATCAACACCACCGTTTCACACGCGCCTTCTCGTGGTCATCGAGTCTCTCGTCATGTCGGTCTACTTACGCCGCAGCACACCTCCTTACTTAATCAGCTCATGTTTACTACAATTCATATTGCTACCAAAGCCGCTCACCTTACTTCGTATGACATTGCTGTGTTGCTATCGCATTCATTGCTTCGCCCGTAGGGCGAAACTGTGACATTTTTTTTGCAAAGCACTTATGATTTCGTCCATGAAGGCAGATCAAGTGGTGAAAGTGGTAGAACGTAAGGCACGTGGCGAAGTGATCTGGTGTAGAACTTGCGAAACAGTGACAAACTTGCGATACGGCGCCGCTGGAATAGCTAGGGTGTCTAAACCCGATTTTTCTTTTAATGATGTCACGCTGATGTCATACGAGTATGTCGAATGAATGAACCTTGTGACGCGATTCTGTATGGATTATAGAGCGTTGATGAGTTAAATCTGGTGAGGATTTAATATGGTGGTGATGAATATTCAAGTTTCGGCTTAAGCAGTGCCTTATATGCTAGTAATGTAACATGTTGAGGAGCATTGCGAAGGTTACGTTGTAGAAATCCTAAGGTTTTATTGGCAGACGATGTGATGTTAGCTACATGCCAGCACCAGTTTAGGTCATGCATTGAACAGTTTCCGATGCACAGTTTCTTAAATCGAACAGAAAAAGGAATAGTTTAAGTTGTTGCAAAAAGCGATGAGATGTGTACACGCGTTCTGCACTTGTTTAGAAAAATCCTCGCCTATGCTGTGCCTTTAAGCTTGCGACCATTTGACAGGATCGCTTCCGTTGTTTTGAAGAAGGAAACATGAACGATGATTGGCCGATTGCGACCAGAATTGTATCGATGCAAACGCTCTATTTTTGTTTTAGTGCGCCCGTTCCTGCGGCGAGCGTCGTCCCTCGTAACCGGGCGAACAATCCGGGTGTGAAGGAACAAGCAAGCAAGCTTCTGATGTAAAAGAACAACCCGCCTAACAGCTGCTTTGTGTTGTGACAGCGCTATGGGAAGGCCACGTATAGTGAGGACTCCTGAAGAGCATACGAGGCGCGGCGAAAGTGTGGTTAAGTGCATTTCTCTTGTCTCTGGTGCACTCTTTGTAGGTGCACGAAGTAGCGGCGCAAACCAAGTCGCAGGCCGTTGAAACGTGTGAGGCTATTAATTAGGTAAAGTGAATGTCGCCATATGTGAATACTATTTCAAGCTATGTCGCATTGAGTAATCGTTTTAGGTGTCGTTTACAGCTTCGCTGTCCAACCACTTCCACAGCGTGGATTGAAGACCATTTTCTTTGGTTCTGCTAGTAAAACCGCCCTATCGGGTCCAGGGTTCTTCTCGATATCGCCCGACAGGAGGGAACGTACCACAGCAATGCACTCGCAAGCAAGTGAAAATGCCAACTCGGCAGCTACACCAATAGATATAATCGCTCGATCTTTTAGCATATAAACTGTGCGATGAAGCAACCTGCGTGGCCAATAGTTAGTCGATACGCTAGCTGCACAGCTACCGAGAAAGAAAAGAAGGCCTGCACAAAAGGAACCCGACGGTCTCTGTCGTTTATTTGCCTTTGTTTTGTCAACAGTTTCCTGGGCAGCTTTTACTTGAAGCTGATGTGCACAAACACATGTTCCAGCGCGTAAGAAAACTAAAAAGAGGTGCGGAGACAGAAGGACGAAAGAAAAGGTGGAGCGCTGTACCTTTTCTGTCGATCGTCTTTCTGTCTCTGACATTTTTGTTCTCTTTTATGCTTTTCTTTTTTTTTATGCGCTGGAACATATATTTGTCTAAATTACAACTATAGACCTTTTCACAAACTGACGTTTGAGCAGCGCCATTTGCCGACGCGGTCGACGTCTAGCGTCAGAACATGTTATGCCACCATTTTGGACTGTGCGCCTTGCGAGAGCAGGCCGGCCGCACTTCGGTTGTGTGATCTTCGCCGCGCATTATTTCGATTGTTTTCTTCCGTTTCGCTTGTCTTGTGCGGCTTCACTTGTTACATGTTTCACGTGCTCGCGTGAGCGCTCAGTGTGGTGTGCCATGGCAACAGCAAGCCCAGCCAGTGGATGTGGTGTTTCGTCGTCGGTAGCGGTGGCAGCCGCGTCTGCTTCGTCGAGACCTGGCGTGCTAATCAGCGGTATATTTCATTGTTATTTCTGGACACATGTGACCGTATCGTCGATTGAATCTGATCACCATTAGGTTTCGCGGTTGAGGGTTGCCTCATTTAGCGAAAGCAGGCGCGTACGTAGCTGTCGAGCAATGCTTAGAACCAGGCGCCGGCGGCCTGACGACGCGTGTCAGTGGTTGGCAGATATGCGGTGGTTACTCCATACGCTTCCGACGCAACTGAACAGCTCATTCGTGCAAAATTTATTGGATCTGGTGCGGTGCAGTGTGCTTATAACCAAATGTCAAAACATAAGCGTGGCGATCGAGCAGCGCGGTACCTGCAGCGAACCGACGCGCGACAGTGATCACAGATGCCAGCGCAACTGATACAGCCCAGGTGCTAGATTTTTATTTTTAGTATTTAGTAGTTATTTATTTATACATACTGTCAATCCCAATAGGGATTATAACAGGACTTGTTATAAAGAGATATTTGTTTACCTATTTTTTACGTTTGTTTACCTGGAATGGCTTTTCTTTCGAATGTCTAAATTTGGAACAAGCTTCGCTCATGGTGAACCTTAACGTAGATCCTGCGCGAAGTTTGTATTGAAGATACGGCGTACGGAAGGAATTGTTCATGTGCGCTATCTCTGAACCGAAATAAGCCAATAATATTGCAGCGTTAGGGCCATCTCTGCTCTTTCTCTAGTTTCTGTGCAATGTTCATGATAAAGTAATGTCGAGTCTCAACAATTGTCGAATAAATACATATGCATATGAGTGTAAACCACTACTGACCGTGAGTGAAAAGCGCTTAGTGGTCAGCGAAGCGGTCACTGCACGCACGTAAGTATTTCACTTGATCGACTGTGCGAATAATTTATTTTTTTCGTTACTGTTATTCTTGCAAGCATGATGCTATTGTCCGCGCGTACCCATGCGAATACCATTTTTTACGTTCTAACTTGCGCGGGCTCATTTAGCGCATTTCTACGCCATGCACAGTTAGCGCATTACGGTTCCCGAACTCTAGCACTGCATGGTGCTAGGCCGCGCTGATGAGGTTGACACGTTCGTTTTTGCATTCTCTTGCTGCCCAAGCACATAGACAACGCTCAAATATGGGTGAGCTCAATGCAGCACCACACTGTTGAAGTTATTAACTTTATGGGCAGGGCCGCGCAGCGTGCGTGTGAACGCAGAGACAATGTTTTGGTAGACACAGGGTCTGCATACATCTTCCATAGGACACGATTTTTCCAGATAGTTGCGAAGTGTATTTACCGACTAGTTCTCTCGCAGAGTGCTTCAATTTGTCTTATACCGGTGTCACACGGCCACTTTTGATAGCGATCGAGAACGATCTCGATCGGAATGTTCGACCGCGATTGGCTCCCTTCCACAGATTGAGCAAAGAAGCCAATCGTGACCAAGAAATTTGACCCAGATCGGCCTCGATCACGATCAAATGTGCGCCGCGTGGCCCCCGTATTAGGCACTGGAATGAAGTCGTGTTTGAAAGAATAACAAATGTAGCCTCTGCCACTACATACGAGAAAATATTGCATCGAAGAGCTGACAATTCTTGCAACCTATTGGGAAATGTGCCGAAAAAGGTTTACCAAAATGCGTTATTTTACTGATGTGTGCATTCGCTCACATTAGACTGGAATGCCAAGTCCTCGGGTGATGCAGGAAACCGGCGAAACGTGATGAACATATCACATCGGCAGTGGTCTCGCGGAGTGCTGTGTTGTGGACACACTTAGGCCCCAAAATCGTTATTTTCCGCTGGTTGTTTGTGCACCCATAAACTGCACAGTGCTGGCCTGTAGCCTTTTGATGAGCATATATGTCATTATTTACGAGCGTAAGTCATTCGTGACAAAAATAAACGGAAACATCGAAGGAAAGCTACCACTCCGCAATGCAAGCGCAAGGCAAGCTCCCAGTCCAGACCGAACAGGCAACACTGACACATACTCTCCACGCCAGACCGTCGGAAGCGCCCTCGTGAAAACGTCTATAGTCTCTGCTTTAAATGTCGCACTTTCAATTATATTGGACTCTTTCTCGCTTCGTTTTTCTGCAGTTCACCAGCACTCTGCCTTTTCTGTCGTCCTTCTGTCTCTGCACCTCTTTTAATTTTTCTTACGCGCTGGAACATGTCTTTGTCTAAATTCCACCATGCCCACCCTATTAACTTGCCGGACAAAAATAACGTTTTTAGCTACCTAACACATTTGTTACCATGCGTTGCATTCGAGGAGTTTCTTTTCTCGTCAGGTAGGCTGACGATGTTTGCAATACTTGGTACTCTGATAATTTTTCATTTTCGGTAATTCTAACAAATATGGATGTCCTCGTTGGCATAATCAGTGATTAATTAAAGAGAAAGTTAAACACTGTAGCTTTCAGTTCTCTAAAATGTTTAATCCGGTTAACTTCGGCTTAAAACTTGCCGAAGCAAAATAATGTTCACATGCAGGGTCTCTTATGCTATCCCTAAGACGACTTCAAGGCGAAAGCCCAAGTGCTGATGCGTTAAAGGGACACTAAAGAGAAACCGGAAGTTGAGCTTCAATGGTAGATTATCCTTTCACGATCACAGCCATACCATTCTTACTGCAAACATGTGTTTAATAAGCGAGGAAATAGCGAAAAACTGAAGGATAGGTGCTGACGCCCCTTCGAATTTCCCGCACTACATGTTCGTGACGTCGGAGATTACAAATGCAGGCCGGTCGCGATTGGTCGAGAGCGATTTATCGCTGTTAATAAAACGCAAAATGAAATACACCTTTAACGTACGTAAAAAGCATTTGCCAACTTTTCAAACCGTTTCAAGCGAGGAAGTACAAGTTTAGCACAAAATTAAATAAATGAGAAAAAAAAATGGCATGGTGATACATCCGGTCGTGATAGTTTCGTAGTTTCGTTTTATTGCGATAGCAATTATATGGACACTTCAACCGGATTTCTGCCGTCGCCGTGGTCGTCGCCGTCGCCGTGAGGTTCCCTATAGATAAAATCTTCGCCGCGCGCCGTATGCCCGAGCGGAAGCGTGCGGGGACGCGCGCTATCACGGAGAGCGAACGCACTCATATCCCACGCGCAAGCAAGGAAGCAGGCAGCCAGCGCCGGAGAGAGCAGGGGGGGGGGGGGGGGGGGCGCACCTCTACTCTGCCAACAACCGCGCTCGTCGCTCGTCCGCACCGTCTCTTATCTCCACACGGCTCTGACCTTTATGCGCCGTGCATTCGCCGCTCAGTTTCCGTTGAAGCGATAGACCGCACGTACCTTCGCCCGCTGCGGCGTATGCTTGCTGCCAGCGTTTTGACAGTCGTTGTCTGCAGTCATTCAGTGTGATCTATTCGTGTTTGTTTGTGCGCGCTCACACCACGCTTGTTCATTCAGTTAGTAATAGTCGGGCGAGATTTTCCAACTCACGCTACACATGCAATGCTGCCCGGATCGGCAGTGCAGCGCTACAGTGTGTCCCTTCGCACGCTCTGTCCACGGGAAGCGCCTCTCATCAACACCACCGTTTCACACGCGCCTTCTCGTGGTCATCGAGTCTCTCTTCATGTCGGTCTACTTACGCCGCAGCACACCTGCTTACTTAATCAGCTCATGTTTGCTACAATTCATATTGCTACCAAGCCGGTCACCTTACTTCGTATGACATTGCTGTGTTGCTATCGCATTCATTGCTTCACCCTTAGGGCGAAACTGTGACATTTTTTGGTCAATGCATCGTCGCGCGCGCCTGTTCTGCTCTACGGTGTTTGGTTGCGTGTTGCGTGGCTCGAAAAACGTTGACTTCGCGGGAAACAGCCAGAAAATGCCTCGTGTGTGTAGTGTTAAGGGATGTATAAATGGCCCAAGGTGCTTGCTCAGGGGCAGCGGCAGTGTTGACTCGATTGTGTCCTTTCATGTGGTGTCGCGCGGTGAGCCCCGGCGCCCCGGCGTTCGCAATGGCTCAGTGCTCTGCTGATGATAAAACGGCAAAAGAGCCAGAGAAACCTATGGCGTGCTCTCTGCATTTCTCGCCCTCGGATTATGTGTATAATCCTGCCCTCGGAAAGTATCTTGGCGTGCCCCAGAGGCCAGTCCTCTCTCGAGCAGCTGTTCCCTCAATGCGGCCTTCATCAAACCCCCTACCGGTGCCCCTGCAGCAGCAAACTGGCGGCTCGGTGAATGCTGAATGTCATTAAATAAAGCCACGAAATAACCATACCGAGTACGTGCGCAACTGTCTACGCTTGTTCTGTCGGGAACATCGTCGCCTGGCGGACCGGGCGCTTCGCCTTCCGTCGACGAAAACGAAGCTCTGCTTTCCGCCGGCGCGGCCGGCGGCTCACCGCCATCGCACGCGGAACGCGGAAACACCTACCGCTCGAGCACGGAGGATCATTTCGCGCTCCGTTTCACTGAATATCGCTGAAATGAAGTCCTGCTTCCCTGGCGAGCTCTTCGTTGCAAGGTTCAGTGGCAGCAACGGTATCCATCGCGGCGAACGCAAACGCAGCGACCATGCATGCAGCCATGATGCATCCAGCGCCTCGGCCGTTTACGCAAGCGGTGACGTATCATGGCGCATTCTGATTCGCTGAGAGCAATGAAATCTGTGACGACATTGCTTCAGCGCCAAATCTGGGGTGAGAGAAATTGAGAAAGAGATATTTGGTCTTCGTTTACGAATTTCTCCGCTAATAACTCATATTTTTGCACCCAACAAAAACTGCATGCATTCCTGAAGGTCCCTCTTTTATTCCAGCTGAACTTCCTGTTTCTATTTAGTGTCCCTTTGAAGACGGACACATGACGTACACATCCCCCCTTAATTCGCTTAGTCTGCGTCGCTTAGTCATCCCTCTTAACTCGCTTACGCTTCCTCTTAATTCGCTTAGTCATCCTCTTAATTCGCTTACTCATCCTCATTAATTCGCTTAGTGTACTTCGCTTAGTCATCCCTCTTAATTCAAAGGTCGAGGTTTTGACTCCCACCCAAGGTTGTGGGTTCGAGTACCTTAATTAATTATATTAACAGCGAAGCTGTTTAAGCTAGCCGTAAAAAGTATGGTGTTTCACAGAAAGCCAGCCGCGCCGTAGCCATGGCAACTAGCGACGCCCCAGCTGCTAGAACACCTGGCGCAACCTACCGCCTGTGTACTGCGCATGCGTAGACAGCGTTCGCGTTTCCTGCGTTCGCGCCGGGGAAACGCGGGCAGCGTTGTAGGAGTTGGGGACGGGCACCACCAGTTGTAAGAGTTGGAGTCAGGCATATCCGAAGGCCCTAGCCGTCGTCCGCATCATCCACGCTGAAGACGTTGTTGAAGGGAGGTCCTCATCGAGAACGAAGAGTACTGGGTTTATTTACATTATCTACATGAGAAGTGGGAGAACGTTACGTCTCATCAATCTAACATGACTGGATCGGAGCGCCAATCGGAGCGTCGAGAGTCACCGAAGGGTCCGCCTTGAGGGCGAGGGTGCGCATAATCCCCCGGCGCCTTCGTTTCCCGAACACATTCGGAGAAGTGCCCTCGGACACACGCTGCTCACTCCCCCACAGATGGAAGAGACACTCGTAGACAGGCGGCTTCGTCGCGCCTGACTTGAACTGGCGCGTCTGGGTTCCCTGGAAGGGCCAGCCATCGACGGGTTTGTTTGGAGAACGACCTTGGCGGCCAACGGGTCTGTCGAGCGGCCGTGAGAAAGCGTCGTAAAGCGGCACTTTTCCGAGAGTTTCTTACTCCCAGCGTCGTGGTCGGCGTCCGGGTGGCAGCTAGTAACCGCGTATTCTATGAAAGGCGTCTAGGCATGGTGTCGTCGTTGCTCTTTCCCGTGGGACGTTTTTCAGCCTCCCGAAGCGATTCGTCACAGGCAAACAGGAGATACTCCAAGATCGCCGCCCCCGCTAGTCGCCGAACGTAACAGCGTCGGCAGCAGCTCGGAGACACTGCACGCAACCGGTTTCCGCCGCCGCGCGGAGATCTGCGCATGCGCCGTGATAATAGACAATTTTAGTTTCACGTACGCAGAAGCGCTACGTATGCGAAGGTCTTGCGGGATCGAAATGCGCAGGCGCCGAACGTAGGGAGCCGCGTCGCGTCTCACCTACGGACGTGAAATCTGCGCCCTTGCGTTGCGCGCGCCCCGCGTACGTGACGGGCTCTGCGAGCTACCAGGCATAAGGTCCCTGTATGTTCCATACAGGGACCTTAACCAGGCAGAGAACGCAGCACAAGCTAGCACGGACACGCAGTTCGCGAGGTGCGAGTGTGCGAGAATGGCGCGTTGGCTACGATTCCGGCTCGTGCCGAACGAACTTGGCTGCTGTGGCGTTCATGTCTGCAGGCAGAGGGCGCCAGTAGACATACGAAAGCAACGGCGTATTGACCCTTTTCGCGGCAATCCCGTGGGCGCTGCCATGTTTCATCACGTGGTGACGCGTCCATTGCTTGCCTCAACTGCCTCCGTCGCCTCCTTGTTTACAATGGAAGTGTATGACGCCGGCGCGGCTTAGAAAACCTCTGTTTTCGGAGATATCGTCGACGGTGACTAGGTGGACGACACGAAGCTTTGATCACAGCTTCAGAGAACATGCAAAAGCGCTTTCGGAGCTTATTAAGCTATGTCCAAACGGCGCAAGCAGCGTATATGGTGCTTGTTCTAAAAGCGTGGCTAAATATGTATTCCAAGCTATTCAAGCTTTCCGATTCTGAATTCAGTCAGGATTAGTGTGTTTTGATCTTTGTCTTTATTCGGCAAATATTTTGAAGCAGTGGCTTGTCAGTTTGACTCAGTGAAGTTCCTCGGTGCGGCCACTATATCATTATTTTCTGCCTAAGCGCTCGCGGGTGTGCTCAGTTCCGATAGATTTGTTCTTGCTGCGCACAAGGCTTGAAACGTAGCTATTTTGTGCATTGTAATACCTTGTAGCAAATATATATTACAGCTAGTAAGTTGCTTACTCTTGTGGACCGTCACGAAACATTCAGCTTCGACCATTCGTGCGCCATAGGTGTAGTTTGTCATTTATTGTGCGTATACAGTGCGCATATATTCAAGTGTGCGCCCATTCACTTATTCTTGATACGTCGGCGGTAGAGTGGGCGTAAGTTTTCCTGCCATTTGGGATAGATGTCTATAGATAACGTGCGCGAAAGTTACTATGACAGGAAGCGGCGCTACTCCCTTTGTCATTGTTTAACGAGTGGTACTTACTCTTGCCGAAATTCTGGGGATGACGCCCTTTCTTTTGAAGGTTAGCGATACAAGGCTGGCGGATGAGCAAATTTCTGTATCCTCGAGGAAAGCCGTACATCACGAAGTGCCGGTAACACTTTCGGACAGTTGCAGCAGCGGTCCGCGAACTTGTCCACACAGATTCATTCTATTCCTTAACATGCCAGTCATTATTATTGCGATAGCAATTATATGGACACTTCAACCGGATTTCTGCCGTCGGCGTCGCCGTCGCCGTGAGGTTCCGTATAGATAAAATCTTCGCCGCGCGCCGTATGCCCCAGCGGAAGCGTGCGGGGACGCGCGCTATCACGGAGAGCGAACGCACTCAATCTCCCACGCGCAAGCAAGGAAGCGGAAAGCCAGCGCCGGAGGGAGCAGGGGGGGGGGGGGGGGCACTTCTCTGCCAACAACCGCGCTCGTCGCTCGTCCGCAGTCTCTTATCTCTCCCACGCGCAAGCAAGGAAGCGGTAAGCCAGCGCCGGAGGGAGCGGGGGGGGGGGGGGGGGGGGGCACACTTCTACGCTGCCAACAACCGCGCTCGTCGCTCGCCGGCCGCACTGTCTCTTATCTCCACACGGCTCTGACCTTTATGCGCCGTGCATTCGCCGCTCAGTTTCCGTTGAAGCGATAGACCGCACGTACCTTCGCCGCTGCGGCGTATCCGCTTGCTGCCAGAGTTTTGACGGTCGTTGCCTGCAGTCATTCAGTGTGATCTATTCATGTTCGTTTGTGCGCGCTCACACCACGCTTGTAATAGTCGGGCCACATTTTCCAACGCACGCTACACATGCAATGCTGCCCGGATCGGCAGTGCAGCGCTACAGATGTGTCCCTTCGCACGCGCTGCCCACGGGAAGCGCTTCTCATCAACACCACCGTTTCACACGCGCCTTCTCGTGGTCATCGAGTCTCTCGTCATGTCGGTCTACTTACGCCGCAGCACACCTCCTTACTTAATCAGCTCATGTTTACTACAATTCATATTGCTACCAAAGCCGCTCACCTTACTTCGTATGACATTGCTGTGTTGCTATCGCATTCATTGCTTCGCCCTTAGGGCGAAACTGTGACATTTTTTTGCAGCCAACTACTGCTCACGTCTTCAATCCACATGATTCAATCTAGCATGATTTGAGCACAGTGTACGTGTTAGCGAAAACTCAGTTGCATTTCCGACAGCTGATCGCACGGAAGCAAGGTAGAAGCGGTAATGGTTTCGTATTCGTGCGCGGTCGCTGAGGAGAGGTATGGCGCGCCGCCGTGAGCGCCATCTCGTTTCTCTAAAAGAAACTGCTCCGCGAAAAGGGTCAATACGTTTGCGAGGCTTCAACCTACAGACGGTTGCGTACGCGAAACTATAAGCGTACCAAGCATGCGGCGCGTAGCGCACGTAGAAGTCTGAAGTTTGCGTGCGCAAAGCTTCTGCGTACGTGGAACTAAAACTCTCTAATGACTGGATCTGCGCATGCGCTGACCT
Organism: Dermacentor silvarum; assembly: GCF_013339745.2. NCBI lineage: Eukaryota > Metazoa > Arthropoda > Arachnida > Ixodida > Ixodidae > Dermacentor > Dermacentor silvarum. Next base: position 118,025,149 of record NC_051164.1, read on the forward strand.
TGAGGCAGCAGCTATGTAAGCCTGTGCGCGGCGGAGCTCGATCAGTAGAAGCAATGGGACGGCCAAAGATAGTTCGTACTCCCAAGAAGAGGCTTAGCGATAAATTCCTGAAAATGCTGGGGATGACTTGGTAGTGCTCAACCTAGCCCAAAAGCCAGGACTAGCTAGGTGCCCATCAGCTCCGCTGTCTCTTTAGCATTGCGTCTTCAGTGCAAGCTACGCTATTTTTCTTAATTAACTGTGTCTTAATTATCTTCGCCTTTATTAACACCAAACGCCGTGGGTTCGAGTGTTTTAATTAACTATCTTAATTACCTGTGCCGTAATTAACTTCGCCTTGATTACTACCGAAGCTGGTGGGTTCCACTCCCACCAAAGGTCGAGGGTTCGTAGCTTTTTGCACCTTTCGTGTCGCCGACGCTTTTCGCTCAAGGTCGACTGACTAACGAGACATATAAGGCTCTCGCCTTAATATCGCTACTACTTTCGTACAAAATAATACTATACATTCATAAATCGTGCCTTCATATCGTCGTAATGTTATAATAAAAACTTCTTTGAAAAGAAGTTCACCGCATATTTGGTAAGCATGCTTCAAATTTTACTTCAGGTTCTGCAGTAACACACACACACACACACACACAAACAAAAATACAAGATTGAGATTTTCCGTACACATCCCCATACTTGTCATTCACTTTCACAATTCAGACTTCAACAAAAAGAAAAAGAAAGCGGGCAAGTTTGCACTCGGTCGTGCAAAGCTTAGGCACAGCGATAGTGTCAATTCTCAAGTCTTACTGGCTGCTACTGCTAGGTATTAACTTGGTTGCTGCTATGTCTTAACTTGGTTTAACTCAACTACGCATGTGACAGTATTCTCGAGCGATCATTTTCGGAGGTACCTTCCCTTTAGCGACATTTCGCGTGACTAGCGCTGGACGCGTCGGTGCCTATGAGCGACAGCGTTCCTGGCATGCCACAAATGCAGGCAGGCAGGAGCCGTGTCTGTGTCGGGCGAAGCGAGCGCGCACCTGTGCCGGCGGTTACTAGGCAACGCGAGGTGACGTCATCGCTACTGCTTCGGCGCATGCGCGGCTAGGCAACGCGGGCGGCGTCGGCAGCAGCTCTGCGCGTTGCCTCGTTGGTGCTGCTACAACTTGTTTCTCTCTCTATGTCGCTCTCATTTTGTCATGCTCTCCTTCCCTCTCCTTAACGTCCCATGTCAAGGCAACCTGTGCATGGCACGGAGAGGAAACGAGACACACGCCGCTTCGCGAGGTGGTTGCTAGGCAACGCAGTGACGTCATAGCTCTGCGAGGTTTTGCGACAGCAGGCGCCACTTTTTACGGTTAGTTAGAACAGCGTCGCTGTTAAAAAAGAAGTATAACATGAACAAGCTTCATCAACACAAGAGTGTGTATGGTCTCCTTAAAAAACCAAGTCCCAGTTCCGAATAACTCGTAATAGCTTTGGCAGCTTGAGGAAGAAAATTCAGCTTAATAAGCATCAAATGCTTGACCCATAGTGATATAAAATATACCAAAGCAAAGCCTGGCGCTAGTTCTGGCGCACACAGCCAGTATCGCGGCTAATTAAACGAGCATGCCGGAGAGTGTTTGTCTATGCCCGTTTGGCTTGACAAGCCGCCGTGAGACATTTCAGCAGCATGGTCGACACTGCAGTGCAACACTGCGGCTCAGTCTACGTGCTCGTTATTAATTCTCTAATCAGCACTCGGTGCCTGTAATTAACTGGTCTTGCTTCGTGGCCTGAATCACGTGCCTCAGTCAGTGGTATCGCGCTGTGTTTGATTTCTCCGACCGCAGGAAGCGGCCACTCGTTCGTGCTGAAGCAGGCCCGTCTCGTGGTGCGCGACTTCGACGATGCGTGCGCCGGCATCCTCAGCATTCAGCCAAGCCTGGACCGGAGTGCCATGGTGTGTGCCGTCGACGAGTCCGACGACGCCGGGCCCTGTCACGTGAGCGCTCCACCGTAATTACAGTTACTGGTTGGGATTTGCCTGAATTGAAGTGGTCACTTTGGGACTCGCTCGACTTGCGGCTCCTATCTAAATACATATGGCAACGGAGAAATAGTTCTTTCTTTAACAGCGTGTTCAAAGGGGCTGGTTAGTTCATCATTAGAAAAATACAGAAACAGCGGCACACAGGACAAGTAAGGAGCACAGGACAGGGCGCTGACTTTATATGCCGCTTCTGGAAATAAAAGCATTTGGTTGTTAGTCAGGGTCCTGTCCTATGCTCCTTACTTGTCCTGTGTCGCGCTGTTTCTGTATTTTATTGCGATAGCAATTATATGGACACTTCAACCGGATTTCTGCCGTCGCCGTCGCCGTGAGGTTCCGTATAGATAAAATCTTCGCCGCGCGCCGTATGCCCCAGCGGAAGCGTGCGGGGACGCGCGCTATCACGGAGAGCGAACGCACTCAATCTCCCACGCGCAAGCAAGGAAGCGGAAAGCCAGCGCCGGAGGGAGCAGGGGGGGGGGGGGGGGCACTTCTCTGCCAACAACCGCGCTCGTCGCTCGTCCGCACAGTCTCTTATCTCTCCCACGCGCAAGCAAGGAAGCGGGAAACCAGCGCCGGAGGGAGCGGGGGGGGGGGGGGGGGCGCACTTCTACGCTGCCAACAACCGCGCTCGTCGTTCGTTCGACCGCACCGTCTCTTATCTCCACACGGCTCTGACCTTTATGCGCCGTGCATTCGCCGCTCAGTTTCCGTTGAAGCGATAGACCGCACGTACATACGCTCGCTGCCCGCGTTTTGACAGTCGTTGGCTGCAGTCATACAGTGTGATCTATTCATGTTTGTGCGCGCTCACACCACGCTTGTTCATTCAGTTAGTAATAGTCGGGCCACATTTTCCAACGCACGCTACACATGCAATGCTGCCCAGATCGGCAGTGCAGCACTACAGGTGTGTCCCTTCGCACGCGCTGCCCACGGTAAGCGCTTCTCATCAACACCACCGTTTCACACGCGCCTTCTCGTGGTCATCGAGTCTCTCTTCATGTCGGTCTACTTACGCCGCAGCACACCTGCTTACTTAATCAGCTCATGTTTACTACAATTCATATTGCTACCAAAGCCGCTCACCTTACTTCGTATGACATTGCTGTGTTGCTATCGCATTCATTGCTTCGCCCTTAGGGCGAAACTGTGACATTTTTTTCTAATGGTTCTGTAGTTTTTTCTTGGCAACCACTGCACCAAATTTGATGAGGTTTATTGCATTTAAAAGGAGAAGTTAAAATCTAGTGACAGTATGAAGCAGATATTTGATTTATGTCGTAAATATTTTAATGAAAATTGTTGAAAATCACAAAGTTAGAAAAAAAAGCTTAACTGTCAAGTTAACAACTCTGTAACTCAGCAATGAAAAACAATATCAGAATCCTGTAAACTGCTCTTTATAGTACAACATACAAAATTGATGCATTATATGCCGATATGAAATATACCACTGATTGTAAAATAGGACTTTTGCAACACCCTGATAAATATTGTATCAATTTCACTTAAGTGGTAAATTAATGTACCAAAATTTTCCGCTCTAACGGATGCAGTTTACCGAAATGGAACACCTTTTTTTGCTGCTACAGAGTAGCGGACTTGTAAATTTCGTGCTTTTATTAATTTTTTTCAAGCTCACTGACTATCAGCAGTTTTGTTTTTTAAATCGCAGGCCTTAAATCAATATTATGCTTGCTACTGTCACTATAATTTACGTTTCTCTTTTGCAAGTGCAAAAAAAAATTAAAGCATTTCTGCTCATAAACGCCTTCTTGCGTTTTACATGTATTTGAATATAGGTGGCATCGGAGTTGGGTCCAGCTAAAGCTTCCTCTTAAGCTAAAGCACTTACGCTATATACCGCTTGTTCAGGTGCATTTATGGAAGATGCGGAAATTACCTGCGTGAGAAAAGGCAGTTAATCATAAGAAGTCACTAATTAAATTTCCTTTCTTTAAGGTTAAAGCGCGAAAGAGCACGCAGGGCGACAGAAAGAGACGAAGACTAACAACTTATTGTTTAGTGCACATGGTTAACACATATATACCATAGTACAACAGGAAGAAAACGGGTGAACAAAGCCACCGTTGCAACATAGATTACTTTTCGGCATAGTCATCCATCACAGGCCACTACCGCGGTAGGAACAATATTTCTTTCGACAGTGAAACAGATGGGCTGCTTACAGAATTATTGCTTCTGTTCATTTCGAACGCCTCGACAATCTCCTTAGTCACTTGATCCGTATTTTCGAATATCACTTTTGATCCGTCAAAAAAGGTTGCAGCCACAGCACATGCACTGTGCGGCTAGATGACCGGTCTTTGCCGGATTACCAACATTGTCAGAGTGCTCCGGTAAGCGACCGTTGAGGCATCTTCCCGTCTGACCTATATATTCCTTCCCGCTAGACAAAGGGATACAGTAAACCACTCCTTCCATGCATGCATGGTACAAACTATTATCGGTGTTTTTTAGTGCAACCATGACACTTCTGTGTAGTATTGTTTACTTTCGCGCACAAACCAGCACAGTTTCAAAGGGGCGGAGAAAACGAAGTCAGCGCCACACGTTTCCCAATTTTCTTCAGATTAGGGCTAGTTTGGCCGGCATGACAACCACTTCTTTTTTTGCCTCCGCTCGGCTGGGCAGCGTAATCGTGGCATTTTATTCACACGCTGTCCGTCAGGAGTTGCAAGGGGTAGCCAGCTGCGCTTCCGTCGTCCTGCCTGCGCTTCACCTCAAGTTATGCAGTTAGCCCACAAGTCTCTTCTCTTTCATTGTTCACTTTGTGGCACATGTTGCAATTGAGTGAAGCAGAGTAATAGTGAAGTCATATGCTCACTTAGGAGAAATCGTAAGACTATAACACCACTTCCGCGATATAGATCTGGCCTTAATTAAAGTATATGCTGACATTGGCGTTCCAGCTAACAGTTTCCCAAAAGTCAGCGCGCAAGCTCTTCGGTATATAGTATACTGGAATGGAGCAGTGTGTCGTCTGCATAGCGAAACTGTGGGAGAACCGGGAACGCTTCTGCGATGACGCCACCATAAAGGCGCTGCGATCAACCGGTGTGCCTTAGCGCACGAAATGTAAATATGTTCTGCAAAACTTTCCGCATTTATAAGCCAGAACGCTCTCAAAACACAATAGAATTAAGTTATTGTAATCTGCAAAAAATGTATGATACAAACTGTTCGGGTACATCAGCAACTCCGTCTAAGCTGGCACGTTTCCAACCATCGATCATGCAGTGTTCCTGATTGTCTACTCAGCGTTTCGGTTGCAGAAGACAAACGAACACTCGTCTGCTCGTTCCGTTCGGTAAACACCAGGGGCTTATTGGGTTTTTGCAATCAAATTATTTCGAGACGCACAAGGAGGGCGGGGTTATGAGCACCTGCACTGTGCCTTGCACGTGATTCCTTTCATGTTGCATCAGCCAGAAAAGCGGTCGCAAGAGAAAAAATAATAGTGCTCTGTGACGAATGCAGCCGTTTGGACAATTCGCTCGACAAAAGGGCGCCGATACATGTTCTCCCGATCTGAAGAAGCTCGGAGTTGTTCTGATCCTTGTGCAGGAACCTCAATGCACAAAAAAGGAGGCTTTTACAAAGCCAACGCTTGTCGCGCACAACGCGGCCGGAGAAGCAAGCAATCGGCGATCTCCGTGCATGACCTCCGCGACAACTCCCTGTGTTGCACCATTATTTTTCCGCTTGCCAGATGTTGAATTTACAAAAGTCACGAACCCAGCAGAAGCTTAGGCAAATCGACGTGTAAGCACCGTACCGTTCCCATCATGCACTGCCATCCCGTCGACACTAGCGCCCCAGTTTGAGTAATTTTTGTGGGAAGCTCAGTGCCACGCTGACGCAATGCCCAGCCGATGTTATCGAAACGATTTGTGCTAAGCAGACTTGACTCAGAATAACGTGTACTTGGGTTGACACTGGTCATTGCGTGGTAGCGTTCCTTGTATCTGGCTTATTTGCGCTGCAATGGCGTCATCAATTTCACTACTGCTCGATTTTAGTTTTGCCATTAGATCATGTGCCATAATGTCATAATTTAAAAACTAATTTAGTGTATCTTGCTGGTTAGCCAGCTGATTACTGAGGTAATCCACCTGAACACTCAAATTTTGTTCCAACTAAGAAAGAGAGACGAGAAAGGTAGGGAAGCCTACCGGAAGACAAACGCTACCCTACACTGGGGGAAACAGAAAGATAGATGGGGAGAAAAACGAAAACGTGCAAAAATAGCCAAACAGAGCCATTCGCCTTAAAGAGGGAGAAAGAGCCAAATAAATCAGTTCTTTGTTAAAAGAATGATGCGCTCGACAGCGTATATTTATAAGTGAAGATATATTTATGCAGCGCTTGTTGTTGTAGAGAACAGAGCCGGTGACCGCATCGTGGTAGTACAGGTGGTCATCATGCGTGCATGCATACGCCGACTCGTTATACTGACTGATTCACCGACGACTCTATAATTATTAAAAAAAATAAGAAATTCGAGACACAATAAAGCTTCGTTTTGTCAGGATAAGATTCGCAACAAATAAGGACCGATGCCAATTAGGCGTTTGTGACTAATGGCGAGCTTCTTTGAGAATGGATCAAAGCCCATTATTTACAGCCGAGCGCTCATCATATGGATATGTGCAGGGTGACAGCGGCGGTCCCTTGGTGTGCCGCCTCAACCACACCTCCTCCGACTGGACGCTGGTCGGCATGACGAGCCAGGGCACCTCGTTGACCATGACCAGCGCCCTCTGCGGAATGGGCGCCGGGACCCTCTGGAGCGGCGTCATACCGAACCGCCGGTGGATCGACCTCGCTCTGCGCACGCTGTGAAATTAAATCCCTCTGCATCGTTTATCTTCTTTTTTAGGGGCGAAGCTCCTTATAGCGGCACCCGTTCCGTCCCCGTTGTAGTAGTAGTAGTAGTGTGTAACCAGTCTGAGAAAAATGAGAAAAAAATTCCGAAGTTGTGTCCGTAGCGCGGAATCGAACCAGCCAGGGACCCCTCGCTTCCGAGCGCGCGGCGTTAGCCCACTACGCCACGAAGCGGACATGGACAAACGCACCACGATGGCTATAAATACCCAACATTAACGAAAGGCCGCGTTTCTAGCGCGTTTCTAACGCGTTTGTGCTAGCGCGTTACGGCCCGTGTAAGAAGCTGGTGTAAGACGCTGTGGCCTCTCCACCTTACCTTCAACGCGTTTCGAACGCGCTGCCCAAAGCGGTGGCAAGTCAAGTTCAAGTCGAGGAGCGTTTATGAATACGGGGGGTATACTCTCTCAGCAGTCATGTGATGGCGTCGGCAAACGCGGTGCACGTTCCGGCATGTTTAAATGGCTGCGTAAGACGCTGTGGCCGCTCCCCCTTACTAGAGAGTACTGCACGTTTCTAACGCGTTTGTGCTAGCGTCCCCTTAAGCGTGAGATCCGATGATTCCCTCCGGAGCTTCGCCCACTCATCATCGTTCACCTCGTGGATCTGCTGTCACTTTTTTTATGTGTGGGACGATAACAGTGACATTGTCTTCACTGCCTGGGCTATGCTTATGGCTTGCAACGTACACCACAAAGAAACTTCACCATGCAGATGTCACGTTGTAGTGACGGTGAAGAACCAGAACTGTGAGTCAGGAATTAACTCTTGATTGGGCGAACTTCTGCCGAGAAAAACACCTGACAGTCGTCGGTCGTTCGAGCCCTCAGCCCCCCCTTCAGGACCCTCGAGTGCGCACAGTTGTGTATTACCATGTTCACCCGGCAGCAAAATAAGCCGGGGCACGCGAGCGGCGGTCGAAATCAGATAAAACTAGAGGCACCCTTCTAGTACACTGTACCGCGACACCCTCGCCGGCGCTGTTAACTCCTCTTTTTCTCCCACCCTTTCGCGGAGGCGGCGCATCTGCCACGCTGAATGGCTGCGGCGCGCGATCGTACGACCCTGTCAGGTGACCTTGATGTCACGAAAACGGCGCGAAACTTTCTTTCGCGCGCTTTTAGTTCAGTCCCGCCCGCCATGCGCCATGCGCCTTCCAAGCGGTGGTAGCCCTGCCGCTCTGAACGTGCGTTTCCTAAGTTTTCCCGTGTTTCCGTAAGAATCTGGGCTTCGTTCTCCGTGTAAATGCCTTGCTGCTGCGCGTTTCAATGCAGCAGCAGGTCAGAGAAAGGGCTAGCACTATTTTATATCCCCCGGAAAGAACGGAATATCGTGCGCCGGAAGCAGTGGCTCCATAACATCGGGAGAAAAGATTTCGCCCCTTCTAAGCACGTCGTTCTTTGCGAGGTAATTGTTTCAGCTTTCCTTATATTGGTAGGTGAAGTTGCATGGAGATCTTAATGGCCTTTGCATAGCCAGACTTTTCGTTATGTTCAATACCGAGCACCTATAACTGTGCATATAGGTTTTCTCTCTTTTTTTTTTTAAGTGAGTCGCTGAACTTTTAATTGACTCTTCGCGCCGTGACAGTTTTTTTTGTGTGTGTGTGTTTTCGCGCGTGCGTTAGTTTCCAAGTGTATGTAATTTATGAGTTAATAGCTCTAACTCCTATTCTGTAATTGTGTGTGTGTGTGTGTGTGTGTGTGTGTGTGTGTGTGTGTGTGTGTGTGTGTGTGTGTGTGTGTGTGTGTGTGTGTGTGTGTGTGTGTGTGTGTGTGTGTGTGTGTGTGTGTGTGTGCATGCGCGTGTGTGTGCATGCGCGTGTGTGTGCATGCGCGTGTGTGTGTCTATGTGTGTGCGCGTGAGTGAGCGTCGAGTTGAAATACTTCGTAGTTAACGTGGCACTTTTTTAACGTGGCTCTTTGGCCACATCTGGCCCTTGCGCCAATAAGCCACAATAATCATCAACCATCATCATCACTTTTTTTCGAACCGCCTACAGGTCCAGTCTGCAACTTTCGTTCAGTGGCGTCAGTTATGAAAACCTGGTAGCGATTTCCATCGTGCGAAAAAGCGCGAATAATGATTATCTATTTGAATTAAACCAAACAATTATCCTCTTTCCTGCATATAGGCTTATGAACTTGAGTTTATTAAGCGAAAGTAAAGTGAATTAACAACCGCTCAATGATATCTTGGCAGGCGTCGTGAAGTAAATAGCCGTACGCAAGAAAACGAAGTTATACGAATCTGGTATGTGTTATTCGCAGATGCTCATAACGTATACAAGCCACGCGCTTTTCCTAATCTCCCTGAACTCTGATAAACGTTTACATCTTGAATGCTGTAAGTTGATTATCAATTGCCATAGTCTTAGAAGTTTCCCTGTGAGCAATCAGCCTCTTTCCTCTCTCATTTTTTCTTTAGAGACTTAGGGTAGTCCCAGAACTGATAGAATACAATTTCTCATCGTTTCATCATTACGGAATACAGGCGCGTGCGTTAAGTTCTATATTGCCTATTTCGCAAACACACCACGTATTTTTGTACAGTGACATTGGTACAAAGGCTTTTGGCTCCCCCACTACTTTCGGCTAATCACTTTAAATAAACTATCACGTGTCTTCTTGGTACCTTCTTTGAGCGTTTTAAGAGCGGCGATTATGAAACAAATTCTCGTGTATATTCTGTGTTGCTTACATTATATGCGCTCAATACACCTCCGCGTTACGAACAGCCCAAGTGGCGACGGAGAGGCAAACCGCTTGTTTTTATCGAAGCGTCGTCAAACAAATTGTCACGCCGTTCTATGGGAAGCGTAGTTTCGTCACGACAGTTTCACAGGGGATAAATTCCCATATAACGCTTCAAAGGGCCGAATAAACAAGCGCGCGCATTGATTCTAATGCGGCTGCAGCGAGTGACTGGAGGGTTCAGCGTGCGGTGCGCACCACGTCGGCCCGGGGAGGGGATAAATCCAAGGAAAGCGCGCGCGCGGAGGAGAGTGTCGTTACTTTCAAGATCAAAGTGCTTTAGATAAAACTGATAATTTAAAAGTAGCGACACTCTCCTCCTGCCGCGCTTTCCTCCTCGATTCTCCTAGCCCGACGGCTGCGCGCGCTGCGCACGGCACGCTATTGCGCCTGGGCTCCCGCGGACGGGCCGCAGAATTCGACGGAGGCGCATGATTCTGGGCCAGTTGCGCGCCCCAGTGGCGTAGAAAATTTTGAAAAATGGTGATAACAGCATGGAGAATGCTGAAGGCAACGTTTATGAGGAGGTTGGTTTCATCTTAAAGCCGTATGAACGACACACACTGATGTAAAAGGAGCTTTGAGGCGAGTTCTATACCCCAGTTATTTTTTCTGCCAAATGTTACGCTGCTTTACTTTGTGCATCTGATCTAGTATTGCTTGTGGCAAATCGCTCTGTGTTTGGCAGTTTTTTCTTGCATGTGCGCGCATGCGCACCGCAGGTATTATATTCAGCGTACCTTCTTATAATGAATTACTGGCGAGTGCATCGTCCGTCCATGTGTTTGTCTCAATGTCAAAGTAGCTTTTGCGCTGTGGTTTCTGCATTGAATAGGATGGTTGCGCAATTTCAGTGTGATGAAGCGGTGCCGGCAACCACTCATCGCCCACAATAACAGAAGCTGAGGAAAGGTATTTACAGATTATTCTGTAGGCGTCAGTGTAAATGAAGCTTAAAAAATACTCGGTATACATATAGGAGAAGGCATTCTATATTTTTAGGCAAAAGAAACGCCTCTGGATAAGGTATTTTGATAGTTCACACCGACATAGCGTTAAGTTATGTAGTAAGATAGTTAAAATTGTGATTTTGATTAGCGGGGGCCCTATTGCCGACGCATTGTAGATTGCGTTCAAGCATGCGGTGACGACAGGCTCTGCATAAAGAATCATAGTGTCGTTGGCTGCGTCGTTAAGCGACCGAGATCATTATTGCTGAAATTATTAGAGGCGGGACAAGGAGCAAGCAGCAGCAATCACTTACGACTGTCAGTTCGAGGTTCATGCCGCTGTCGAGGGGGTTTCCTGTGCTTCACGACAGGTCGGTGGGAGAAAATTGTTGGAACTGCGTTGGGCTTCAGCTTTCTTTTTTCCAAGTTCTTGTAATATGCGCGGCTCAAATTGGTCTTCAGTGAAATGTAGCTAGAACATTTATCGAAGAGGTAATCACTCAGGCAGGATGAATAAAACGTCCTTTATACAAGTACAAGTGGCTAATACGATGCAGTGCTAAATATTATTGCCTACATAATATTCCCTGTATTACTACATCATAACCATAATCAGTATTTATTGCTCAACCTTCGTAATCAAAGCGCATTGATACAATGACATCGACTCGTGTTACATGGATGGAAAAGGTTTACCCACAGAACAAAACCGAAGAAAGGTGATTGTAACGCATTCGCTATTAAAGCGAAGATTCCCGGCCTCCGCCTAGAAGTCAACAGCAAGGGTGCGCGATCGCGTCGTGCACATTGCCTGTATCCGTGAGAAAACCAAATAATAATCGTCACCCACTCACGCGTGCATGGCAGCCCAGTTCAAAGCAAATTCAAGAACTGAAAAAAATTACCAGGTGTCCTATAGCTATCGCCTAAAAGACGCGAATGCGAGTGTTGTAAAATCTACTGTAATTCACCTCAATCCACACTAATCCACTTTCACGCACCTTATTCGACCTTAATCCACTCTAATCCTCCTTAATACACCTTAATAGACATTAATCCACCTCAATGCACCATAATCCTCCTTAATAAACCTGAATCGCCCTTAATCATCTTTAGTCCACCTTATTCGACCTTAATCCACCCTAATCCTCCTTAATCGACCTTAATCCATCTTAATCCGCCTTCGTGCACGTTAATCGACGTTAATCCACCCTAATCCTTATGGCATCTTGATCCACCCTAAACCACCCTAATCCAACTTAATCCTCCCTAATCGACCCTAGCCCTCCTTATTTAACCTTAATCCACCTTAATCCACATTAATAGACCTTAAATCACCTTAATCCAATCATTAATCAGTCATGAATTTACTTTACTAATCATTAATCTATTATACACGGCTGGACATGATTTGGCTCGCTTCTGGCCTTCATTAGGTCACGTTACTTTCTGTACCTCAAACGCTCACCTTGAAACATATGCAACTAAGGGTCTCGCCTTAAAATGTGGACTAGTTGGCGCTCATCACCTGCAAACCACGGGTATACTTCCCACTAATTTTTTTCAGGCCCTACATTCATTGTATATAAGTGACTGACACACACATCGAAGCTGTAAATAGCTCCTCTACAAGCTGCTATTCCGATTTTCAGTAAAACAGGCAACGGATCCTAACAATCACGAAAAGTGCGATCGAGAGGCTCTATCTTCGGGTATATTTGTTCAGTGGAAAGCAGAATCTACAATGCTGCATTTCCGATTGAATAACAGTTGACGACGTGCGAGATGATGGAGTCCCAGCCGAATATGCATCATTTTGAGGAGAACCCCATTTTTATGCAACGTACAAATTGCCGCAACAAAAAAATGTCACAGTTTCGCCCTAAGGGCGAAGCGATGAATGCGATAGCAACACAGCAATGTCATACGAAGTAAGGTGAGCGGCTTTGGTAGCAATATGAATTGTAGTAAACATGAGCTGATTAAGTAAGCAGGTGTGCTGCGGCGTAAGTAGACCGACATGAAGAGAGACTCGATGACCACGAGAAGGCGCGTGTGAAACGGTGGTGTTGATGAGAAGCGCTTCCGGTGGGCAGCGCGTGCGAAGGGACACACCTGTAGCGCTGCACTGCCGACCCGGGCAGCATTGCATGTGTAGCGTGCGTTGGAAAATGTGGCCCGACTATTACTAACTGATTGAAGAAGCGTGGTGTGAGCGCGCACAAACAAACATGAATAGATCACACTGAATGACTGCAGACAACGACCGCCAAAACGCTGGCAGCGAGCGGATATATACGCCGCAGGAGCGGGCGAAGGTACGTGCGGTCTATCACTTCAACGGAAACTGAGCGGCGAATGCGCATAAAGGTCAGAGCCGTGTGGAGATAAGAGACGGTGCGGTCGAACGAACGACGAGCGCGGTTGTTGGCAGCGTAGAAGTGCGCCCCCCCCCCCCCCCCCCGCTACTTCCGGCGCTGGCTTCCCGCTTCCTTGCTTGCGCGTGGGAGAGATAAGAGACTGTGCGGACGAGCGACGAGCGCGGTTGTTGGCAGAGAAGTGCCGGCGCTGGCTTTCCGCTTCCTTGCTTGCGCGTGGGAGATTGAGTGCGTTCGCTCTCCGTGATAGCGCGCGTCCCCGCACGCTGCCTCTGGGGCATACGGCGCGCGGCGAAGATTTTATCTATACGGAACCTCACGGCGACGCCGACGGCGACGGCGACGCCGACGGCAGAAATCCGGTTGAAGTGTCCATATAATTGCTATCGCAATAAAAGCTAATGAGCAGGCCGGAAGAATTGAAAAAATGCAGCATTAGGGGATGCTTTGATATAAAACAATAAGAAAGGCGTCTTACCTCGCAAACAATACCGTTCCTTGTCGGAACAAAGTTCTTTCGGCCAATGTTGTGCTGCCACTGCTTTTTGCGCAAGCCATCACGCTTTCCTTGCAGTATCGTAAAAACTGCATGACCATCATCACGCTTCTTGCTGCACTTATATGCGCAGCAGCACGGCATAGCGCTAGCAGACAGTGCACGAAACAGCGTGCAATGTTAGCGTGCGACCGAGCTCAGGCGCAAAATGGCGCGAACGAAAAAAACGAAAAAACAAAACACAATCAAAACGCAAGCCCCGCTCGTTTCCAAGGGCAACGGCAGGGAGACCAATCATCGTGCAATAAAACGGGTGCAAGACCGTCTGACTCGCGAGGGGCGAGGAGGAGGCGAGCAGGTGGCGCGCCGGCGGCAGAGTACAAAGAGTGGCGGTACTTTCCTACATCAAGGGGCTTTAGATAAAACTAAAGTCCCTTGATGTAGGAAAGTGCACGCACCTCCTCGCCTCCTCCTCGCCCCTCGCGAGTCCCCTCCACAACAGACGGCCTTGGGCGCGTTTTCCTGCACGATGATTTGTCTCCCTGCCGTTGCGCTTGGAAACGAGCGGAGCTTGCGTTTTGCTTGTGTTTTGCTTTTTCGTTCGCGCCATTTTGCGCCTCAGCTCGGCTGGCTCGGCGTATAGAGAACGTCGCGCGCTAACATTGCACGCTGTTTCGAGCACTGTCTGCTGGCGCTATGCCGTGCTGCTGCATATAACTGCAGCAAGAAGCGTGATGATGGCTATGCAGTTTTTACGATACCGCAAGGAAAGTGTGATAGCTTGCGCAAGAAATAGTGGCTGCACAACATTGGCGGGAAGAACTTTGTCCCGACAAGGAACAGTGTTGTTTGCGAGGTAAGGCGCCTTTCTTATTGCTCGTATCAAAGCATCCCCTAAAGCTGCATTTTTTTCAATTCTTCCGGCCTGCTCATTCGCGTTTTTGCTGCGGCAATTTGTACGTTGCATAAAAATGGGGTTCTCCTCAGAATGCTGAATATTCTGCTGAGACTCCATCACCTCGCACGTCGGCAACTCTTATTCAATCGGAAATGCAGCACTATAGATTCTGCTTTCCACTGAACAGATATACCCGAAGATACAGCCTCTCGATCGCACTTTTCGTGATTGTTAGGATCCGTTGCCTGTTTCACTGAAAATCGAAATAGCAGCTTGTAGAGGAGCTATTTACAGCTTACTTCGATGTGTGTGTCAGTCAGAAATACAATGAATGCAGGGCCCCAAAAAATAGTGGCAAGTATACCCGTGGTATTGCAGGTGATGAGTGCCAGCTAGTCCACAATTTAAGGCGAGACCCTTAGTTGGCACTTTTCGTGATTGTTAGGATCCGTTGCCTGTTTTACTGAAAATCGAAATAGCAGCTTGTAGAGGAGCTATTTACAGCTTACTTCGATGTGTGTGTCAGTCACAAATACAATGAATGCAGGGCCCCAGTGGCAAGTATACCCGTGGTATTGCAGGTGATGAGTGCCAGCTAGTCCACAATTTAAGGCGAGACCCTTAGTTGGCACTTTTCGTGATTGTTAGGATCCGTTGCCTGTTTTACTGAAAATCGAAATAGCAGCTTGTAGAGGAGCTATTTACAGCTTACTTCGATGTGTGTGTCAGTCACAAATACAATGAATGCAGGGCCCCAGTGGCAAGTATACCCGTGGTATTGCAGGTGATGAGTGCCAGCTAGTCCACAATTTAAGGCGAGACCCTTAGTTGGCACTTTTCGTGATTGTTAGGATCCGTTGCCTGTTTTACTGAAAATCGAAATAGCAGCTTGTAGAGGAGCTATTTACAGCTTACTTCGATGTGTGTGTCAGTCACAAATACAATGAATGCAGGGCCCCAGTGGCAAGTATACCCGTGGTATTGCAGGTGATGAGCGCCAGCTAGTCCACAATTTAAGGCGAGACCCTTAGTTGGCACTTTTCGTGATTGTTAGGATCCGTTGCCTGTTTTACTGAAAATCGAAATAGCAGCTTGTAGAGGAGCTATTTACAGCTTACTTCGATGTGTGTGTCAGTCACAAATACAATGAATGCAGGGCCCCAGTGGCAAGTATACCCGTGGTATTGCAGGTGATGAGTGCCAGCTAGTCCACAATTTAAGGCGAGACCCTTAGTTGGCACTTTTCGTGATTGTTAGGATCCGTTGCCTGTTTTACTGAAAATCGAAATAGCAGCTTGTAGAGGAGCTATTTACAGCTTACTTCGATGTGTGTGTCAGTCACAAATACAATGAATGCAGGGCCCCAGTGGCAAGTATACCCGTGGTATTGCAGGTGATGAGTGCCAGCTAGTCCACAATTTAAGGCGAGACCCTTAGTTGGCACTTTTCGTGATTGTTAGGATCCGTTGCCTGTTTTACTGAAAATCGAAATAGCAGCTTGTAGAGGAGCTATTTACAGCTTACTTCGATGTGTGTGTCAGTCACAAATACAATGAATGCAGGGCCCCAGTGGCAAGTATACCCGTGGTATTGCAGGTGATGAGCGCCAGCTAGTCCACAATTTAAGGCGAGACCCTTAGTTGGCACTTTTCGTGATTGTTAGGATCCGTTGCCTGTTTTACTGAAAATCGAAATAGCAGCTTGTAGAGGAGCTATTTACAGCTTACTTCGATGTGTGTGTCAGTCACAAATACAATGAATGCAGGGCCCCAGTGGCAAGTATACCGTGGTATTGCAGGTGATGAGTGCCAGCTAGTCCACAATTTAAGGCGAGACCCTTAGTTGGCACTTTTCGTGATTGTTAGGATCCGTTGCCTGTTTTACTGAAAATCGAAATAGCAGCTTGTAGAGGAGCTATTTACAGCTTACTTCGATGTGTGTGTCAGTCACAAATACAATGAATGCAGGGCCCCAGTGGCAAGTATACCCGTGGTATTGCAGGTGATGAGTGCCAGCTAGTCCACAATTTAAGGCGAGACCCTTAGTTGGCACTTTTCGTGATTGTTAGGATCCGTTGCCTGTTTTACTGGAAATCGAAATAGCAGCTTGTAGAGGAGCTATTTACAGCTTACTTCGATGTGTGTGTCAGTCACAAATACAATGAATGCAGGGCCCCAGTGGCAAGTATACCCGTGGTATTGCAGGTGATGAGTGCCAGCTAGTCCACAATTTAAGGCGAGACCCTTAGTTGGCACTTTTCGTGATTGTTAGGATCCGTTGCCTGTTTTACTGAAAATCGAAATAGCAGCTTGTAGAGGAGCTATTTACAGCTTACTTCGATGTGTGTGTCAGTCACAAATACAATGAATGCAGGGCCCCAGTGGCAAGTATACCCGTGGTATTGCAGGTGATGAGTGCCAGCTAGTCCACAATTTAAGGCGAGACCCTTAGTTGGCACTTTTCGTGATTGTTAGGATCCGTTGCCTGTTTTACTGAAAATCGAAATAGCAGCTTGTAGAGGAGCTATTTACAGCTTACTTCGATGTGTGTGTCAGTCACAAATACAATGAATGCAGGGCCCCAGTGGCAAGTATACCCGTGGTATTGCAGGTGATGAGTGCCAGCTAGTCCACAATTTAAGGCGAGACCCTTAGTTGGCACTTTTCGTGATTGTTAGGATCCGTTGCTTGTTTTACTGAAAATCGAAATAGCAGCTTGTAGAGGAGCTATTTACAGCTTACTTCGATGTGTGTGTCAGTCACAAATACAATGAATGCAGGGCCCCAGTGGCAAGTATACCCGTGGTATTGCAGGTGATGAGTGCCAGCTAGTCCACAATTTAAGGCGAGACCCTTAGTTGGCACTTTTCGTGATTGTTAGGATCCGTTGCCTGTTTTACTGAAAATCGAAATAGCAGCTTGTAGAGGAGCTATTTACAGCTTACTTCGATGTGTGTGTCAGTCACAAATACAATGAATGCAGGGCCCCAGTGGCAAGTATACCCGTGGTATTGCAGGTGATGAGTGCCAGCTAGTCCACAATTTAAGGCGAGACCCTTAGTTGGCACTTTTCGTGATTGTTAGGATCCGTTGCCTGTTTTACTGAAAATCGAAATAGCAGCTTGTAGAGGAGCTATTTACAGCTTACTTCGATGTGTGTGTCAGTCACAAATACAATGAATGCAGGGCCCCAGTGGCAAGTATACCCGTGGTATTGCAGGTGATGAGCGCCAGCTAGTCCACAATTTAAGGCGAGACCCTTAGTTGGCACTTTTCGTGATTGTTAGGATCCGTTGCCTGTTTTACTGAAAATCGAAATAGCAGCTTGTAGAGGAGCTATTTACAGCTTACTTCGATGTGTGTGTCAGTCACAAATACAATGAATGCAGGGCCCCAGTGGCAAGTATACCCGTGGTATTGCAGGTGATGAGTGCCAGCTAGTCCACAATTTAAGGCGAGACCCTTAGTTGGCACTTTTCGTGATTGTTAGGATCCGTTGCCTGTTTTACTGAAAATCGAAATAGCAGCTTGTAGAGGAGCTATTTACAGCTTACTTCGATGTGTGTGTCAGTCAGAAATACAATGAATGCAGGGCCCCAGTGGCAAGTATACCCGTGGTATTGCAGGTGATGAGTGCCAGCTAGTCCACAATTTAAGGCGAGACCCTTAGTTGGCACTTTTCGTGATTGTTAGGATCCGTTGCCTGTTTTACTGAAAATCGAAATAGCAGCTTGTAGAGGAGCTATTTACAGCTTACTTCGATGTGTGTGTCAGTCACAAATACAATGAATGCAGGGCCCCAGTGGCAAGTATACCCGTGGTATTGCAGGTGATGAGTGCCAGCTAGTCCACAATTTAAGGCGAGACCCTTAGTTGGCACTTTTCGTGATTGTTAGGATCCGTTGCCTGTTTTACTGAAAATCTAAATAGCAGCTTGTAGAGGAGCTATTTACAGCTTACTTCGATGTGTGTGTCAGTCACAAATACAATGAATGCAGGGCCCCAGTGGCAAGTATACCCGTGGTATTGCAGGTGATGAGTGCCAGCTAGTCCACAATTTAAGGCGAGACCCTTAGTTGGCACTTTTCGTGATTGTTAGGATCCGTTGCCTGTTTTACTGAAAATCGAAATAGCAGCTTGTAGAGGAGCTATTTACAGCTTACTTCGATGTGTGTGTCAGTCACAAATACAATGAATGCAGGGCCCCAGTGGCAAGTATACCCGTGGTATTGCAGGTGATGAGCGCCAGCTAGTCCACAATTTAAGGCGAGACCCTTAGTTGGCACTTTTCGTGATTGTTAGGATCCGTTGCCTGTTTTACTGAAAATCGAAATAGCAGCTTGTAGAGGAGCTATTTACAGCTTACTTCGATGTGTGTGTCAGTCACAAATACAATGAATGCAGGGCCCCAGTGGCAAGTATACCCGTGGTATTGCAGGTGATGAGTGCCAGCTAGTCCACAATTTAAGGCGAGACCCTTAGTTGGCACTTTTCGTGATTGTTAGGATCCGTTGCCTGTTTTACTGAAAATCGAAATAGCAGCTTGTAGAGGAGCTATTTACAGCTTACTTCGATGTGTGTGTCAGTCACAAATACAATGAATGCAGGGCCCCAGTGGCAAGTATACCCGTGGTATTGCAGGTGATGAGTGCCAGCTAGTCCACAATTTAAGGCGAGACCCTTAGTTGGCACTTTTCGTGATTGTTAGGATCCGTTGCCTGTTTTACTGAAAATCGAAATAGCAGCTTGTAGAGGAGCTATTTACAGCTTACTTCGATGTGTGTGTCAGTCACAAATACAATGAATGCAGGGCCCCAGTGGCAAGTATACCCGTGGTATTGCAGGTGATGAGCGCCAGCTAGTCCACAATTTAAGGCGAGACCCTTAGTTGGCACTTTTCGTGATTGTTAGGATCCGTTGCCTGTTTTACTGAAAATCGAAATAGCAGCTTGTAGAGGAGCTATTTACAGCTTACTTCGATGTGTGTGTCAGTCACAAATACAATGAATGCAGGGCCCCAGTGGCAAGTATACCCGTGGTATTGCAGGTGATGAGTGCCAGCTAGTCCACAATTTAAGGCGAGACCCTTAGTTGGCACTTTTCGTGATTGTTAGGATCCGTTGCCTGTTTTACTGAAAATCGAAATAGCAGCTTGTAGAGGAGCTATTTACAGCTTACTTCGATGTGTGTGTCAGTCACAAATACAATGAATGCAGGGCCCCAGTGGCAAGTATACCCGTGGTATTGCAGGTGATGAGTGCCAGCTAGTCCACAATTTAAGGCGAGACCCTTAGTTGGCACTTTTCGTGATTGTTAGGATCCGTTGCCTGTTTTACTGAAAATCGAAATAGCAGCTTGTAGAGGAGCTATTTACAGCTTACTTCGATGTGTGTGTCAGTCACAAATACAATGAATGCAGGGCCCCAGTGGCAAGTATACCCGTGGTATTGCAGGTGATGAGCGCCAGCTAGTCCACAATTTAAGGCGAGACCCTTAGTTGGCACTTTTCGTGATTGTTAGGATCCGTTGCCTGTTTTACTGAAAATCGAAATAGCAGCTTGTAGAGGAGCTATTTACAGCTTACTTCGATGTGTGTGTCAGTCACAAATACAATGAATGCAGGGCCCCAGTGGCAAGTATACCCGTGGTATTGCAGGTGATGAGTGCCAGCTAGTCCACAATTTAAGGCGAGACCCTTAGTTGGCACTTTTCGTGATTGTTAGGATCCGTTGCCTGTTTTACTGAAAATCGAAATAGCAGCTTGTAGAGGAGCTATTTACAGCTTACTTCGATGTGTGTGTCAGTCACAAATACAATGAATGCAGGGCCCCAGTGGCAAGTATACCCGTGGTATTGCAGGTGATGAGTGCCAGCTAGTCCACAATTTAAGGCGAGACCCTTAGTTGGCACTTTTCGTGATTGTTAGGATCCGTTGCCTGTTTTACTGAAAATCGAAATAGCAGCTTGTAGAGGAGCTATTTACAGCTTACTTCGATGTGTGTGTCAGTCACAAATACAATGAATGCAGGGCCCCAGTGGCAAGTATACCCGTGGTATTGCAGGTGATGAGCGCCAGCTAGTCCACAATTTAAGGCGAGACCCTTAGTTGGCACTTTTCGTGATTGTTAGGATCCGTTGCCTGTTTTACTGAAAATCGAAATAGCAGCTTGTAGAGGAGCTATTTACAGCTTACTTCGATGTGTGTGTCAGTCACAAATACAATGAATGCAGGGCCCCAGTGGCAAGTATACCCGTGGTATTGCAGGTGATGAGTGCCAGCTAGTCCACAATTTAAGGCGAGACCCTTAGTTGGCACTTTTCGTGATTGTTAGGATCCGTTGCCTGTTTTACTGAAAATCGAAATAGCAGCTTGTAGAGGAGCTATTTACAGCTTACTTCGATGTGTGTGTCAGTCACAAATACAATGAATGCAGGGCCCCAGTGGCAAGTATACCCGTGGTATTGCAGGTGATGAGTGCCAGCTAGTCCACAATTTAAGGCGAGACCCTTAGTTGGCACTTTTCGTGATTGTTAGGATCCGTTGCCTGTTTTACTGAAAATCGAAATAGCAGCTTGTAGAGGAGCTATTTACAGCTTACTTCGATGTGTGTGTCAGTCACAAATACAATGAATGCAGGGCCCCAGTGGCAAGTATACCCGTGGTATTGCAGGTGATGAGTGCCAGCTAGTCCACAATTTAAGGCGAGACCCTTAGTTGGCACTTTTCGTGATTGTTAGGATCCGTTGCCTGTTTTACTGAAAATCGAAATAGCAGCTTGTAGAGGAGCTATTTACAGCTTACTTCGATGTGTGTGTCAGTCACAAATACAATGAATGCAGGGCCCCAGTGGCAAGTATACCCGTGGTATTGCAGGTGATGAGCGCCAGCTAGTCCACAATTTAAGGCGAGACCCTTAGTTGGCACTTTTCGTGATTGTTAGGATCCGTTGCCTGTTTTACTGAAAATCGAAATAGCAGCTTGTAGAGGAGCTATTTACAGCTTACTTCGATGTGTGTGTCAGTCACAAATACAATGAATGCAGGGCCCCAGTGGCAAGTATACCCGTGGTATTGCAGGTGATGAGTGCCAGCTAGTCCACAATTTAAGGCGAGACCCTTAGTTGGCACTTTTCGTGATTGTTAGGATCCGTTGCCTGTTTTACTGAAAATCGAAATAGCAGCTTGTAGAGGAGCTATTTACAGCTTACTTCGATGTGTGTGTCAGTCACAAATACAATGAATGCAGGGCCCCAGTGGCAAGTATACCCGTGGTATTGCAGGTGATGAGTGCCAGCTAGTCCACAATTTAAGGCGAGACCCTTAGTTGGCACTTTTCGTGATTGTTAGGATCCGTTGCCTGTTTTACTGAAAATCGAAATAGCAGCTTGTAGAGGAGCTATTTACAGCTTACTTCGATGTGTGTGTCAGTCACAAATACAATGAATGCAGGGCCCCAGTGGCAAGTATACCCGTGGTATTGCAGGTGATGAGTGCCAGCTAGTCCACAATTTAAGGCGAGACCCTTAGTTGGCACTTTTCGTGATTGTTAGGATCCGTTGCCTGTTTTACTGAAAATCGAAATAGCAGCTTGTAGAGGAGCTATTTACAGCTTACTTCGATGTGTGTGTCAGTCACAAATACAATGAATGCAGGGCCCCAGTGGCAAGTATACCCGTGGTATTGCAGGTGATGAGCGCCAGCTAGTCCACAATTTAAGGCGAGACCCTTAGTTGGCACTTTTCGTGATTGTTAGGATCCGTTGCCTGTTTTACTGAAAATCGAAATAGCAGCTTGTAGAGGAGCTATTTACAGCTTACTTCGATGTGTGTGTCAGTCACAAATACAATGAATGCAGGGCCCCAGTGGCAAGTATACCCGTGGTATTGCAGGTGATGAGTGCCAGCTAGTCCACAATTTAAGGCGAGACCCTTAGTTGGCACTTTTCGTGATTGTTAGGATCCGTTGCCTGTTTTACTGAAAATCGAAATAGCAGCTTGTAGAGGAGCTATTTACAGCTTACTTCGATGTGTGTGTCAGTCACAAATACAATGAATGCAGGGCCCCAGTGGCAAGTATACCCGTGGTATTGCAGGTGATGAGTGCCAGCTAGTCCACAATTTAAGGCGAGACCCTTAGTTGGCACTTTTCGTGATTGTTAGGATCCGTTGCCTGTTTTACTGAAAATCGAAATAGCAGCTTGTAGAGGAGCTATTTACAGCTTACTTCGATGTGTGTGTCAGTCACAAATACAATGAATGCAGGGCCCCAGTGGCAAGTATACCCGTGGTATTGCAGGTGATGAGTGCCAGCTAGTCCACAATTTAAGGCGAGACCCTTAGTTGGCACTTTTCGTGATTGTTAGGATCCGTTGCCTGTTTTACTGAAAATCGAAATAGCAGCTTGTAGAGGAGCTATTTACAGCTTACTTCGATGTGTGTGTCAGTCACAAATACAATGAATGCAGGGCCCCAGTGGCAAGTATACCCGTGGTATTGCAGGTGATGAGCGCCAGCTAGTCCACAATTTAAGGCGAGACCCTTAGTTGGCACTTTTCGTGATTGTTAGGATCCGTTGCCTGTTTTACTGAAAATCGAAATAGCAGCTTGTAGAGGAGCTATTTACAGCTTACTTCGATGTGTGTGTCAGTCACAAATACAATGAATGCAGGGCCCCAGTGGCAAGTATACCCGTGGTATTGCAGGTGATGAGTGCCAGCTAGTCCACAATTTAAGGCGAGACCCTTAGTTGGCACTTTTCGTGATTGTTAGGATCCGTTGCCTGTTTTACTGAAAATCGAAATAGCAGCTTGTAGAGGAGCTATTTACAGCTTACTTCGATGTGTGTGTCAGTCACAAATACAATGAATGCAGGGCCCCAGTGGCAAGTATACCCGTGGTATTGCAGGTGATGAGTGCCAGCTAGTCCACAATTTAAGGCGAGACCCTTAGTTGGCACTTTTCGTGATTGTTAGGATCCGTTGCCTGTTTTACTGAAAATCGAAATAGCAGCTTGTAGAGGAGCTATTTACAGCTTACTTCGATGTGTGTGTCAGTCACAAATACAATGAATGCAGGGCCCCAGTGGCAAGTATACCCGTGGTATTGCAGGTGATGAGTGCCAGCTAGTCCACAATTTAAGGCGAGACCCTTAGTTGGCACTTTTCGTGATTGTTAGGATCCGTTGCCTGTTTTACTGAAAATCGAAATAGCAGCTTGTAGAGGAGCTATTTACAGCTTACTTCGATGTGTGTGTCAGTCACAAATACAATGAATGCAGGGCCCCAGTGGCAAGTATACCCGTGGTATTGCAGGTGATGAGTGCCAGCTAGTCCACAATTTAAGGCGAGACCCTTAGTTGGCACTTTTCGTGATTGTTAGGATCCGTTGCCTGTTTTACTGAAAATCGAAATAGCAGCTTGTAGAGGAGCTATTTACAGCTTACTTCGATGTGTGTGTCAGTCACAAATACAATGAATGCAGGGCCCCAGTGGCAAGTATACCCGTGGTATTGCAGGTGATGAGTGCCAGCTAGTCCACAATTTAAGGCGAGACCCTTAGTTGGCACTTTTCGTGATTGTTAGGATCCGTTGCCTGTTTTACTGAAAATCGAAATAGCAGCTTGTAGAGGAGCTATTTACAGCTTACTTCGATGTGTGTGTCAGTCACAAATACAATGAATGCAGGGCCCCAGTGGCAAGTATACCCGTGGTATTGCAGGTGATGATACCCGTGGTATCGCGTGGTATTGCAGGTGACGAACATAAATGACAGGTCATAACATAAAAATCATGACATGCATGTCATGAGCGGCATGATTTACGTGTCACGGTCTTGGTGCTTCCCTGGCCGTTTCGTTAATGGGATGAATACGAAAATTGGTATGCCACAAGATGACTGCATGACGAACATAAATGACAGGTTATAACATGAAAATCAAAGCATGAATGTCATGAGCGGCATGATTTGCGTGCCACGGTCTTGGTACTCTTGCGGACGTTTCGCTAACTTGATATATACCAAAATTGGTATGACGAGACAACAATGTCTGACGACCATGGGTGACACGTTCTAATAACATGAAAACCGTGACATGCATGTCGCGCCAGCTCGAAGCCACGAGAATCAGTGGGAGTGGAAGCAAGACATGCGCTGCAGTTAATTTGCAGTGAGTTGTAGCGCTTGTTCTTGAAAAAATTCTCAACCAAATAAACAATCTACGACATGAGAAATCGCTATGTATTGAATGCATTTTGTTTCCTCTACGTTGAGAAGCCGTGTGGCCGCTTTATTTTAAAGATATCGATGACCGGCTGCTTTATAACAGTTACCGGTTTAAGCTATATTGCTGCGGAAAACATGCTCAACAAGGTTTCATAGTCAATGCCTGCATGAGAGCCATGATTTAATGCCACAAAAGCCATATGTAGAGCACCAAATCATCTGACATGTATTCCCCCCAACAATTTTTACCCATCTGCACATTTACAGGACGGTAAACGAAATAAAAAATTCGGAATACCCTGCGTTGCAGCATGCAGTCCGTAAATGGGGTAGCTGATGACTGATTCGAAAACACGAATGTTTTTTTACAATTTTGTTGAAGGCACAAAACACACACAACGAAATGCGATGGGAATCGCGCGCGCGCGCGCGTGTGTGTGTGTGTGTGTGTGTGTGTGTGCGTGTGTGTGTGTGTGTGTGTGTGTGTGTTTGTGTGCGTGTGTGTGTGTGTGTGTGTGTGTGTGTGTGTGTGTGTGTGTGTGTGTGTGTGTGTGTGTGTGTGTGTGTGTGTGTGTGTGTGTGTGTGTGTGTGTGTGTGTGTGTGTGTGTGTGTGTGTGTGTGTGTTTCGCACGTTTAACCAATATATAGCCCAACAAGACGCTATCTTAAGGTGTTTACGCAGCTGGCGTGTATGGTAGCCTTCCGCTGCCAGCGAGACCGGCTGCAAATTCCGCTCTAAAAATAAAGATTACAGAACGTAAATCGGAGACCTTCACGCTGCCGATGCGAAAACTTTGTGTTCTCGTCATATCGTTAAAGTACCACACGTTTTACATAACGAAGTCTACGTGCAGCTGCGCAAAGTACCGCTTGCTGCCTATCCTGGCTATAGGCTGCCTGCGGAGAGGGCATCATAATGGCGGACGCCGTAGCAGACGACGCGGTTGTCTCCACCCTCCACGGCGGCGGAGGGGGGCGCACGCATCGAGGAACCCTAGATAAAACTAGGGTGCCTCGATGCCCAGCGCCGCCGTCCAGGGTGGAGACAACCCCGCTGGCGCCGCCATATTGTGTCACACGAGCTGAGACTCAGCTACGCTTGCGTTCATAAAGTGTTACTCGCGGCGCGCTTCCAAGTGCTTTGCCTTGATGAGGATTTTTTTATTGGTGTCCCATCTGCATATCTTTATAACCAATAGCCGTTAACTCGTCGAAGGTCGAAGACGTAAATGTATGGCGCCGGGAACATGCCCCAAGTTGCCTAATTCAATCACATTTAATATGCCGTGTGTATGTTTGAAATACGCACTATTTTTTTTACGCCCCTTAACTCTACTACACCTGGGCATACCGTGCACAGGCATTTAAAGACCGTCACAGTACCCACTACGATCGGGAATGAGCACGAATGACCATCGGCTTACGATCACCACGCTACAAATATGTACAAGTCGAAAAAATCAGCTATGTAACGTAACACCCTGAGGTCCGCAAAATATCTCCTGAGAAATCAGAGAAAATCACAATTTCGCTTACCACGTACAAAACAGCCGCTCTCCCCAGACGAAGCACTGCGTTCTTTAGTCCCAAATAACCAGTACCGAACTAAAGAAAAAAAAAAAGAAACAATTAAGAGACACACACGATGTGTGCTTCCCGTGAAAAAGGAAAATAGGTGGCTTACGTGACGATTCGTAGCTAATGTAAGACTATTTCGCGGCTAAGCATCTTCGTCAGTCCTTAAAATAAGGGTACAGACTTCGCCCATCAAAACGAAAAAAGCCTATGCGACGCGCGCTCGCAAACCATACGCTACTCAGACAGCATCGGTGCAGTGCTTACTTAGTTCGTGAGCGAACGTAGGTACGTGAGCGAGGATCAGAGAATACTTTCTTATTTAAATAAAAAACACGGTGCGGTAGTCTAAACATTCTTGACACTTACCTCGCAAATGCAGGAGTTATCCGCTGCCTTCCAGTGATCGCGCTTTACTTGGGCTTCCCATCTCTTCCGTCGCTCTGGGTCCCGGGGGAAGCGAAAACAACGCAGTCCTTTACGCGTCGATCCGGCGCACTTGGGAACACAACAGCCCGTCATGTCGACACGATGCAAAACTGCTTCGCCACGCCATCTGGCGTTGAGCGCCTGGGGTCGAGACATCGCGGTGCGCGTCCTTTCAGGCTCGCAGCCATTTCCGTTTACTCGCTCGCCGCGTACTAGCTGATTACATGTAGCGTTTGGCGGTAGGTGTCGCTTTCTTTATTTAATCCGTTTTTAATTTTAATTTAATCCAACAGATCCAGCAACAGCAGAGAGGCCTAAGAGATCAAAATTTCGTATAGAAAGCTTTTATTGGAAAAAGACAGCAGAAAATGTCCCAAAAAACACGACAGCAGGACCCGATGAAATCCCAATACAGCTAATCAAAAACCTCGGTCCAAAAAGCAAGGCACTGCTGACTAATGCCATAGAGCAAGTGATTAGAACAAAGAAAATTCCCGTTGGATGGTGTGAAAGCAAGATCAACCTCATCTACAAAGGCAAAGGAGATAAGGATAAGACGAGCTCGTACAGGCCAGTTACAGCAACGTCGGTGATATATAAAATGGCAATGCAAGCCAGAAAATTAGAACTGTCGAAGTGGGTGGAGAAAAACGATGTATTGGGGGAACTACAGAATAGGTTCAGGTCAGGCAAACGTTTAGTGGATAATATGTTTGTACTAACTCAGTGCATAGATATTTCAGTAGCTCAGAAAAGACCTTTATCCATAGCATTTCTAGATATTAAAGGAGCTTATGACAACGTAGACAGGGAATTGTTATGGGATATTCTTCAGCACGAAGGCATAGATGACGATTTCGTGGAGCTGCTGAGGGAGATATATAGAGACAACCAAGTACAAGTTGTATGGGAAGGTCGAAAAGGTAGTGAAATGATGGGAATTGACCAAGGATTGAAGCCAGGATGTCCTCTGTCACCATTGTTGTTCACGCTTTACACGTTAAGGGTATAGAAAGACGACTGGAAAACAGCGATTTAAGTTTTGATTTATCCTACATGCGTAATGGACAAATGGTGCAACAGAAGGTCCCTGGACTGATGTACGCAGACGACATTGTGCTACTAGCGGACAATAAAAAAGATTTACAGATACTTGCGAATATCTGTGGGAATGCAGCGACAAATCTAGGCCTTAAGTTTAGCACAGAGAAATCAGGAATTATGATCTTTAATGAAGAGACGAGTAACTTCGTGGTGTCAATTCAACAGCAAGTCATGCCCATAGTGAAGCAATATAAGTACCTCGGCGTACACGTAAACGTAGAAAAGAATTACTCAAGCAACCACCAAGATAATCTGAAAATAAAGGGGAAGCGGAATGCAGCAATAATGAAACACAGAGCACTGTGGGGCCACAATAAGTATGAGGTAGTGCGTGGAATCTGGAAAGGAGTAATGGTGCCAGCGCTAACATTCGCAAATGCCATTATATGCTTAAAATCAGATATCTTGTCGGGTTTGGAAGTTAACCAAACATCAGTAGGCCGGTTGGCTTTGGGAGCCCACGGTAATACCACAAATGAGGCAGTGCAGGGTGACATGGGTTGGACCTCTTTTGAAGTCAGAGAAGCACAGAGCAAAATTAGTTTTGAAGAAAGGCTCAGGAACATGGATGAAAATAAATGGGCGGCTAAAGTGCACAAGTATCTGTACATGAAAAGCGTGGACACAGAATGGAGGAAGAGGTCAAGGAAGTTGGAAACCAAGAACAGGATAATCGAAACTGTAAATAGACAACCAGGAGTCATCAGAAAGAAAGTGAGAGAAATAGAGACCGTGAATTGGATGCCAAGAATGGAAACAAAAAGGACAATGCAGATTTACAAGAATGAGAAGAAAGAAATTAGAAGGGAAAATCTGTACGATAACCAGTCTTCGGTCAGACTGGAGAGGTGCTCGTATCATTCCCATATTCAAGTCAGCTGATCGCTTGTGCGTATCCAATTATCGCCCAATTTCCTTGACTTCAACAAGCTGCAAAATACTAGAGCATATAATCTGCCGACACTTGACCACATTTCTCGAAGAAAACAGACTATTATCAGACGCTCTGCATGGTTTTCGGCGTGGTTTGTCGACTGTTACGCAGCTGCTTATAGTGTATGCCATAATTTTTCACTCTCGATTAATAACAAAGAACAGATCGATGCTTTATTTTGGACTATGCAAAAGCTTTTGATAAAGTGCCCCATAATAAATTATTACAGAAACTATACGTCATTGGAATCAGCAGACTTATCGAATTCATCAGGGCTTATCTACAAAACAGGTATCAGTATGTCCAAGTTGACAGGTACTGCTCACAAACGTTCTTACGGCAGGCCGGTCTCTCGCTATCGGCAGAGAAATCAGAATTACTACTCTACCGCCCGAAATACAAGGCGCGCAGAGACGCATACGCGGAAATCAACGTCCTGACGACGGACGGTACACCGATCCCCACGGTGGACCAAGTTCGCATTCTAGGCATGGTCATTCAAGCCAACGGCCATAACGACGCCAGTATCACTCACATTTCTAAGAAGGCCGAAGCAATGGCTAAATTAATTAACAGAGTAGCTAACAAGCGCGGGGGACTGTCTGAGGAGAATCTCCGCAGACTATTCCACGCGTTCCTCATGAGCCACATCAACTATGTGGCTCCCGCCCACCTGTGGCAAAAAGGAGATGTACGCCGTCTCGACGTGATCATCCGCCGGTGCGTTAAACAGGTGCTCGGGTTACCGGGCAGCACCCGCACGACCAAGCTCAACGAGCTAGGCATTCATAACACATTCAAAGAAATAGTAGAAGCTCAAAAAGTCTCTCAAATTGTAAGGCTGTCTTCCACTGAAGCTGGGCGACGGTTACTAGCACACCTCGGGCTCCAATCGCCCGTAACCCAAGAAAGCCCGCGACAGCTCCCCGAAGAGCTGCGCGCAAAATTTACGGTATTACCGATACCCCGTAACATGCATCCCACACATAACGTGGGAAGACGTCAGGCACGGGCGCGAGCCCTACTCAGTACCGCAGCCGCCATGGAGGATAACGTGGCCTTCGTAGACGCAGCGCAGTACGGATATACGGACCACTTTGTCTCGGTTGTAACAACAATCAAAGGCGAACACTTGTCGTCTATGACTTTATTAAATTCAAACGCTGATCGTGCCGAGCAGGTCGCTGTGGCACTAACTCTCGCTGCCACCGACCGCACCGCCATTTACACAGATTCGCGCGCAACCGCACGGGCCTTCATGACGGGCTCGGTTTGTCGGGAAGCCGCGCGCGTTCTCTATGCTGCTAATTGGTCAGACAAAAAGCACATCATCTGGTTCCCGGCACACGTTGGCCGACACGTACACGGAACCATCCTTAATGCCAACGAGTTGGCTCATTCCCGGGCGCGAGGTCTCACATTCCGCGTCGGGGAGAACCACTCGGAGGCTGAGGACGTTACTAGGTACTTCAGAGATCCGTTGTTAACCTTTACTGAAATCTGCAAACATTACCAATTGGAGCGGCGGAAGTACCCACTCCCGCACCCAAACTTAAACAGAGCTCAGTCTATCACTCTACGTCTGTTACAGACGGAGGCGTATGCATCACCTCTAAAATGTTCGAAATACATGGATGGCATAGAGCCGGGGTGCCCGCGCTGTGGCCACCCCAAATGTACCTTACAACACATGCTGTGGCAATGCCCTACGTTGCGCGAGAGCAGCGAGTCTCCCTCTACGGAGGCGGACTGGAACTATCTTCTCACTAGCCAAGACAAAAGAGACCATCTTAGGGCCATCCAGAGGGCCCGCGACATGGCCGTGGAGTTTAACCTCCCCGTCCCGTCGTGGGAGTGGCCCACCGGTGTCACCCCCTAATGGGGGTCGAGCGCCGTCTCCGGATAATAATAAAGTTCTTTGCCTGCCTGCCTGCTGCTCGGAGACGCTACAAGTAACATCAGGGGTGCCACAAGGGTCAGTTTTGGGTCCGATTTTATTCCCCATTTATGTTAATGATATTGTGAATGTCTTACACAGCAATGTTAAGATAAAAATTTTCGCAGATGACTGCATTCTTTACACCACGGTTAAATCTGTTGCTGATCAAATTACACTTCGGAAAGCCCTCGCTGAAGTTTCATGTTGGTGCATGAAATGGAACATGTTCTTAAACGCTGATAAGTGCTTAGTCCTCAGTATATGCAAGAACAAAACCGTTTTGCGACATTCTTATTCTGTAGATGGCGTTGTACTTAAGGAATCACCGGCTGTTAAATATCTCGGAGTTACAATTACTCACAATCTGTGTTGGGATCTTCATATTAATACAATTTGCACCAAGGCTTTCAAATCTCTTTGGTTCATTCGACGCAAGCTTTCAAAAGCCCCTATGAAAGTGAAATTAGCAGCATATAAAGCGTTGGTACGGCCATGTCTGGAGTTTGCTTCGTGCCTATCGAACCCTTATAGACAGAAAAACGTTGTCAAGTTAGAAAAAGTTCAAAGATTCGCGGCTCGATTCATTTGCAACAAATATAAACGCACTGATAGGGTGACAGAAATGATTGATTATCTTGGTCTTGATACACTTAAAGCGAGACGTGCCGTATGCAGATTAAAATATTTGTACTTAATATATAACAACTTGATACAAATTAACAATCACAATTTCATTACCCGCCACACTCTGCGCACAAGCTCGCGTTTTGATAATGGGAAAACGATCAACGAATACAGCGCTAAAAACGACATTTTTAAATATTCATTTTTTCCGAGAACCATAAGCGCTTGGAACAAATTGCCGAAAGATATTGTCGATAGCCCCAGTGTTGACGTATTTATTACAAACTTGAAGAAAATGCGTCTTGTACTGTTTCAATTGCAGTGTTTCATGTCTTCATTTTCTGTATTTGGTTCTTATTGCCGTTTTTGCTGTGTTCTCTGACGTTATTTTTTCTTTGCGCCCACTCCTGCTTGGAGTCAAGCGACTCTGCAGTATTTCTAAATAAATAAATAACACAAAGGGCAGTGCCTTGCTATTTGAGGCTCGAGCCGGTTGCCTAATGACCAAAACATACCGGAGCAAATATTCGGAACTAGATGAGACATGTGTATGCTGCAGCAAAGATCTGGAGACAATTCAACACATCCTAATGGAATGCGAAGGGATTCACCCAGTGAGAACCGTAGGCAACGTACAACTTCCAGAAGCGATTGGGTTTAAATTGGAAGGAAACATCAACCGATGTGCCGTAGAGATAAGCAAGAGACGATTAGAGTACTGGTGGAAAAAAAAGCTGGGAAAAGATGGATACGACCTGATCTCTTAAAATCATAGGTAGCGGTACAAGGTAAATTTTCTAAAGAGAAAAAGAATAATGAGAGGTATACAAAAATGCTAGATAAAGAACATGCATAATATACCTGATTAAATCAAACAGGCTAGGTGACTATTTGTCGCCGCCCCGTTTCAAAGGGGATGCCAGTAAATCATCATCATCATCAGTCACGCACTCGATCAGCTCGACAGGGGCACCTTGGGGGCGTGGCGGTGGGTGTGAAGCCTACACTGCTCGCTTTGCCCCGATCAGACAGATACCGCATAGCAGCCAGTCCCTTACAGCACCATTCGAGAATAGGGGGAGCCCCATCTGCGCTGTTTTTAAACCTCCGGTTCTTTCTGGGCGCAGAAAATATTGATTAACTGATTGATTGATCGACCGTCTTTGATACATATTTCGTCAGAATTGTCGCAGCGTTGTTATTCTGACAACGAAATTTCGCTTACATGCTCGGAATTGTTGCGCGTCTATCGCTGCAGGCCGGGCTGTTTTTCGTCGCCGCATGAGCTAGTGACACGCCAAGTTGAGCCCTCTGTTCTGATAATCTTCGGCCAGTTTGTTCGCGTTCCTCGTTATCTTCCCGGGCATCGTTATCGTAGCTCCATGCACGCGTGGTTCCCTGTTTCGGTCGGCAGTCCCCGAACGGTGAGCATCAGTTGCATGCGAAGACTGCCGCGCCATGGCGAGCAGCCCAGCGTCCTTCTGTCCCGAGTGCCAGGCCCCCATGGCCAACAGCGCGGCCGTCGCGTCGCACTGCCAGCGCGTGCACCGGGACGTGCACACGGTCGCCCGTTGCTGCGGCCAGCTGTTCTTCTCGCGGGGCTCGTACGCGAGCCACTGCGGCTCCCGCCACCCGCACGCGTTCGTGTGCGCCCAGTGCAAGGCGAGCTTCGACAGCGGCGCGCAGCTCAAGAGCCACCAGACGGCCTTCGTCAAGACGTACACGTGCCCCATGTGCGGCCGGCGCGAGCCCAAGCTGGCCAAGCTGACGGGCCACGTGGAGCGCGCGCACGCCGTCATCCTCGACCAGCGCTACGTGCTCGTCGACGTGCGGCCGCGTCGACAAGCGGGCGCCGAGAAGCGGCGCAGCGTGATGCTCAAGCTGCTGCGCACGGTGGTGCCCTGCTGCGGGCCTCGGCCGCTGTTCCTCGGCGCCGCCCTGGAGCGCTCGTACACGTGCGGCTTCGGCAGCGAGGACGCGTACCGCGAGCCGTTCGTCGACGCGCTCTGCGAACCGGCGGACGACGCGGCCCGTGCCAGCCTCGAGGAGACCGGCGAGAGCGCCGTACGCTTCTTCGGTCCGGTGCACCCCTGATACGGCTTTTCACTGCGTGTCTTCGCTAACAAAAGGCACGCCGCGTTATATAAATATTTTGTCTTCGTCACAATTCTGTGACCATCGTGACGTGCTCTACAGTAGCCAATAAAAAGACTGCGATCGGAGAAGCTGTGTCGTGTCTTTGGCCGATCTATCTCTTCCGCCTACGTTGTCAAGGTCGCACAGGCAGCCTTTGTACGGCGCGGGACGGGCTCTTTCCAGCGTTGACGAGACGCCGATTGCAGTGACATGGGCTCAGCGCAGGGAACTCGAGCATGCTCGGCTCATAAGACTACCTGCAGTGTCATGGCGGGAACCGATTTGGCTGCACATTCTGCTCGCATCGTGCGCGGTAGCTCACAGAGGTTTCGATCACGGCCGAGGTGGTCGCACTCCGATCAGGCCGGAATCCGCGAAACGTTCGTGCATTGCGTGCTGGATGCACGCAGAACACCTACTCGGTCCGCGGCCAAAAGTAATTTAGAGAAGGGAAACTACCTTCCACAGTGCAACGGAAATAAAAGTAGCGGTGGCGTCGTAAATTAAAGTATGCGACCGAGTGATTGCGCTGTCGAAGTCAAAACTAATATATCAAACCATATGGAAACAATATCATGCGCAGATACGGTGGCTAGCGCAGACGGCGAGGTGCGATTCAGACGAGACGCGCAATCAACGAGATCTCGTGCCTCCCTCCGTATGGTGGCGCCATGCTTGTTCTAGCATGATGATCTGAAGTGCTGGAAGTGATTTTATTACAAGCAGTGCTTCGTGCGAGCCTTACTCTCCAATTTTTCGATGAATGATATAACCTTAATTAATTGGTTGATTTGTCATGATCAAAATCAGGAAAGCAGGTATTGTCGTACTGCTGTATGCATTTCCCCGAGGCACGGCACATGACGGTCACCACCTTTGTTCGAAGATTCTTGGCACAGCAGCATACTGTTTCATGAGCCACCTGAGCATGAAGCTATACCTTGCTCGTGAATTAAGGTTCGCCTTGGTTTCTTTAGGTTACCGGTTAATTTTAATTCGTTTAGTTGTGAATTATGAGTGCTTTGTTATACCAAAGACGCATGCATTTTCTCCGCTATTGTAGGTAAGTAGGTGTGAAACCATAAAATATATTGATGTAGTGCCTGAAGTCAGTGAAGCAAAGCAACTGATGTTCTGTGTTGCAGCTAGACTTATTTGCGATGAGTTTAGGTATCTTTATACCCCCCGAGTTATTATTGAAAAAAAAATGTTTCAACACTGCAAATTTTTTCTAAGTGCTTGATGGAATCACAACATTAAATAAATGCCCGAAATACACTGCAGAATAATATATTTATTTGCAAAATACGCATAATTTTTTTTAATTCTAGAGGAAGTTTGAGTGTGGCCGCGCGCGCCATACCTTGGAGAGATAGAGAGAAATAATATTTATTAGTACCAAAGGAACGAAAGCCCCAGTCCGAGCCTCCTGATAGGCTCATGCCGCCTGGCCCAGCACGTTCTTGACGTCCTGAACCAGAAGTGTAACTTGAAGCACCGCGAAGACGAGGACAGGAATCGAAAACAAACACAAGACGAGCGCTGTACTGCCTACTGGAAATGCCATTGAAAGAACAACCAGCTTTATAACATGTCAAAAAATACTAACAAAAATTGGAGGACGCTTAAGCTTCGCCTTTAAGAGTGGAACGCGATAGCGTTATCTGGACCCGTTCGCATCGCATTTTTCTTTCAGTAGGCTTCACTGCTACAGAGAACGTTGGAAAGCTACAAAGACCAAGCTTATACCGATCCATTTAAAGTCGGCTTCACTTTTAAACAGAAATGCATTGCTGGGAAGACGTTTTTCCAAGGGCAATATAAGTCGTCTTATATTAAAATGTGGAGGCCCTAGGACCTTTTTTTATTATTTCATTAATTGTTTGCTATTGCCCCGAAGCGCGCGTGCGTGTCCAAAACGCATTAGGCAGGCCAAGTCCCAATTTGACCTGTCGAGGATGCGAGCGCCATCTGAATAAGATTTTCGCAAGTAGCCTACCCGATCGCGCCGCTGTTGCTATGGTAGAAATACTGGCAAAAAGGGTTTGTGTTTGAGTTTCCTTGTAACATAATAATGTTTTCTCGTACATTCAAATAACAGTCCGACGCCACCATGTCTGTAGGTTGTGGTTAAGTCGTACTTTATCATTTTGCTGACGGATTTCACTGTGAGAAATTCAATTTTTGCTCACCAAAACCTTGCACCACGTGGAGGGCCTGCGCGGTCGGGGTGGTTGGGGATGATTTTCGCTTGCACTAACACCTTGCGCCACGCGGGGGGCCTGCGCGGTCGGGGTGGTTAAGGATGATTTTCTCCGCTACGGACGCCGACATCCACGTTGACGCCGTATTTTCTGCGACACGGGGCCCTTAACGTTATCGCGTTACAACTAATTGGCAGTACAGCGCTCGTCCTGTTGTGTTTGTTTTCGATTTTTGTTCTCGTCTTCTTCGCGTTGCTTCAAGTTATACTCAAGATGAAGCAACTTACGTAAATCAAGTTGTGGTTGCACCAGAAGCGGCCACCACAGTTTTTCAAACTTTCTTGGGTGAGTGGTCCACTTCTCCCACTTGCCAGGAGCTGGTAGAGTGGTAATTTAGAAAGTATTGTCAGGGTCCTTCAATACTTTTCTGAAGGACCCTGAAAGTATTGAAGGACCCTGGTATTGTCTTTCTGGTGATACAGTTAACTTGCGCCGGGGTACAACTGCTAGGGAGCAGATATCTCTTGTGGCTTCGTGAGCGCTCTATAGCTGTTCTAACGCGTCTAGTGTAGAAAGTCCCGTAATATCAAGCTTCGGAGACGCGTTAAAGCTAGAGGCAGCATGAAGCGTTCGTTCGGCACCATGCTTGGTAATTTATTTAGTAAGCGAATCTTTACTGGAATTTATACGACCGATAAAACTGTTAACCTTACTTCTTATAGATGTTTAGTAATTTGCTACCGCAATCAATGCTTCGCCTTTCGGGCGAAACTGCGATTTTTTCCGACGTGCTTTTTGTCTGTTTGCCTCCTCTACTGCTGCAATCCTTTAATGTTGTTCGTCACTTTACATATACAAATTGATAACCGCCGCCGTAGCACAATTGGTAGTGCAACGCTCGCGTAATGCGGAGATTGTAGGTGGCATTCTATCTTTTCGTTCACATTAATTTCTCGTTCTTAGTTTCTTTCTAGATTTCAATTAGAACCACAGCAGCTGATTTCATCTATGCTTTCCATGGTTTCATTGTCTGTTGGCTTTTCATGGTCGTGATTATTGTGACTAACAGTGCTTAAAGTCAGGGGGGGGGGGGGGAGGCCCGCCCCGCCCCCAACATTTTTTAAAGGAGGGGCTCGGCCCCAACTCCGCAGGTCAACTGTAGCATTACGGCACCCATTCGAAAAGCGCTGGACGTGATTTTATTACAAGCAGTGCCTTGTGCGGAGCTATTTTAACTCTCCAATTTTTATCAGCGAAGCTGTTAAAATTGGAGGAGAAACGTCCGAAGTCCGCAGAAAACTCCGCGCCATCGCCTAGCAACAACCAGGCCAAAGCTGCGCACAACCTGGACCAACCTCGCTTAGCCGCGCATGCGCCGAATCAGTAGCAACGCAGCAGCCGCCGCCAAGCCACCGCCACCGACGGGAACACTCCGCGCAGCCGCCGCGCCGTGCTATCGCAGCAGCTGGTAAACCGTTTCCCCTCCTCGCCGAAGCTGCCGAAAATAGCTGATACGTGTCGCCTAGCATATTACGTGTCGCCTAGCAACCATCTACGTGATAACTGCCGTAAAAACCCAGTGTACATGCCACTTGGCCTCGGAGTTTGCCATAAAAGGGGCTGCGCCTAGTCGTATCAACTTTCGCTATATAGATATCGAGCGGCTAGCCTCCAAACACGTTCGGAGTCGGCAAGCAACAGTGTTCTTGGCACTGTGCCAACCTTGGTTAGCCTGCCTGCGTTTGTGGCATGCCAGGAACGCTGTCGCTCGTAGGCGCCAATGCGTCCAGCGCTAGTCACGCGAAATGTCGCAAAAGGGAAGGTACGTCCGAAAATGATTGCTCGAGAATACCTTCCCTACATGCGTAGGTAAGTTTTCTTAAAAAAGACGGGCAAGTTTGCGTTCGGTCGTGCAAAGCTTAGGCACAGCCAAACTGTCGATCCTTAAGTCTTACGGGCTGCTACTGGTAGGTATTAACTTGGTTGCTGCTAGGTTTGTAAGTAGGTTTTGCTTGGCCTAGTATTTTGCTATCACTTCGCATTATACTGGACTTGAGGATCGACAGTTTCGCTGTGCCAAAGCTTTGCACGACAGAGTGCAAACTTCTAGAATAGTTAATTGTTGGGCTAGTTGGTTTCTCATAACTGAACAAGTAACTTAGCGCAATTAAAAACACAAACACAAGAAAGGGAAACAAATACAAGTGCTACTCACAACTGTTTATTGGAAGGGAAGGATTATATATATTGTGAGATAACGTTTAGGCCGTCACTCTCTTCTTTATTCTGTTAAGCGAGAGCCCCACCACCAGGCCCAACATGGTGATGATGAGTATGTATAGATGAGAATATGAAGCGTATGAATAATGCTCACACTAATGTCCCCGCGCGCGTAAGCGGCCAGCCAGGCCGCGACTTAGCCAGGAGGGAAACGCCGAACGAATCGTTTGAGACGCGAAACGTGAACGATCTCTGAACCACGACAACGATGGTCCGAAGAAACCTCGACAGGAGTAACAGGATAGTTCACTGGGGATGTTTGTTCATTAATAATGTAGGGGCCAAGGAAGCGCGACTCAAACTTCTCACACAAACCGGGTGTACGAATGGGCATCGAAAGGAGCACTTCGATCATCTCCAGGACGAAAGGAGACGTCTCGACGAGAGATGTCGTAACGTTGCTTGCGGTCTAGTTGACTGACTTCTGTGTTGAAGCGAGCACGGTCACGACATTCGCGAAAGCGCGAGACGAACTGTTCGGGTATACTGGCCGAGGTGTTAGTTGGGACAGTTAAGAAAGCGGCGTCGATGGTGAATGTCGGCGAACGGCCGTAAACGAGGTAGAAGGGTGAGTACCCTGTAGTTCGCTGGATGGCAGTGTTGTGAGCAAACGTCACAAAAGGTAAAAGTTTGTCCCAGTTGTCGTGGCTTGGCCCGATATACATTGCTATCATATCTGTTAACGTGCGATGAAATCGCTCTGTTAAGCCATTTGTTTGGGGGTGGTACGCGGATGTCGTCTTATGAACTGTGCCACAAGCTCTGAGTACTTCTTCGACCACTGTTGACATGAAAGTCTTGCCGCGATCACTCAACAGTACACGAGGTGCACCATGACGCAGCACAATGGCATCCAAGAAGTCGGCAACGTCTGAGGCCGAACTAGAGCGTAGAGGCGCGGTCTCTGCGTACCGTGTGAGGTGGTCGACAGCTGTCACGATCCATCGATAACCTGCTGGCGTTATGGGCACAGGTCCGACCAAGTCTATTCCAACTATGGCAAAAGGTGTCTCGGGACATGGGATGGGCTGTAAAAGACCAGCAGGAGGCGAAGTCGGTCGTTTCCGCCGTTGACACCGGACGCAAGAAGCGATGTACTTGGCCACAAAGGTAGACATGCCTGGCCAAAAGAAACGGCTCCGAACGCGGTGGTATGTTTTGTGGAAACCCAAGTGGCCAGCAGATGGGTCGTCGTGAAAGGCTTCAAGGGTTTTTGTGCGCAGTGAACGTGGAAGAACAGGTACCCAGCGGTGTCCGTCGGTGCTGAAAATGTAGCGGTGCAGCACATCGTTGTCGAGCTTAAATAGTTGCAGTTGTCGACGTAATCGGGCATTTGGTGCAGAAATAGTACCGCACAGGCGTTGGATGATGATGCTGCAGTAGGGATCAGAACGTTGACACGAGGCGAACTGATTGCTGCGATTTGAAGATGGCGTGTCAGTAACCGCTAGCGGTAATAATGTAAGTGGAGATATGGTCTCATCATCAAGTGGCGCGGAATGGAGAGACGTGCTCGAAGATAATAGTGGCAGCGGGCAGCGAGACAGAGCGTCGGCATCCTGATGTTTTTTTTTTTTTTTCAGACTTGTACACAACGTCAAAATCGTATTCTTGTAATCGGACCACCTAACGGCCAAGGCGTCCAGCCAATTTTTTCAGTGACAACAACCAGCATAAGGCGTGATGGTCGGTTATGACAGTGAAGTGGCGTCCATAAAGATATGGTCGAAATTTTTGTATGGCCCAAACTACTGCGAAGCATTCCTGCTCTATGATCGAGTAGTTTTGTTCGGCAGCCGTTAATGCGCGACTGGCATACGCAACAACTCTCTCTCGTGCAGTGGTATCACGCTGTAGAAGGACAGCACCAATCCCATGGCCACTAGCGTCGCAAACAAGTAGGTGCGTTCTCATCGAAGTGACACAGCACGGGGTCGGATGTCAAGGCTTGCTTGAGGGCTTGGAAAGAACTTTCGCAGTCGTCTGACCAAGTGAGAGCAGTGCCCGACGTCAGCAACTTGTGCAGCGGCGACGCCATGGCAGCAAAATGACTGATGAAGCGGCGGAAGTAGGAAGCCAGGCCCAAGAAACTTCTTAATTGTTTTTGATTTTCAGGGCGAGGGAAGCGAATCACGGCAGCAACCTTGTCAGGATCTAGTCGAACGCCATCTTTATTGATAAGGTGGCCCAACACTGATGTTCTTTCGGGCAAAATGACATTTCTTTGTGTTGAGTTGGAGTCCAGCGTTAGAAATGCATGTTAATACGTCGTCCAAACGCTCAAGGTGCCGACGAAAAGTTGTAGAAAAAATAACGATGTCATCTAAATAACAGACAGGTCTTCCACTTAAGGCCGCGTAAAACTGTGTCGATCATGCTTTCAAATGTTGCAGGAGCATTACATAAACCGAAGGGCATGACGTTGAACTCGTAAAGTCCATCTGGTGTTGCGAAGGCTGTCTTGTCCTTGTCCGCTTCGTGCATGGGGATTTGCCAGTACCCGGATCGAAGG
Source organism: Dermacentor silvarum (assembly GCF_013339745.2). Classification (NCBI taxonomy): domain Eukaryota; kingdom Metazoa; phylum Arthropoda; class Arachnida; order Ixodida; family Ixodidae; genus Dermacentor; species Dermacentor silvarum. The sequence continues at coordinate 118,065,521 of NC_051164.1, forward strand.
TCTAGACTTGAGAAATATTCAGCGTCCTAGAGGGAGTCAATGGCATCGTCGATTCTTGACATCCGATATACGTCTTTGCGCGTGATCTTATTAAGTGCTCGATAATCGACGCAAAATCGTACAGAGCCGTCTTTCTTGCGGACCAACACGACAGGAGACGACCAAGAACTGGACGATGGCCGAATGATGTCGCTTAAGCATGTCATCAACGTTGTCCGCAATGATTTTTCGTTCTGCGGAAGACACGCGATACGGGCGACGGCGCACAATCGAACTGCCTTCGGTTTCGATGCGATGCACGGCAACGAAAGTGCGTCCCAGAAGCTTGGAGTTAACGTCAAATAAGGCGCTGTGTTTTTGCAGTAGGGCCAAAAGGTCTTTCTGCGCAGCAGTCAGAACTGCATTAGCACAACGTAGGGGAGGGCCATTATATGGAGTCTTCACTTTTCGCAAACGAGAACACAAGTCAGTACTAATAATGCACCCGTGTCAACCAAGGCTTCAGTGCGTAAACCTTCAACAAACACCAAAAGTACATTTGACGGGCGCTCCGGAGGAGTTTCAAGTTGTCCAAAGGATGCAGCTTTCTCTCCTGAAGCTGCACTATTTCGTTTTCCGGGCGGTGATCGGAGGACGAAGTAGCCGGTCGAAGAGGGGAAGAGGTGATGGAGAGCGACGACGCGGGAAGCGCAATGAACCGGCAGCGTCGAATTCCTGCGGAGATGGGGAACGTCGAGGATAATAATTGTAGTACGACCGCCGACGTTGTGGTACAGAAAACTCATCCCTTTCAAAACCGTCATCTTGCTGACGGCGTCGGCAAACAGGTCGAGGTGGGCTCCATGCGTTGTAAGACTCAAGAGGTGGTGGTCGCACAGTGATGGGATTCAGGGACCCGTGAAATCCTGGTGCCTGCTGCGAGGGTGGCACCAGAGAGGCAACCTGAGCATAAATTGGTGTACGGATAGGGTGCGGGCTCGGCATTGGCGGGCACGTCACGGCAGCTATCTCTTCTCTCACGATATGGCCTAGGCCGCCACCAGGAGGTGTCATATGGACTGCAGGGGGGGATGACAAAGCTTGGGCGTGCAGTTCCTCACGGATTATGGAGCGAATCAGAGCGCGTAGCTCGCTATCGTTGGACGCCCTGAAATCAGACGTGTCAGGGTGTAAGCGGATCATGTAAGCTCATCCAGACGCTGACACGTACTGATGATGTCTGCGACGGTAGTGGGGTTCAGCACGACGAGAGCATTGAATGCCACAGTCGCAATACCCTTGAGCAGGTGCCTGGCGTACACGGTCACTCTCCGCCATCGAGCTGTTCACGCGGCGGCAGAGGGCGAGTACGTCCTCTATGTACGAAGTGTACGACTCTCCCGTGTGCTGAACACGCTCAGCAAGCTTCTTCTTGGCGATATCGGAGCGGACAGAAGAGTTCGCGAATATCTGTCGTAGGTGAAGTTTAAACGTGCTCCAGTTTACGAGATCGAGCGCATGGTTGGAAAACCAAGTTTTTGCGACGCCGGTGAGATAGAAGGCGACGTGCCACAGTTTTGCAGATTCGTCCCAGTGATTAAAGTCACTCACGTGCTCGTATTGTTCCAACCAGTCTTCAACGTCGTCATCGCGAAGTCCAGCAAACACCGGTGGATCCTTTTGAGTGGCGGTGACTGTCCAAGAAGGGGTTGCCGCCGGAGCAGGCAAGGTGGATGTCGCGGTATTGGCCTGCTGGTCTTGGGACATGGTCGAGTGCAGTTGGAAGAGGCGGCGACCCGAACGGAGCTCCAGGGATGTAGCGTAGGTGGTGTTGAAGATAGACCGGTAGCTAGCGGACGAGGAACCGGACAACACACTCCACCACTTGTGACATAATGATGATGATGATGATGCCTCAATCAATTGCACAACCCACTGTGGGGGATAGGCCACGAACCGGGTGGTTTATGATCGAAATTTAAGTTAAATTTGTTTTGAAATAAATCAGTAATAAAAATTAAAGGAAAATAAGTGAATAATTTAAGATGGGAAACGAAACGATAATAAAAGAATTAAGTAGTCTATAATAAGTTAGTCAGCCTTGCTAAGATAGGATTAGTAATATGAATTTAATAATAAATTAAATACAGTAAAGGATAGACGTAAATTTTGAATAATCATATTAATAATAATATAATTGTGATTTTGTGACATTACTTTCTGAATATGTTAAATCTATAATTTATTGAAGGATAAATAAATCAATCGTGGAAAAATGGTAAAAATTAATGAGGCAATCTTTTTGTATCACAAAGAAAATTATAAATGGCTCGGCAAACATTCCCGTGGCTATATCCTAACACCGTGGCTCCAAGTGAGAGTATAACTGAACTGCTTAATGGCAGTCCTAGATTGCGAAGTGGGATTTACAAACATCGTTGTCGATGATTAGAAAACCTCCGACACGATAATAAAAAGTGATCGATGGATTCTGGTTCATTGCAGAGGTAGCATAATGGAGATGCCGCCAGACCACATCTGTGTAAATAAAAATTTAGTTGTGGAATACGGCAACGCAGCCTTGTAAATGTTGTTTCGAATTGCCGGTTAGGACACCACTGTCGGTTCCAAGAATAATTTAGATGTATAAAATCTGTAGAATTTGCTAATGCGAGGTTTTTCCTGTCTTCGGTCAAAGAAAACTGCCTATATCTGGCTGCAGTGATATGCGCAGTTGCCGGCAGCACAGATATCGCCGGACCTTTTAAAGAAGCTCGTGCTAAAGAATCAGCTATTTCATTAAGTTGGATGTCTCGGTGGCCTGGTACCCATACTAAATGAACTAACCTTAAGTGGGGTGGAGCTAATGTGTAAAACGTGTTCAAAGCTGTCGAATTTGTAGACGCGTTAAGCGCGCTGCATACAGAAAGGGAATCTGTAACTATAACAACTTTTGTAACATTTAGCGGTAACTTTCACAATGCAAGAACTATTGCCAGAAGTTCGGCCTGAAAAACTGATGTGTAGTCTGGCAGGCGAAGTGAAAAAGACCAATCGAGGGATGGGGAGTAAATTCCCACGCCTGCCTTTTCCTCACACGAGGAAGCATCAGTCGCTATTACATTTATTGGAAAATGGTCCAAATAGTCTTGCAAAAAGGCATTCAAATATGTTGGTGGCAGCAGTTTTGCGTTGTTGGGAAAAATGTCTGCAAATTCTATTTTAAGGGGCAATGTGGACCTATCAAACGGAATGACTTCCCTAATGTGAACATTTAAAGGTGCAAATTGTGTCTGCACAAATACAACCTGTGGGGTATGTAACCGTGGCCAGGTGTTCTCAAAAAATGAATTTGGTTCACTAATAAATATATATTCTGTACGTCTAAGAGGAGATTCATAAGTCCTTAAGTAGGTTTGAACCGTAGGCATGCGAAATCTCGTGTGAAGAGAAGGTAATCGCGCTTCCTGGTATAACACGTTATTAGCAACGAATTTAGGCAGACCTAAACATAATCGAAGAGCTTCTCTTTCTAAAATAACAAGTGGTCTTATTTTATATTTTGCACTTCCGGAAAACAAAACACAGCCAAATTCTAGAATCTGTCTTACATACATACGGTAGATCATAATTAGTGTGTCACAGTGAGATAATGTTTAGGCCGTCACTCTCTTATTTATTCTCATAAGCGAGAGCCCCACCACCAGATCCAAAATGGTGATGATGAGTATGTACAGATGAGAATATGAAGCGTATGAATAATGCTCACTATATATATATATATATACAGGGTGTCTCCGCTACCACGCAGCACGATTTAAAAAAAAAAGCGCAGCAAACCGAGTGCGTATTGTTTCCAGTGTAGTGGATTAGCCCCCAATATTTTTTTTCGTTACTGAGATTTAATTAGCTAATTGTAATAATTATATAACTCGAGAAGTACTGTCATAATTGTCAAAGTGTCAATGAGAAAGTTGTAGAGCAACATGAAAAACTCCCGATACAGCTTTCTGTTGCTCAGTACGTGCTACATAAAAGCGTTTTTCCGAGCGTGAAAGAAGCCCGTGAATACACGTTAAGTGCCTCGAGCGACCAGTCCCGCGGCAATTTTGCGTGTATTCGTGGGCTCCTTTCACCCCCATGAAACAAATCACTCAACTACTCAACAATAACGGTGATGTATACATTTAACTTTGGCCGAGGTTCCAAGGTTGTAACCGAACCAATCAGTGTATATAACAGTAATCTCAAAGTTATCGTCACTACCATTATTAAATGATGAAAATAAATACATGTACCCTGTGCTCAAGAGGGCTGTGCGACAACCGACGACGACTGCAAGCATCGACCTGCGTCATCGATGCCTCTGGCCAGCGGATGTCGTCCCCTGCCCATCGCGATCTCCTTCGGCGGCGGGGCAGTCTGTTACAATTCACTTTGAGCGGCCATGCCCAGAACACGTGCACACGCATGGGAAACGGCATGCCTAACGATATCGCTCGTCAACATGAACAGACGGGTCCGTCACGTGAGTTAGAGGAATGTGCGAAACCTGTCGTGCCGCCTTACGACCATGGAGCTGGAGACGTTCACCCTGCTACGGTCACCTACCCTCACTACTTCGTCTGGTTTGCCCTGCCTGCATTGGGGGCAGGAGAGGGGAAGAGTGCCCGGATGGTGGAGGGCATAGGGCTCGAGATCTGGTATGGTGGCGCTGCTGCGCTAGAACAACCAGCGCCACAGGCAGCGGCTGCACACGTAAACACGTCAGTTGGTTCTTTATTCTATGAACACGTCGCGACTTGTTGCAAGCATACTCCCTGCTTCTGCCGCGTTCAACGCCGGCCTACGGGAGCATTAATGGAGCCGTGCTCCCTCAAGGGCTGCAGAAGATAGCGCCAACCTTTCCTTTTCCAAGTGAACCACTTAGTGCGAAACCAGCAGAGCGTTTTATTTTGCGGATTTCGCAGAAATGAAAAGGTGGAACAATATTTCAAACGAAGGAGTTTGCTCCGCGGCAATGATCTTTAACGCCAGCAATCATGTTTACGGCGTTAGAGAAGAAATTATGAGTACAGCGGGCACCTCCGACGTTGTCGGTAGATGTGCCGCGAAAATGAAAAGCATCGACTACGACGTGCGGCTTCGTGTAAGCAAAGCGATCATTATTTCGTTCCCTCTCCTTCTTTCGTTTTTATAACACAGTTGTCTTCACACCCAAGGCACATTGTGGGAGGCACATGTAAGGCTGGATGACGAAGATGGTGTAAACTCACCCTGGCTTTGTTTGGTTTGGTTCTTCACAGGCTGCCAAAGGCCCGCTTCGGGGCTAAAAGAAAGACAAAGTTCATGACCGCGATGAGCGAATTTCCAATAATAGCACAAAAAAAAAAAAAAACAGAAACTAAAGAATTGAACAGCGTCTTTGTTAACCTCGCCCGTCGCACGGCCCGGGTCCATGCGCTGCCGTCGCTCCTTCTGGTAAGACTTCCCAGGAAATCCATAAAAGTTTATCTTTGGGAGCTTACCGCGGCGGTGTTTCTGTAGCTGTTGTGGCAGCCGTACACGCAATAGTACACAGCTCCGCTCTTTTTCGACCGCGATTCTGCGTCGTTCTTTTGACGTGCCATGCTTTCGCCCGCACACGCTTGCGCTCAGCAACGACTGATTAGTAGCGCTCCGCGTCGCAGGCGGCGCCACTTGTTCAGCTCGAAGCTGCAGCTCAAGTTTGTTTTAGAAAAACGAGATAGCGCTTACGGTGGCGCGCCATTACGGTCCCTGTATGTTCCAAAGGTAGCGCAAACCATCAAATAGGAAAGGAGAATTTTCTCCCCGCCCTCTACCCCTCTCCTGACTCCTTCGCCGTTTTCCACTCTCCCATTGGACGAGGCTTTACACGTGACGAATAACCCACGCGGCTTTCGTTATCGCGCGAAAACGGCGCCATTAGTGAACGTAGAAACACCGGGACACATGTGCGCTGCGCGTGAGCGTAGGCTTTTTACATTTTATTGCGATAGCAATTATATGGACACTTAAACCGGATTTCTGCCGTCGGCGTCGCCGTCGCCATGAGGTTCCGTATAAAGTCCAAGGGCGATAAGATCGTCGCCGCGCGCCGTATGCGCGAGCGAAAGCGCGCGGGGGACACGCGCTATCACGGAGAGCTAACGCACGGCGGAAAGCAAACGCGACCGTCGCGCGAAAGGCCGTGGGGGTATGAGAGGGAGATAAGCGGGGCGACGCGGTGCTCCGGCACCAAAGGCGTATCTTGCAACCGGGCGTAAGGGGAACTTGCCACTCAATCTCCCACGCGAAAGCACCTTCTACTCTGCCAACAACAGCGCTCGTACTTTGCCGTTAGCTGTAGCGGTCGCCCGCACCGTCTCTTATCTCCACACGGCTCTGACCTTTGCATTCGCTGTGCATTCGCCGCTCAGTTTCCGTTGAAGCGATAGACCGCACGAACCTTCCCCGCTGCGGCGGCTGCGCTTGCTGCCAGCGTTTTGACAGTCGTTGTCTGCGGTCATTCAGTGTGATCTAGTCATGTTTGCTTCTGCGCGCTGACACCACGCTTGTTAAATCAGTTAGTAAGCGAATGTGGCCAAGTTTATGCAGCCGATAAAACTACTATCCCTCCTCCGAATAGCTCTCTACTAATTTCCTATCGCAATTGATGCTTCGCCTATCGGGCAAAACTGCGACATTTTTTGAAGACGTGCCTGGCTGCAGCACGATGGCGATTTGCTGTGCTGTTGGATGTTCGAATAGCATTGCCAAGGGGGGCAAGCTTCTTGCGGTTCCTCGTGGCAAATGAAACCTCAAACGGCGAGTGATATGGCTCCACCGTATCGGAAGAAAAAAATTTGACTGCCACCGAGGAAGTTCATTGCTGAGGGGAGTTCTGATCACTGTTCTCATCCAGTTAGTGATGAACTCTGGAAGGTGGGTGCGCTTGCGAGTTCACCATCAGCCAACGACTGAGTAAAAAAATAAAAAAAAAGTCACGGTTTATGCTCTGCGGCGAACAAAAGGGCCTATTGTGGCAATATGAATACCAGCATGACTTCTCAAAAAATGAGCATGATGGAAGAGTCGCCAATTAAAGAGCAAAACGCAGAAAGCGCGCCCACACCCGGGAACCAAGACACATAACTGAGGGGGAAAGAAAAGCCCGCGGATGCATTTTGGAAATAAAATAAAATAAAAAAAAACGTTGAGATTATTCAGCACATAAATGTCTCCGCCGTGTTGTGTGTGCGTAGTTTGATGTAGCTCTTTGTTTTCGTAAATGCGTCAGGTAAACAGAACACCATTCGATTTTGAGAAACAATGCTACGCACCAACGATTTCATAGGATTGCGTTTAACTTGACCTTTTGTTTTCCTCGTCTGAGCGATGCAGATTCTACTCATAATTGAAGGTACTACATATGTTACGTAGAAATCTCACGTACGAACAGCCTTGTGAAAATGCGCCTAGAACAGTCGCGTTTCAAGCAAGCGCTTCAACGCGCCGCATGCGATACGATATGAAGCGGGCGGTAGCGGCCGCACATTCCTCCATGGCCGAGAGAAGGAGGGGCGGCTTCAGAGGAGGTTGGCTTGCGGAGGCTGGCGGAATCACGTGACGCTCTCTCCTAGCATTTTCCCACCTCCCACTTCAATGTGTGCTTCTCAGATCAACCTAGTTACGATTTCATTCATTACCTCTATGTTGTCTTTATCTTCCTGTTCCAAAGCTGCATATTTGTTTGCGAGCACCAGCCTGAATTGGTCTGCTTTTACCCTTACTGCCTCTAGGTTGGCCTGTTTCCTCTTGACTAATTTCACTCTTTCTCTCTTCAAATTGAGAGAAATCCTAGACCTCACTAACCTATGGTCACTGCACTTAACCTTACCTAACACTTCTACGTCCTGCACTATGCTTGGATCTGCAGAGAGTATGAAACCTATTTCATCCCTTGTTTCTCCATTAGTGCTTTTCCAGGTCCACTTCCTGTTGCTGCACTTTCTGAAGAAGGTATTCATTATTCGGAGCCTATTCCTTTCCGCGAATTCTACTAACATCTCTCCTCTTGCATTCCTAGAATCGATGCCGTAGTTGCCAATTGCTTGCTCACCAACCTGCTTTTACCCCACTTTTGCATTGACGTCGCCCATGACTACAGTATACAGAGTTTGCACCTTTCTCATTGGTAATTCAACATCTTCATAAAGCTGCATGTTCTATTTATTCATAATCGTGACTAGAGGTTGGGGCGTAGGCTTGTAATACCTCCTATTCAGCTTTATTACGACGACTGCTACCCTCTCATTAACTCTGTAGAATTCATCAATGTTGCCCGCTATGTTGTTATGGACTAGAAATCCTACCCCGGATTCTCTCTTATCTGGAAGACCTCTGTAGCAGAGGACGTGGCCGTTAGTCAGCACTGTGTAAGCCTCACTAGTTCTAACCTCACTAAGGTCAATAATATCCCAGGCAATGCCTGATAATTCTTCAAATAGTCCTGCTACGCTAGCCTCACTCGAGAGGGTGCGCATGTTGAACGTTGCCAGGTTCAGTTTCCATTGGCGGCCTGTCCGGACCCAGATATTCTTAGCACCCTAGCTCTGCCGCGTAGCAGGTCTGACCGCCGCCTTGGTCAGGTGCTCCGCAGCCACTGGTGACTGAGGGCCATGGGTTAATTGTCGGAGTTATGAGGGAGGGTAGTGGCCGAATACTGCACCAGGGAGGCCAATTCCTGTTCTGGTGAGGTAGTGACTTTGATGAAGCTTAGTGGGCTTTCCTAGTTTGGTTGCACGGTACCTGAACTAGTATAGCCCCACTAGCTCTCGGCAATATGTTTTTTTTCTCTTGCTAGCACCACTCCATGCCTGAAAATGTAGTGGACTGGAGTAGGATTCGAACTTACGACCTTCAGATTTGAAGCCGGGTATTCTACCTCTGATATTAGTTTTGATCATGGTTTTGATTTTGCCAACGCTATCTCTCGGTCGCATACTTTAGTTCACAACGCCACCGCTACTCTTATTTCCGTTGCACTGTGGAAGTACAGTTTGTATGGGGCTCCTGCGTTGCCCAGGGGACGCTGCGAAGGATGGATGGATGGATGGATGAGGCTGAACCCTTTAAATCGGGCGGTGGCATACGCCACCTAGCCATGACGAAAATGGTGCTAAAAAGCGCCCTCTGTCCTAAACTGAGTAGTGCCAAGTTTGGTCGTCTGCTTCGGAAAGCACGTTTACAATATGGACCCGCCACTTTCGGTTGTGTTGTACCACGGCTTGCAGCGAATATCGGGCGCCGAAGATTTCTTTCAGGGGTGGCACGCTGCGTAAAGGCAAGAAATGATGCAACGCCGAATACGTGTAAGCCTTTCAAGAAACAAGCGGCGAAGTTTTAGCGCGGTGTCAATCGCAAGTGAAGCGAGTCACGTACGAAGTTGAACTTCAGGTAAGGTTTGCACACTACTAGACTCAGGCGCACAAACGCGAGGAAATACAGCAGCGATAAGCAGACATCATGTGTACGGAACTGATCGAGCACACGAAGGTACGCGTCGCGACGGCAGCGGGCTTTCAGCATGCCGCGAAACGGTGGGCCTCCTGCAATCTTTGTTGACTGCATGCCGCTAGACAAGTAATTATGCCTGCGCTGTAGTAGCGGCCATCTGTCCCTTTAGCAACTTATAAATAACTGATGCAATGCATATGAGCTCGCAGTAACGTAAGTGCGAATCGCGCTGCAGCGCGAGCTCGTGCGCTGCTCGCTTGATGTAGCTTTCAATGACAGCGCTCGAACATCGATGTGGTGCTGCCTCAACGTACGTGCTTCCTCCATGTACGTGCTGGCTTGAGGTTGGATGGATGGACGGATGGATGAGGCTGAACCCTTTAAATCGGGCGGTGGCATACGCCACCTAGCCGTGACTATACCATATTTTGTACTTTGTGGTGGGTGAAATTTCACCACTGCCATGATTTTAGCAACCAATCAGATAACCTTCGTTTGGTTATTTCTACCCGCTTAAAGTCTATTTTGCCTCCACTGTCCCTAAACCCCAATGCTTTGAAAAAATCAGCCCCGTTGTTTTGCACTGTAGGGTTAAGTCCTTAATTTACAGAAAAGTATGAGGTGTTCGATCAGCCGTTTCCTCTTCCTCTCCACATGCACCGCACAACTTGACTCGGTACATCTTAGTCCGCAATACTCCCGTCCTGGCTTCAAACAACAAAGAGCTTCCCCTAGAATTATCATAGATATTTTCTTTGACAATTTCGTGCTTGAAAGTTCTGCGCATGTTTCCAGTGCTGATTTATTCGTCTGCATCCCTGTTTTCCACAGACCCCTCTCTGTTTCTTTAACCTTTTTCTTAACCGCTGTTTCCTGGTTTGCACCCCTCCTGCAGTCCAAATATTTGATTGACAATTTTCTGGTCCGCTTCCTCCATTTTGTGTCAACATTCCTCATGTACAAATAACTGAAAACTCTCCTTGCCCACCGCTTTTCTGCCATTTCTCTCAATCGCTCCTCAAATTCTATCTTGCGGCTAGCTTCCCTGCCCTCGAAACCTGTGCCTCTCTAACCTCTGCTGCTCGTAGTGGGGTCAGCCCGACCGAATCAGCCCGACCATTTGTGGTCATTTGCACACACCTGGTCACTTCACCACTTCACCCGGCGCGACGAACTGCAGTTATCCAGCGCGCTCGACGTTCCGCTTCGTGAGGCCTTAAAAGAAAAAGGTAGAATCTGATGTTTGGATTCACACCTTCTTGTTCATGGCAGCCCACGACGCAGCGGTAACGCTATTTCGAGGTCTCTCCGGATCGGCGTCGCCGATGTCTTCTGCTTCCAGCATTACGTCCCACGGCACACGGAGAGTCTGTTTTCGTTAAACTATAGGTTACGGCCAGCTCGCAGCGTGGTCGGCATGGTCTGGGACAAGTGACGAGCCTTTTCGCACTCGCAACAGGGCAGAAAAAAGTGCGAATCAACGCAAAACTCGGGCTAGAAACGTGCTTCGCCACAGCCAGGGCTCTGGTACTACCCAGATGACGTTTTTCGCCGCCACCAGGTGCCGACACTATACGTCAAACTCCAGCGCAAGACGCCCATAAGGTGTTCTGTAGTGGAAGGCGGCAAACACCGGCCGGCAAACTACCGGCAAGTGCTACAGGGTTATGTCGGAAGCTGTATGATACACAAGCGACGGTACTGTGACGGCTGAGAAAACTTGTGAAACGTCATCTGTAGACTGTTCTCTTTTTCTTGATATGAGCTTCCAGCGTGCCATGATGACGGGTGAAGCCAAAGGGACGTTGTTTACTATCGACGGCAGCGTTATGGAAGGCGTGAGTTGGTGATTGAGCGAGAGGCTCAATGTTTGTGAAAATTTAGTGCAGTCTGCGACTGGCCACCAAAGCAGTGGTAGCACCTAACATAGAGGAGACGCTGACCTAACATGAGTGGCAGGAACAAAAACGTGGGCCAGGGAGCCTTTAGACTAGAGACAAGCGTGGGTACGTTTTAAAGTTTCAAATAGCCATTCACTGTCATTTTTTTTCTTTTTGTTTAGGGGGCGGGGTGTCTGTCGGTGAAAAGTGACTTCTGCATGTGTGGTTGTGCAGCTGAAGTACCCCCTCAAGCAATATGAAAGGAAACAAAAAAATTGCTTTCAAAACGCTGTAGTGGATACACACATTCCATGCAGAAAAGTGTTCGGTGCCACTAAACGTTACAGGAAGAGCTACCTGCTGCATCGCGTTTTTAAAACATCACATTTCAATTCACACATCAAGAGCAATTGTTTCTATAAACCAAATTCGGTGTTCCCGCCCATCCGCTCATATTGCACATGACTATACCTTGTACTTGCAGAGTTTTTCAGTTGAGTTCTTGGATGCTACTAAGAAATGTGGTTGGATTAGGTGGTATGGATCCATAACCTTGGGTGATGCTTTCTGTTTGCTCTGGTATGGATCCATAACCTTGGATTATGCTTTCTGTTTTGTTTTCTGTGTCCCTGTTTGGGATCAAATAAAGGCACAAAAACAAAAGAGCAACATAGAGACAAGCTCTTGCTCCTTGCGCCGACTTCCCTTGACAAGGTAGCATGTAGTAATTTGCATTGTGGGGTAGTTGGACAAGGTGAAGCACGCACAGGGAAGTAAACTGGACACAAAAGTAAAATAAAGAACAGAATAACCCAGCTCACTTCCCCCCGTCAACAAGTGCTTGAGTCGTTTATTATTTTGTTTTCATGTATTGTAGTATTTTGCATATCTGGTCCTTTAAGGGAGGACAAATACTGCGGATGGCCATAGCGTTCAGTGCGCTGTTCCGGAAGCCAGTGCGGGTAATCAATATTCGAGCTGGAAGGAGCAACCCAGGGCTGAGGTAATCGCATATAGTTAGGGATTTTTAGCACCACTGTAATGGCAGATCTTCTTGTTTGTTGGTGTTTGATTACAGGCCACAGCACTTAACAGGCATCAACTTGGTGAGGGACATCTGTGGCGGCCATCTGGAGAATGCCTTTATTGGGTCGACAGAAGTTGTGTTGTACCCTGGCCCCATAAGAGGCGGGGAGTTTTCTGCTGACACTGGAACAGCTGGGTGAGCATTCTGTCGAGTTGAAAGCGTATTCGTTGGACTTGACACAGCTTGCAGATAGAACTAGAAGACACATAAGGCAGAGAATAGAGCAGGAAAACTGAAAGGCACACTAAAAACATTAATCTAATTGTTTTGTTGCCTGAAATAAGGGATGGTTAACAACCAAGAAACTGAAGATACATGAGCAAAAGGGCATATGTAAATGTAAAACTCTGCAATTTTTTAATGGTCTCATGAGAGTGTGGACTGGTGGGATGGCCAGTGCCATGCCACAGAGCGCACTGTTGCAGCTCGAGGTAGCATTTGGGCCAGGAATCCACCAAGCCCATTGATGAGTAAATCCGGTAGTAGGAATGAAGGAAAAAGGGTTTATTTTACATTATTTACACTGGCTCCAGATATTGATGCCCACTCCATGTAGGAGCATCTTAAACGTCTGAGTTCACATCGGGACACGTCAGCACCACCCTTGCTGCCCACTTTTAAAACGGTCGTCGTCCCTAAGAGACTAGACTAGTGAATCTGATGACTGTATCTCTGCCAATCACAATCGTCGAATCGGTTGCAATATCCCCTCCAGATCGTTGCACTGTTCCGCTGGCTCTGCCTCGGGTGTTGCACCCACGCCTCTGCGTATGTTGCAACTGCGTGCAGTCTGGGAAACTGAGGCCGATGTGGTTCTCACGATAGTGGTCGACGTTGGCTCTTTTCATCAATTTGGGGGTTCTCCGTGACGTTCAGCCTGTCAGGGTCAAGGGACTTCGGGGTAATTATCGCTTCCACGGAGGGCAGTGGTCATTGTCTCCTCAACGTGAGCTCCTTTGTTTGTGTGTCACAGTATGTTGGGCTATATCGCTGTCCGTGCACGCGCTGATGAAAGGACGGCTTCGTGGGAAACATCCAAGGAATGCTCATCACTGTATTGAGACATAACAGACTCCTCCGCCTTCAGCAGATTCAACCTGAGGGTGACCAGCTGTCAAGGTGCCTGAAGCTTCGAGGTTCCCTTCCAAGTGATGGCTGAGGACCCACTGCAGCTGGGGTCTCAGCTCTCGCATCATTGCGGCCTTCTTCCTGTGAAAACACAAGCACACATACACTCTAGTCGGTGTGCCCGAGTGACACGCCTACAGGACGCTATGATCCCTGCATTGTTTTACAAGGTTCTACCCCTCTCTCTGCCCTTCTCTTGTTTTTTTTTTTTTTTTCGCCGTGGCCAGCCCTCGGCAAGACAGAAATTAGTTGCCTATCTCAGTAACACCGATAACGCTACGTACAGAACACGTTTAAAAAAAACAATACCCTGAGTTTGTTGCTTAAAATCCCCGGCTCAGACCGTCTGCATTATTATTCGGGCTCCCTTTCTGATACTTGACCTCGAAGTTGTATTCCTGCAAAATGACACTTCATGTCAGCAGTCTCCTGTTTTTTTTTCTTCGACATTTGCTTCAGCCACGCAAGAGGGCAGTGGTTGCTCTCGACCGTAAATTTCGTGCCTTGAATATAGCATCCTAGCTTTTGAATGGCCCATACTATGCACAAACACTCTTTCTCCCAGGTGCAGAAAGCCTCTTCTTGTGGGTGTCACTTTTTGACTGAGATATAGCACAGGATGTACTTCACTGTTTTCGTTCAGTTGGGCAAGGACAACACCTAGACCACGGTTGCTATCGTCGCAATGGAGAATGAATTCGCTGCGAAAGTCTGGCGAGACAAGCACAGGCCGTGAAGACAAAGCCTTCTTCCCAAAACAATCCATATGTTCCAAATAAGGCTCCACATCTTCCACTTTAGTGCATCTTATGCACTAACATTTTCTTCCTCTTGTCTACAAAGGACCCGCACTAAAAAAAAAGCCCCCCCCCCCCCCCCCCCAGAAAAAAAAAAAATTCGCATAAATCACGCGCTCGAAACTTCACGAAAATTTTAGCTTATTTATAAATAGTACTTCCATGCACGCTCTAAGTGCTACTCAAAGCATTGCTGTCTTATGAATACATGTGTGAGACACTCAACAATGCTTTGCCTCCTTGTGTTCGTGCAAGATACAATTTAAAGGAACGGCACTAACACAACGGCTCCTCCAAATAACGCGTCCTACCTTCAAAGAAGAATCTCGCAAACTCTTCGGGAAAAGTGAACCGATACTCAAGCGCATCGCTACAGGCTTCTAACAAATAACTTGGACTTGATGTTGCGAGCGTGTCTCGCACAAAAAGGAAGTCTATTGTTTAAAAATAATGACACACCGAAAAAACTAAGTTTCAAAAATTTACGCGTACGCAAACCATCTCTTTCCGAGTATCGGTGAGCTTCTAAAATAAACAAGCTAAACAAAGCTCCAAATTTGCTTATTGCCACAATCTCTAGATCTAAAACATTTAACCTGACACTAAAATAAAGAAACAAACAAACTGTTTCCACAAAACATGTATACCGCTTTTCATTCTGAATAGCCTACGGTTGCATCATATTGACATGTGTACTTGCTTATCTTTTACTGGTGACCGGTTTTGTCACGACCACGTTACAAAACCGGTCACCGGTTATGTCAAGATATTGTCACGATCACGTGACAATATCTTTAAGTAGTACTCGAGGTGGGCGCACTCTGAAAGCTCGTCTTGTCAACCAGGGAATACAAAGGGTACGTCCGCCATTCTGCTCGCTGCAGACCCCCGACACTTTACATACTGGCAACGAGCCTTCTAGACATCGCACTACGAATTCACTGCCTGGTACGACCACTTCGCATCGCCTTGCTGCTGCACTCTTCTGTGTCATACAGGTTACACTTCGAAAAGAACCCAACGAGGGGGAACATAATTGCCCCCTGGCTTTTGTCCACTCTCGCGCGGAATGTCTTTCTTTTCTTCCTCGTCTGGAGGCTCGGACATGCTCTGATTGGGAACATCCAAATGACAAACGTGCCTTTCTAACTCTTTCACTACGTTCCCCACAGGGTTTAGCACCTTTCGCTTTGTTTGGCTACCTTGCCTTCTCTGCTGCGTTCCTAACTCTGCGACACCTCTTTCCTTTAGCACGCTTTCTGGTGCTCATTTTCGAGTGTGTCTCTTTTTTTTCCCATTGCCGGCTCCTCAGCCAGACCCACTTCCTGCATTTCTGTCGGGGAAATCGGCAAGATTTCCTCCTGCTGCTTAACTACGCCTCCAGAGCTAGCTGTTTAATCCTCTTTTTTTGCACTTTGTTCAACATCCTAACTCAGCACCTGACCCTCTTCCTGAATTTCTGTCGGGAGAAATCAGATTTCCTCCTCTGGCTTAACTACGTCTCCGTAGCTAGTTGTTTCATCCTCTTTCTTTGCATTTTGTTCAGCATCGTAACTTAGCTGCTGAGCTAGTTGGCATGCTTTGGGCCTCGTCAAAGCCATGACCTGAGCTTCGTCAAATGTGCATCCACTTTTATTCAGCAGTGACTTTGAGCTGTTTGAGAAAAGGTAAGGGTATCCTTCCGGTAACCCATTGGAGACTGCAGCTACTGTCTTGATATCTCCGAAAGGTCCCTCAATCTGTACCTTTGCCATCGGTAGGCACACAGAGCCTTCGCTGACGGCCTGCCTTATCCACGCGCATTCAGGCACATAGTCTTCATTTTTCACATACTTTGGATGGACAATGTCCGCTGAGTGCCCTACACTCTTTACCATTTACCATTAGATCCGTCATGTATGGCTTCAGGAGATCAATGTTACTTGGATGATTGCTTATGCAAGTGAATACTGGCCTTTTATTTGGGCAGTTTTGGGCAAAGTGCCCCGTTTCCATACTCTCGATTTGAGTTCCTCCGAATGATTTCAGAGTTCTTTTCTACCCCTTTCAGGTGATTTCGCTATGCCTTCGTTGTGCACCAAACTGCAACTAGTGTCGTCTGATTCTTTTTTTGTGGTTTGCTGCCCTCAACGGTAACCTTGTGGCTGTGGGGAAGGCTTTTGATATTGTGTGCTACAGCTCTGTGGCTTGAAGCCATGGCTTACCGCACACTCATCGGCCAGCTGTGCTGCACTCTTTACAGACACACCTTCGTGCCAGTCCTTAACCCAAAGGCACACATTATATGTCAGGGCCTTTTAAAACTGCTCTAAGCAGATTAAATCTGACAGCTTACTGACGTTATCCGCCCCTGCTTCTTTCAACCACTCTGAATAATTATGCTTCAGGCTACATGCAAACTCAACAAAGCTTTCATTAGGCTTCTTTCTTGCCTGTCGATATCGCCTTCAAAATTCCTTTGTGGAAAGCTTGTATTTGGCGAGCAAACTCGACTTCCCTGAACTGTACACGCCTGCCTCGGCTGCGCTCAGTCGAGCTACGATTTGCGACGTTTTTCCCAGCAGCAATGCAAGCAAGCGCTCCGGCCATGTGTCTTGGTGAAATGATTGATTCTCACAAATCCGTTCAAAATTAATCACGTAGAGACCGATGTCATTGCCTGTTTTGTGCGACTGAAGCAAACTCGTCATTTTCACGCTTTCCATATGTGGCGGCGCCGCATCTGCCCTGCGCACTAACCTCGCTTGCTGTACTTCATTTCCTCGAGCTCAATTTCTACTTGCTTTGTTCCCTCTTTTCCTGCTTCTCCTTCTCTTCCGCTCTTTCTTTCCTCTCGCAACATATCTTTTCCCAGGCATCCATGAGCTCGTCCTCGAAACCCACTTCATCAATTGCAGTACGAATTTCTGGCTTCCTCAACTTTTGGTTAATATCCATACCGAGCTCTGCTGCTGACAGCAACAGCTCCTCTTTCTTTAACACTATGATATCCCTGCTTTCCTGAGAGCTGACTACAGTTGTATTCATCGCACACCTGGCAGCGATCAATCACAGCTAATTGCCTGATAGAACCTTGTCCTTATCGCCTGGAAAACCGTAGTCTCTCAAGCACTCACCCAACCTCGAGCTTGTGAAGGTCGTGTCTCCTGAGCCACGTTCCCAGGTCTGGCGATCCCAAATCCTGAGGACTGCCTTCTGCTACTCTTCAAGCTCCCAACTTTTCTTGAGTCGTCCAAGACTCCACGAAGAGGAGCGCTGCTGAGTCACCCGCAGTTTACCTTGAGCTTTCGAAGGTTCCCAGGGCCGCCAATCCCAGATCCTGAGGACTGCCTTCTTGATCTCACTGCTGCCAACCAGTTTTTTGCGGCTTGAAGTAGCGTTTGTTCCAGGAATCCACCAGGCCCATTTATGAGTACGTCCAGTAGTAGGAATAAAGGAAAAAGGGTTTATTTGACATTATAAACACTGGCTCCAGATGCAGAAGCCCAATCCATGTAGTAGGAGCATCTTAAAACGTCAGAGTTCACATCAGAACACGTCATCACCACCCTCACTGCACCACAGCTCCCCGCTGTGGGAGCTGTGGTGCAGCTCCCCCCGGTCGTCTTCCCTAGGAGACTGATACCACCAACCCGGTGCTCACGTACAGAGAGATTACCTCCGACTATAGGGAGGATCGGCGCAGCTTCCCCGAGCCGCACCGCACCCTGAGCAGGGAACAACAAACAATCATCAGGCGCATTCAGGCGGGTTCACTTACCCACCCTGCCCTGATGAATAAATTCTACCCAGAAACCGAAGAGGACATTTGTCCATTTTGCAAAAACAACACAGGCACCCTCGCACACATCCTGATGGAGTGCACATCACTCAAATACCCTATACCCCCCATCCCCCCTCCGTCCCCCACTACCCCACCCCATGAGCGATGGGAGACCTTACGGTCCAGCCCCGCCCTGTCGATCCAGCTCGCGCTGGCGGCTAGGGGCCAGGAGCTGCTGGCCATATATGGGTCCCGAAACCAGGGAATCACCCCGTCCGTCATCTGAGAAGACGCCGTCATTTGAGCTCAATGTTTTTCTCTCTCTCTTTCTCCCTACGAGACTGGACTAGGGAATCTTATGGCTGTATCTCTGCCAATCGCAATCATCGAACCGCTCACAAAATCCCTCCCAGAACGTAGCACCGCTCTGCTGGTTCCACCTCTGGTGTTGCACCCACGCCCCCGCATACGTTGCAACGCGTGCAGTCTAGAAAACCGAGGCCGACGTGGTTTTCACGGTAGTGGTCGATGTTGGCCCCTTTCACCAATTTGTGGCCTCTTCGTGACGTGCCTGACAAGGTCAGGTTCAGGTAGAGGGGTCTTCGGGGTAATTATCGCTTTCTCGGAGGGCGGCGGTCATCGTTGCCTCGACGTGAGCTCCTTTGTTTGTGCACGCATTTCGATAAGAGCAAAGTACAGAAAACACCCGTGTACTTACATTCAGGTGCACGTTAAAGAACCCCAGTTGGTCAAAATTAATCCGGAGCCCTCCACTACGGCATGCCTCATAATCAGATGGTGGTTTTGGCACGTAAAACCCCATAGTTTAATTTTTTTCTTTCTTTGCCCGTCACAGTTTATGTCGGGCCATCTCGCCGTCTGTGTGCACGCTGATGAAAGGACGGCCTCGTGGGAAACGTCCAAGGAATGCTCATCGCTGTATTGAGACATAACAGCAGTTGTGAAAGTAGCTAAGGTGGAGCATCCTTCTGTCTTAGCATCATCTGCTAGGCTATTCTGTTCCACCCAGCATAGCCCTCTTGGCTTAATCAATTCCAATAAAAGCAGAAACACACACACATGCTTTGGAACAAGCACTGTACCACTTCATCAGCATTTTGCTTCTCATCTATCGCTTGCAGCTTGCTTGTAACCCCTGTATGCACACACACATAAAAGAGAGGAAAAAAGAGTGCTATCAGCATGAAGTAAAAACTCTACAAAAAAAACCTTGACAAAAGGAAGGCACATAAATGATGGAGACGAGCGCAGACTTCCAACTTTATATAAAAAAAAAAGTAGACCAAGCATATTTAAAGGATGCAGCAATAACAGAAAACATGTTTTTTTCTTGCTTCAAGCCATTCACTGTGTGCTTCAAGCCTTTGACTGTGTGTTCTAGCCAGAAAAAGTACAAGCCGAAGTGAAGAGCAGTGGCTAACACACAGCGAAGTGCAACACATGCCTGATGCCCCAGTGATGGAGCGTATTTGTACACCATGATTTATCACCAAGCGTGTGCACTACATCAGAATAAAATGGAAAGAAGTGCAACATCACTGAAACATTGTGACCTAATTAAAACCAAGACAAAAAAAAAGCAATTAGTAGGTAAAGAAAAGCCGGAGGCCCAGTGAATAAACAACCTTCAAAGAACAGGTAACACGAAACAAGCCTTATAAGAAACCATCTCTGTTAGGCGGAGCATACACGGAGCAAGAAGCGCCTGCCTTGTTGTACGTTTATGATCAGAGAACACTCATGAATAGATAAGCCTGGAGTATTTTTTTTCTCGCTGATAGATTCACTTTTGCTTTTCTTTTCTTAGCGCTTTTTTCATCATGTTCTGCATAAATTTGTACACAAAGGGGAAGGCATAAACAGGCAGCATAGTCAATTGGAGTGTTAAGCGTAGGTGTTCCACTCTATTGTTTGGCCTCCTGGGTTGACTGCTGACTTTATTTCCAGGAGCATAGTGTTGCTCCTTCAGGCTGCTCTGCCATGCCTGCTGTTTGCAGATGCACCATCTGTGCTACGCCTTCGAGGTGGAACCAATGCAGAGATGGCCCCCCAGATTGACTACACGCTGTCGGTAAATGTTTTATCTGTTCATCCTCTGAATGTCATAAATGTCAATAAATGTCAGCCCAAATTATAACATCGTTCCAGGGGTCCAAAGACCTGTAAACAAAGAATGAAAGGGCTTGAGAAAGATGTGCACAAAGCTCGGAGTTAGCAACAAGCTTTGACCAATGCAGCTCCATTTTCAATGAATTAAAGGCAAGGGCCCAGGGGCGTAGCCAGGGAGGGGGGTTGACCCCCCCCCCATCCAAAATTTTTTGCGCACCCCCCCCCCCCCCCACACACTTACCCACCCTTTGTTCTCATCGCTTTGCGCTGACATAATTCAAGAAACCGGTGCTACTATCACAGTTTCATTCCTGGGCGCTTCCGTTTGGGTTGGTAATTTACAGCGAATCGTGTTTGCATATGGAAAAAACTGTCACGGTGTTTGTCAAGGCTTTGACATCTGTGAGGTTTTGGACGAGAATGTGGTGGCCGCATTCTGAAGCAACAAATGCGCAACAAATGAAGCAACAAATGCGGCAGGCACAATTCAAATGAAGGTGAAAATGCTTGAGGCCCGTTTACTACTTAGATTTAGGTGCACGTTAAAGACCCCAGGTGGTCGAAATTTCCGGTATACATTTCCGCCGCTTCCCTTCAGGTACCGGTTAGGCCGCGCTCGCGCAGGATCTTACTGCGTGCAAAACGTCTCTTGTTTGCGATTGCGCCCCTACGGAAGGCTGGTAGTTACTGTTGTGTTGTTGAATCCCAAACCAGCAATTACGGAAGGCTGGTAGTTGCTGTTGTGTTGTGGAATCCCAAAACAGCAATGTACACACGAAGGGGTTAATGACAGCAGTGAAATTCCACCGACTCGCAACAGAATGCACGAAACAGACAGCCGACAAGCATGGATTAGTGCTGTGCGCAGTACAGCGTAAGTAAACTCTTGTTGCAGGCGCTGACAGTTCTCGTCGGAGTTCATGCGTCCTGAAAAGTTGATTATGTGCACTATGCACTGAACAAGATCGGAGTTCATTCCTGCATCGCTAGTACACCAATCAGTCGAGATTCTGTGAGGTACAAGGCCGCTTCCTGTTTGCACCGGCGTAAATGAAGCAGAAATGATTTGCACGCACTACTTGAAATGCGTACACATGCCATATCTATGCTGTGCGGTGAAAGATTCTTTACAATTCTGGACCTGTTGACGTAAAGGCAAATGACTGCTGCACGCTCGCACACAGCGGAAGACACAGCGGCCCATGCACTTGCTGCAGGAAATGCAACCCTTTCATATGAGGGAGCAGGGCGACGAAAGCTTCGGAAAAAAAAAAAAAGCATTACGCGTTTTTGCACGTATTTAAGTTTCTAGCGCAGACGCAGCGAACAAGCTATTGCTATGGGAGTAGGTATAGCCTGGTCACACGTGGATTTTCACGTGTATAGCCGTCCTTGACTTGTGAAACGCACCTCGCCCCGATGAGGACGACGCCATCTACACTTAACGGAGATTAACAATTAATGATGTCTTCTCCGATTGGGCAGGTCGTCTCAATGATGCGTTTTCGAAGACTGGTCCATTCAGTGGCGCGATGAGAGACCGTTGCTCCAAACGTCCACTGTACCTGTCGTACTTACTGTTTTTTACTGAGCTTACTTTACTTTTTACTTAATTTCTTCACAAGCACACGTACACGCGAAGGGGGGGGGGGGGGGTCCCATGTCTTTAATATACATGTATAGAGTCTGCTTAAACTACCGATATTTATTATCGATCACGTCACGTAGACGAAAGCAGACGCTTGCCCCTCCCCGTGGTCGGGCCGGTGAACCCCCCCCGAAAAAAAGTTCTGGCTACGCCCCTGCAAGGGCCTCTGGTTGCCCATAGGAACTTTGTGTTGTACTATGGGCACCTTGCTTCCATTTTACAAGAGGCAAGGCAATATTTGTTTTTAGTGAATCAGAATTAGTTTGTATCTGCCTAACATTCATAGCCCACACTATAGTGCAACTGTCTTTTGAATGGCCTGCAAACAGGTTTTATCAGAACATCCATATTGCACCTTGTACTATCAGAACGAATTCAGATGTGAAGTTCTGAAACTATTCCAATGTGTTGTTCTGTTTCCAGGTTCACCTGAATACGTAATGGCTGTGTGATTCAGACTCCGAAATGTACATTTTGGACTATTCCATCGTTAAAAGTCAACTACAGAGTAATTACACGTCGCTCTCCCATTTAGTTATGTGCAACAGGTGTTTTGTTGATCCGTTTATGTCTTGTTCACATTTCAATTTATACAGATGGCAGATTGCTTCGTATGATGCCTTTTGCATATTTGTGTGCATACTACTTGACATCTAAAGGGCCCTGAACCACCCCTCGGGCTTGGTGAAATAACATAGAGTAGCATACGCTGCTGTGAACATCTCAGCCAAGTTGTGCTGTCGTATGCTGTGTGTGGAGCTCACAAGTGGAACGCGAAGTCACCTTTCTCTCAAACGCTCTCGTTTTAAAAGACCCCATGATCCTCACTCTTTTCTGTGTACTTTATTTCGTAATAAAGCACACACCAATACACTGCGGCCGCCGCGAGGTGCCGCCACGAGTCCAGTGGCTAAGCGCACTCTGAGGACGTTTGGCTTACAGTTAGCGCTTCGTAGGCACCAAAATTGGAAGTCCAAAATGAAATTTGAACTGCGCGCCACGGTGACGTTTCCGAGGCGAAGCGTTGTGGCCATGCCCCACTCCACCGTAGCCTTTGCAGTGGAAGGCATCGGAGGAGGAAGGGGAGCACAACGGAGGCCTTGTTTGATTGCCAATAACTCCGCTTCTGCTGAACGCATTCAAGTACTTTTTGTGGCAAATTGATTCTGAAATAGCCTATTTTTATTTCAAACGTATTTATCCACTTCGATAAAAAGTGTTTCAGGGCCCCTTTAACTTGCAGATAGGGTAAATAGAAGGGGAAGAGAAAGTGGGGTTTGGTTAGTGGAGCAGCAGCTTTTGTTTGTACTTGGCTTGCACCTGCAGTATTCTGCGACTTCACTAAAATGTGATTTTTGTAACTTTTCAGAAAAATTCAATAGCTGCCACTTTCCTGCACTCCACTCTGCCTGATTTCTTGTTTTTGTTCACTTAGGGTTGAATACTGTGGTTGACTTGTATTTACTTAGTGTAGGTTAAACCATTTCAGTATTGTTTTAATGGACTTAATTGAAGAATGTGCAGTCTGGGAGGTGCTAATTTTGACTGAGTCATTGGGCACTAGTGCATTTTATTGCAATGTTTCACATTGCTAGGCTGTGGTAAACTACCTTGCTGGTGGTTTTGCTCAGTGTTCAGTATGCTAACAAATTGAGTTTCTTACTTGACTAATATTTATGAAAGTGAAAATGGTAGTTCTTATCTATGAGTGCTTGTTGCCTAGATGCTTGTGTCAAAAACCTTTACTTTATTGTGCTTTGTGATCCATTACATAGGTGTTCCTGCCCATAGCAAAAAAATTTGGAGCTTCATGTGACATCAGGGTTCTTAAAAGGTAGGTTGAGACATCTTTTGCACCATGTAAACTAATGAAAAAGACAATCGCTTTCAAAACAGACATCTGCCAGAACAATCCCATTATCTTCCTCTCTCTCACTTCACAATTGGCCTGAGCACTGTCATGATGGCAAGTGTACTCCGGAATTTTCCGGCACTGTGGTTCTGTTACGACATAAAAACGAAGTGTGCCTTATGGTCGTGGCATGGCATATCATTAATAGCAGTAGCACTTGCGCAAGTGAGCCCTCAATGATCTTGCACGAAGAGAAATTGCCATGTCTAATCAGATATATTTCACAAGTGGCCACACATGTCCTTGATTGATGGGTTGGCGCTGCTTTCCCTTGAGCACGTGCAGATAAGTTTAGAGTCTTCCTTCTTTTCTGCCACTCCTTTCAGTTGACACCTAGTCAGTGTTTGTGTTGATCTTTTTGTTCTTGTGTCCATGTTTGCACACCTGGGGGTAAGTGGGGGGTGCTTTCTGTAAGTGTCCATCTAGTGGACATGTCCATTTCTTCTGCTGAAGTGCTTATTTGCTGGGGGCGCCTCTCTTATTCTTACGCATACTCCAGCCCAGCAGATCAGAACATCAGCAGGAGGCGAAATGGACATGTCCCCTAGATGGACACTTACAGAATACCCCCCGCACGTTAAAGAACCCCAGGGGGTCAAAATTAATCTGGAGCCCTCCACTATGGCGTGCCTCATAATCGAAACTGGTTTTGGCACGTAAAACCCCAGAAAGAACAGAATACCCCTCCCTGCCTTTCCACGCTACTTTTTCATTTTATTCACCATACTTTGGCAGTGTGCAGCAGGCTGTTAAAACACACATTGCAGCATGTGTTGGTCCTTGGTGTATCATCCTATTACATCTGTGTAATAAATATTTTGGTTAATAGGCTTGCTTTTGCGCTGCTGCATTTGCAAATATTCCAAAGGCACTTTGCCTAAAATGCCGATGTGGCTGCAGGGGCTACTACCCCAAGGGAGGGGGCCTAGTGGAGGTCTGCGCACAGCCTGCAGGATCCCTAAGGCCACTTGTCCTGACCGATCCTGGTTATGTGGCCAAAGTGACAGGCAGATCCTTTGTAGCTGGTGTTCTCCCTATCAAGGTTCGTCCCACATTTTGGAATGCCACTGCTACTTTCATTTGGGAACTTCTAGGCCAATAGTTATCTCCTGGAAATGTGATTAATGCTATACTACTATATATGATGCGTTTGGAACTTGGCATATAAATAGCACATGATAACGGGACTCGATTGACATTTAAGTTAGGTCATGCTAAATCAGTAGGCAGGATCTTGTGGACTTTAGGGATTAGCTTAAGCTTATTATGAAAGTTCAAATTTGTGCTGTTGCTGCAACTTCTTACAAGGCTGAAGGATGGTAGGTACGAGCGTATACTATCCAAAAGATTGCAGGATTGGGACAACGTTATGTATAACTTTGTTGCGGCCCGTAACCTTCCAATTCTTTTTAATAGGTTTAATTTCTTTGTTGCTAAGTGATACAAACAGCAAGACCAAGAGTGTTGCAAGTTGTCATAATAAATTCCTTTATGACGTAAGGTGGCTGCCCCACATGAAAACTTCGTTTTCAGCACTTCTTGAGCGGCTGTGGTGGCTCTTCTGCTTATCATATAAGGTTGGCATATATACCATTGAAAAGCTTAATTGTTGTGTATTCTAAATATAAATGTAATATATGAGTGGGTATGTAAGCTTAAAAAATGCCCTAGAAGCTAAAGATGCACGGTTTTTAATAACTGAGTCTTGGTTGTGACCATATTTTGTAACACCTACCGCTGTTACAGCATTGTGACTTGCGCTGTAACTTTAGTACATATTTATTTATGTCCTAGACCTAGCTCAGGAACGTTGAATTTTTGCTTTCTTACTATTTCGCATCTCAAATTAGCCAAATATAGCAACTTACATTATAAGCAGCCCAGCAACTATTGCTAAAGGAAGCTGAATTTTGGAGACAGCATAGCTCAAAGAATTTCCTGCTTATGATGCAAATTTTCATTTACGTAATGCGACCACAATTAGGTAATATTCAGAATACTGAGTCGTACTATTGCTCATTTTTGCGGTAAGCTACGAAAACCGTGAAGCTGAGGTTCCGAATTAAGAAGCTAGAAGCCTCAATTCAAAATTTCAACGCAGACTTTTAACATCGGAGCTGTTTAAGCCAGCCGTAATGTGTGCCGCCTGCCACTGCGTTGCCTAGCAACCAGCTCGCAGAGCGGCGTGCTTCGCCTCCTCTCCTTACCGTGCACATGTTGCCTTGACATGGGACGTTAAGGAGAGGGAAGGAGAGCATGCGCGCGTCGCACGCTATGCTCGGGAGCACGGTGTAAAAAGGAAGGTGATCCGACGGCGGCGCGAGGCGCGGCCACTTAGTGTGACTCTATGCACGCCGCTGCCGCAAGGGGGAGCACATGTTCTGGGGCCACTTTTTCGCTCGCTTTGCTGGCGCTTTTATGGGCACGCGCGGCAGAAGTGCTTATTTTCGATGAACATATGTCGTTCGCTTGCTTAAAACGACTCTACTTGGTTGGAGGAACGTCCCTTTATATTTCTGCCAACATTGCGATTGACTCCGACGCGGCGAGCAGCGGTAGACGACGCGTCTCTCTCATGTTCGAAATGATGGTATTTTGACTGTAAGTGGCATGAAACCTTCTACCTGCTCAGGATTTGGCGTCTAAATAACGAAAAATTGCATATCTTTGGGTATGGGTGTTTAAATGCTGACGGAGGTCGTAAATTATCCACTGTTGCGCCGCTTCTCCAAGGCCTCCTGAACACGTGCTGCCCCTGGCGGCGGCGCTCATTTCCGGTCACACGAAGTGGCCGCTCTCTCGCCCCAGCGCGGGCGCGCCGTCGGAACACCTATCTTCTTACACCGTGCTCGGGAGAGAGAGCGAGAGAGTGCGCGTCGCGCTATGCTCGCGAGAGAGAAAGAGAAAATGAGAGCAAGAGAGAGAGAAACAAATTGTAGCAGCACGAACGAGCCGCGTAGAGGTGCTGCCGACGCCATCCGCGCTTCTCCGTTTCCCTGCATTAGCGCCAAACGCTCGCAATGTCCGTGACTGCAGCAGGCGCCTCTGGCGGCGGCTCGGCCAAGCTCCCACCAGCTGTGCGCTGCTGCGCATTGGCTATGCACAGTGTACGGGCGCTGCCGCCCGTACACTGTGCATAGCTTTCGCCCCACTTTCTCTACGTATGCTTGGACTGCAAGTTCTTCGCGAGGCGTTCCCCGATGCCACGGACCACGAGGAAATGCTTATACACTTCCTATAACTTAGCATCACTTAGCATTACTTCGTATAACTTAGCATCACTTCGTATAGCCAGGACCAGTTAGGTACCATCAGCTCCGCTGCCTTTAGCCTTGCGCCACTAGTGCAAGCTACCCCAAATTTTTTTCAATAACGCAAGTGGTAACATTGCAGAGATGTATGAACTTTCTCTTTTTCTTTTTTCGCTGTGAATATCAATAAAGTTGACGCACACTTCAAACTGCGCCTAAGTCTCAGCACGTGTCACTCAAACTTTAGCAGGTATGGTCCATCTGTATTTTTATACATACAAATTACAACAAAAAGCCGCAGGAAAACCGAAAAATTGATGCTATTTTCATTGTTATAGATGATGATGATGATTTATTGGCATCTCCTTTGAGATGGGGCGGCGACAAATGGTCATCCAGCCTGCTTCAGTTAATCAGGGATGCTATGCATGCATTTCGTTATAGCATTTTTCTATACATCTCCTTAATCATTTTTCTCTTCCTCAAAACTTCTCTCTCTACCTTGTATCGCTACCTATGCCTGTAACGGATCTGGTCATATCAATTCCTTCTCTGCTTTCTTTGCAACAATACTCCAAAAGCCTCCAGCTTATGTCAACTGCTGGCCAGTTGATGCTTCTACCCACTTTCAAACCAAGTGCTTCTGGAAAGTGTAAGTTACCTACCAGGTCTCGCTAGGTGAGTCCCTGCGCATTCCATTAGGATGTGCTGAGTGGTCTTAAGATGTTTGCTGCAGCAAAGACATGCCTCATCTTGTTGCGAATATTTGCTCTGGTATGCTTTCGTCCTTAGGCAACCAGCTCGAACCTCAAATAGCAAGGCACTACCCTTTGTGTTATCGTACAGATTTTCCCTTCTAATTTCTTTTTTCCCATTCTTGTAAATCTCCACGGTCTTTTTGGTTTACATTCTTGCATCCAATTTTCTGTCTGTTTCTCTCACTTTCTTTCTGATGACTCCTGGTTGTCTATTTGCACTTGACCTTTCCCTCCATTCTATGCCCATGCTTTTCAGGTACAGATACTTGTGCACTTTAGCCGCCCATTTATTTTTATCAATGTTCCTGAGTCTTTCTTCGAAACTAATTTTTCTCTGCGCTTCTGACTTCAAAAGAGGCCCAACCCATGTCACCCTGCATTGCCTTATTTGTGGTCTTACCATGGGCTCCCAAAGCCAACCGGCCTACCAATCTGGTTAACTTCCAACCCCGACAAGATATTCGATTTGAAGCACAGAATGGAATTTGTAAACGTTAGCGCTGGCGCCATTACTCCTTTCCAGGTTCCACTCACCACCTAATATAATGAACTTAAGCTTATCCCTAAAGTCCACAAGATCCTGCTTACTAATTTAGCATGACCTAACTCTGCCTGATTTCTTGTTTTTTGTTCACTTAGGGTTGAATACTGGGGTTGACTTGTATTTATCTAGTGTAGGTTAAACCATTTCAGTATTGTTTGGATGGACTTAATTAATTGAATGTGCAGTCTGGAGGTGCTAATTTTGACTGAGTCATTGGGCACTATTGCATTTTATTGCGATGTTTCACATTGCTAGGCTGAGGTAAACTACCTTGCTGGTGGTTTCGCTCAGTGTTCAGTAAGCTAACAAATTGAATTTCTTACTTGACGCATCTTTATGAAAGTGAGAATGGTAGTTCTTATTTGTGAGTGCTTGTCTCGGTTGTCTCTATATATCTCCCCCAGCAGCTCCACAAAATTGTCATCTATGCATTCGTGCTTAAGAATATCCCATAACAATTTCCTGTCTACATCGTCTTAGTCTACTTTAATATCTAGAAATGCTATCCATAAAGGTCTATTCTGAACTACTGAAATCTCTATGCACTGAGTTAGTACTAACATATTTTCCTCCAAGCATAAGGTTCTTCCTGGTCTGAACCCATTCTGTAGTTCCCCCATTACATAATTCTAATTCTAAATAATTCTAATTTATTTATTTATTTATTTATATCAGGAGTACTGCCGGCCTCTCACGTGAGGCCTTAGGGAGGAGTGGGTCATACATTAAAAAAAAAAAGGTAATAAACAGTAAAACTTGCGCAAGGCAAATCCAGGAATCCAGATGTTACGAAGAACTTCATTCATCACCGAACACCTGTGCCTCAAATTAACACTTTGTTGCTATAGAACAATTGTAACTTTAAAACGCTAGTACTTATACATTTCTGAAGTCTTTCGTGTATACAAACAGAAAAAAAAAGAAAAGAACATAAGAAAATGAACGATGACAAACATCTCTTAAGTGGAGTAGGATCAGTACCCTTTCGAATACAAAGCCTTCTAAATATGCATTAATGCAATGGATGCCTATGAAAAAAATATTTCAAGCGTACAAAAAAGCACAAGAAAGCGAAACATGAATTGGAACATAGTACAGTGCAGTCCACTTATAACGATACCACATATAACGATATATTGGTTATAACGATGAGTCGACTTATGCATTGTGGCTATGAGAAAAGAGACCATATACAGTGGAATCTCGTTGATATGATTCTGCGTAATAAGTTTTTCGGGATAATACGTTTTTTCTTTATTTTCCCGATAATACGATTTTTGGATAATAAACCAGATGACACGATTTTCAGATGATACACTTTATTTTCCGGTTCCCGTGAATGTCGTATCAACGAGATTCCACTGTATAACGATATGATATTCACCACATATGAGATATAACAATCGAAATATTGTTTCTGGGCGGCGTTTTTCTTGTAGAATAATCGGGAAATTTGCTTTCCTAAATTGGGGCCCTTAATCGAGACGGGGCGAAAAGTTTGCCTACGGGAGTTCGTATCTGCCGCCATTACCGCGCAGCACGTCTCGCCCGCGTGCCGATTTTGAAAGCCACGGAGTGTATCTCAAGTTGGCGCAGTGTGCACAAGATGGCGCCAGCTGCTTTGTGTCGCCACTGATCGTGCGAGCTTCCATAGAAGAGAAGAAAAAGAAAGAGAAAAAAAAAAAGAGAAAGCGATAAGCGAGCGGCTTTTGCGCTCCCTTTACAATCACCCCCAGCCCTCACCATAGCGCAGGCCGCACACTGGCGACGACTACAAACTCGGACTGCCCATACCCCATATTGCTACATAACCGATACCCGGACCAATTCCCCTCCTCATGCAAACTTTGCGGTAAACCAGGAGACTTCCTACACACCCTCCTCACATGCCCCACCTTCCCTCATCCCCCATCACAAACCGTGGCGGAGTCTTACTGGAAGACTCTTTTGACCTGCACTTCCCATCAAGACCAGCACCGGATCATCTCCAGTGCTATGAGAAGGATTGCGCTGCAAGGGCTCTCCTTCGCTTTGTAATGGTGCCTCCTCACAGTAAGGGTGCACCCAAGTGCCATGTAGGGCGCTTTGCCCCCATCATCAATGGTAATAAAGGTTTCTACCACCGCCATCACTCTTTACAATCTCCCTCTCTCTCTCTCAGCGGGCGCGGAAATGCGTCACGAAAGCAGCGGGAGGTGCGCGGACAAACCGCAAAGCTGTGTCATTTGAGACGAAGCTGCAAACTTTGCAAGACTTAATGAAGTACGAGCTCGCGCAGTCGATGATATAGACGATTAGGAAAACCGGAAGCGCCATGTTCATGAAGGCTAGAAGCAGTGGCCATGCCGATCAACGGTCAAGGCGGGCTTTGTGCGCCAAGAACTTGGTGCGGTAGTCAGAACCCTGCGAGCACTCAGGACCAGCCCCGTGCGTAAAAACGTTTGTGATGTGCCTGACTGACTGGCACTTCTTCTTCGTCGTATTTCATGCGCCGGAGATGCACCTGGCT
The DNA here is from genome assembly GCF_013339745.2 of Dermacentor silvarum. Taxonomy (NCBI): domain Eukaryota; kingdom Metazoa; phylum Arthropoda; class Arachnida; order Ixodida; family Ixodidae; genus Dermacentor; species Dermacentor silvarum. Next base: position 118,096,426 of record NC_051164.1, read on the forward strand.
CACCGGCACTTTTTCTTCGTTACATTTGTCCCTCGGAGAAAAAAATCACATCATCTCACCCTACGGGCAACCATGGTGGGATGCGAAAGCATCGCGGAGGGTGCGCATCGAGTTTCCGTTTCGTTTCACTTGGCAACACAACCCAATGAAAGTTAGAGTGAGAGAATGTATTGAGAAGAGAGGAGACATTTGTACGGGGTTGTTTTCGTTTGATGTGTACGTCGATCGTCGCGTCTTCGGGAACGTTCCTGGGTAGGCATTGCACGAGTTCTTGCACTTCGATCAGAACGTTCACGACTTGCCCCAATGCTGACGTTCGTTCTGAACGCTTCCGACCTTGCTCAGGTTGTTGTCAAACCAAAGCCGGTCGCACCAAAGCCGGTCGCACACGTTGCAGCTATGCCCGAAGCTCCGAACGCAACAACCCCGGCTTCCCAAGCCTTCCTCTGCTCCTGCAGCTAGCGCCGACGTTGACGTTGTTCATGGCGTTTCGCACATCGTTGCACAGAGAGAGAATGACGGAAGCACAGCGAACGCGCGCTTTATACTGCGCCGTGACACTTGCGCCGACTACTGGCGTACCCTTAAAGAGAGAGGGAGAGAGAGAGAGTTATATGCAATGACTTGCTGCGCTGCACCTGTGGCGGAGAGGGGGAGAGGGGAGGAGGAGAGCGCACACCTGCGTAGGAGAGGAGAATGAGGGAGAGTTGCGCATGCGCAGTATGGGTGCGGACACTGCAGAACGGACACTGCCCCGAGCATAAGATGCTCTCGCATCTAAAAGACACCATCCTGGTGATCTAAGCATACGGTAACATAGAGGGATCGTAGAAGGGCTTGAGCCGATCTACGTGAACAGTTTTGTGTTCACGACGCTGATCAGTAGATGGCGATACAGGCTCCACAACAGAGTTCACGGGGGAAGTTTGTGCAATTACACGGTAAGGTCCATGATGTCTTGGGAGCAGCTTAGGAGAAAAGCCGGGAGCTAAAGGTGGAACCCACAGCCAAACCAATGAATCGGAAGGGAAGCTTGGGGGGACAGAGCCACCACAACGAAGCTTCTGTTGTATCTGATCGGCGGTGGTAAGACAACGGGTGAGTTGTCTGCATTCTTTAGCATGCTGCGCAGCTTGAGATACAGGAACACATTCCGATGAATCAGCCTGGTGGGGTAGAATGGTATCGATGGTGCAGGAAGGTTCACAGCCGTACAGTAAGAAAAACGGAGAAACACCAGTGATAGCTTGAGTGGCAGTATTATAGGCGAACGTGACGAACGGAAGCACAGCGTCCCAGTTGGAATGGTCGGACGCGACGTACATGGCAAGCATGTTGCCAAGAGTATGATTGAAACGCTCCGTCAGCCCGTTCATCTGCGGATGGTATGCGCTAGTGGTCCTGTGGATGATGTGGCACTCCTTCAGAAGCGACTTCATGACTTCAGATAGAAATGCACGGCCTCTATCACTGAGAAGTTCCCAAGGGGCTCCGTGATGAAGAACAAAATGCCGCAGTATGAAGGATGCAACATCTTGGGCAGTTGCAGATGGAAGTGCAGCGGTTTCTGCATAGCATGTGACATGATCCACCGCAACGATAATCCAGCGGTTGCCAGCACCAGCTAGTACAAGGAAGCGGGCCGTAAGGGTCGATTCTGACCCGATCAAATGACAGGATGGACAAGGAAGCGGCTGCAAGGGTGCAGCAGTGAAAGCAGGGACCGACTTTCGGCGCTGGCAGTTGTGGCAGCAGCGGACGTACTTGCGAACGAACTTGTACATGCCAGGCCAGTAATACCGGAGCCTAAGGCGGGTGTAGGTCTTTAACACGCCACCGTGTGCACATTGGGGATCAGTGTGAAACGATGCGCATAAATTAGCTCGAAGATGATGCGGTATTACTAGGAGCCATTGCCGACCCTCGGGGAGATAGTTGCGACGGTAGAGGAGTTGGTCGCGAATAACAAAGTGATGCACCTGCTGCCGTAGAGTCCTAGATGCCGTAACAGTGGTAGGATCAGCGAGAAACTCCAAAAGCGAAGAAATCCAGGGGTCTTTGCTCTGCTCAGAGCGCATGTCTTCAATGGCAAGTGCTGAGAGGACAAAGTTGAGTGGGCAGGATCTGTCAGGATCAGAGTCAGGTGAAATTGGCGAGTGGGAGAGAGCATCGGCATCGGTGTGCTTGTGTCCAGAGCGGTACACGACCCGGATGTCGTACTCTTGCAAATGGAGCACCCAGCGTGCGAGGCGGCCAGAGGGGTCTTTCAATGAGGAGAGCCAGCACAGCGCATGGTGGTCCGTTACTACATCAAATTGGCGGCCGTATAAAAAAGGCACAAATTTCGTAAGGGCCCAGAGTATGGCTAAACACTCCTTTTCTGTAACAGAGTAGTTTAGCTCCGACTTTGTCAGCGTGCGGCCAGCATAAGCAACGACGTATTCCTCAAGACCACGTTTGCATTGGGCAAGAACTGCCCCAAGGCCGACTCCACTAACACCTGTATGGACTTCAGTTGGGGCAGCGAGGTCAAAATGTCGCAGAATAGGAGGAGAGGTGAGCAGATGGCGAAGGGTCGTGAACGCGTCATCGCATGCTTTCAACCAGGCGGATAGGACGTTGTCTCCAGCCAGCAGTTGAGTCAAAGGGGCAATGATCATGGCGAAGCTCTTCACAAAGCGGCGAAAATAGGAGCAGAGGCCGACAAAACTGCGTAGTGTCTTCAGATTAGTGGGTTTGGGGAACTCCGCAACTGCACGGAGTTTTGCATGATCCGGAAGCACGCCTTCTTTGGATACAACGTGGCCTAAGATGGTAAGCTTACGAGCAACAAAGAAGCAATTTTTGATGTTAAGTTGCAGGTCAGCCTTAGTCGGACAGCTTAATACGTTTCTTTGTCGTTGGAGGCGAGTCGAGAAATTAGGTGAGAAGACATCATCTAGGTAGCATAAACACGTGTGCCACTTGAGACCGCGCAAGATACTGTCCATCATGCGCTTGAAAGTAGCGGGTGCATTACATAGGCCGAATGGCATGGCATTAAATTCGTATAATCCATCCGGTGTGACGAAGGCGATTTTGGAGCGGTCAGCATCTGCCATGGGGACTTGCCAATATCCAGAGTGAAAATCCAAAGAGGAAAAGAACTTGGCACCTTGCAAACAGTCGAGAGCATCGTCTATGCACAGTAGGGGATATACGTCTTTGTGCATAATTTTGTTAAGAAGTCTGTAATCAACGCAGAAGCCAATAGAACCATCTTTCTTCTTTACGAGGACAATAGGCGATGCCCACGGGCTATGGAACGGCTGAATCACGCCACGCCGCAGCATATCGCTCACTTGTTCTTGGATGATGCGGCGTTCAGAAGCTGAGACACGGTAAGGACGCTGCCGGAGTGGGGCGTGCGAACCTGTGTCGATGCTGTGCGACACTGTGGTGGTGTTGATGGTAGTCGAAGGAAGCGGTAAATTCGCGTAGCAGGCTGACAAGTTGCGCGCGTTGTGTGGTTGTCAAATCACCAGAGATTGACGGCGAGGGATGTCGAATGTGCGGCGTCGGGAGCATCGAAGAGCATTAAGGAATCTACAGTTTGAGTGTAACCAAGGCACTCTCCGCGATGCAAAGTAATCGGCAGGAAAGACGCATTGCACACCACACATCACACCACAGCCAGCTTTGATGGCGATGACGGCAAAGGGCAATGGAAGGGAACGGCGATGGGCGAACAAGTCGCATGGCGTGAATAGGACGGTTGCGTCACGTGCGGATGCGCAAGATACAGAGACGACAGCAGCTGACTTAGGAAGGATATCAGTAACTTCGGCCACACGCATTTTGGTAGACGTCACAGGATGTTGGTCCATGGCTGCAGCGGAAAGAAAAGAGAACTCCACCTCGGCGTAGGCACAGTCAGTGATGGCATTGTTAGACGAAAGGAAATCCCAGCCTGCATACCAGACAAGGAATTCAATGACATGAAGAGATTCCGCGATGACCACACGTGCAGTGCAGGCTCCCAAAGGTTCGACAGGCTGTGCGTTCGCAGTACTCAAATACAGTCCGGAAAGCGACGTCGTTACTTTTCCTATCCGTCGGCAAAGTCCTGCGCGTAACACCTAGATTGCTGCGCCCGTATTGACCAGTGCGAATGTTGGAATTCCTTCGACGTATACTTCAATGACGTTGCGGGGGTGATTTCGAGGCCTTGGGTAAATCGAAGGGCACGCAGTTCTCATCTCGGGAGCTGTGACACTTAGTTTCCCTGAGGCAGAGGGCTTGGCCGGTGTCTCATCGATAAGATGGAAGGGCAGCGTGGGGATGGCGAACGACGAGTAGTGTTGAAAACAGGGGTTTCATCTGGCGGCACAGGAGGTTGTAGCTGTCGAGGGGCGTAAGTGCTCATGGGTCGGCGGTAATCATAGGTAGGCTGCATACGGCATCGACAAAAGCGGGCAACGTGTTCCGGAATACCACAATGTAGCAAATTGGGCGGTTGTCAGCTGTGCGCCAAGGATTTGGCAGGCGTGGTAGCTGTGGTGCAGGCGGCGAGAAGGGAATTGGGGGCGGTCGCGCAACAGCTTGGAGAGGTGGACGTGGAGCGAAGGGCGGCCTTGCAGCGCCGTCAGCGTATGTCAAGGGCGCCGTGACTGTAGGCAGTTGAATAGCAGCTGGCAGGCACTCAGCGACTTGCTCCTTGATGACCGTCTGTAACCCTGGTGTCAATGGGGAGTATGGTTGCGCGTTCGTAAAGGGCACCAGGGAAGGCTGCCAAGCAACTTCTCACACGAACTCCTTTATCTGGTGGATTAGAAGTGACTTGTCAACACCTAGCGTCAGGCCTGAGACAGAGGCGAATTCTGAGGGTGAATGTTGTGTGACAACTCACTGCCTTCGAAGTTCATCGTAACTTTGACACAGCACAATGACAACAAACACTGTGGTCGGGTTCCGGGCGAACATCTGGAAGGCGTTGTCCTCAATTCTCTTGAGGATATGCCTGATCTTATCCGCTTCTGGCATCGTTGCATCGACTGTTGCACAGATTAACGACGTCTTTGATGTAGCTGGTGAAATTATCACCTGGTTGTTGGGCGCGTCCACGCAGGCATTGTTCGGCCTGAAGTTTACGGACAGCAGGACGGCCAAAGATTTCCGTGAAGTTGGTCTTGAACGCCGACCATGTCAGAATGTCGAATTCGTGGTCATGATACCACAAGTGTGCAACGTTGCTCAAGTAGAAAATGATGTTGTTGAGCTTGGCCGTATCGTCCCAGTGGTTGTGCGCACTGACTCTGTCGTACGAGGGGAGCCAGTCCTTGACGTCGTGATCACCGCTACCCGCAAAAATCGCCGGATCCCGCTGACGCTGCTTGCCAAGACAGATGACCCTGTGGCTGCAACTTGGGCTTTATCTTCAGGCATGGTTCGAGAATGCTGGGCGGGATTGTCCGGCATGGGCCGAGATGGCTGAAGGGTTCGGATTCAATTCGTACCTAGCACCTTTCACCAAATGTCAAGGTGTTTATTGACAAGATTGAGAGGTCTAACTCTGTGTGGCAGTCAGAACCCTGCGAGCAGTCAGGACCAGCCCCGTGCGTAAAAGTGCTGGTGATGTGCCTGACTGACCGGCACTTCTTCGTCGTATTTCACACGCCGGAGATGCACCTGGCTAACCAGCACTTCTTCTTCGTTACACTATATACGTGTTCTTATTTATGCGCAGCTTATCATGGTAAACTAACAACATATTGTTACGGAGAGTTGTGCAGAAGTGACTTTATTTACAGGAGATGGATGATGGTGACCGCGCAATCCGGCCTAGAAGCACTTCGTCCTCCTCTTCTTCCCAACTGCTTCTTGTGTGCTCGTTACAATATATTTCAAACGATCATGCTGTCGTCTTGTCTGCAATGTATGCAAGTCAGTGCTTTTTAGAAGTACTATACTGGGTGATGTAAAGGAAGTGTAGCAATTATAAACAAATTATATTGCTTTTCTTTGAATCACTTGCTTTATGGCATTAATCGGCAGTGCCTTGCTCTTTGTACCCAGGTTTTTGATTAGGCTGTATTGGGATTTCATCGGGTCCTGCGGTCATGTTTCACTGAGGATAACTGTATCTGCTAAGCATGTATTGATTAAAGATGACAATTTGCACCTATATTATGAATTTAAAAAAAAAGCACATGTTTCTTGTTTGCATTTTTATTTAGCTGCGATGGGGTTGCATGTGCACTACTCAGGTCTGCAGAAGGATGACTATTAGCAACAGGAGCATCAAATAAGTCAGCCTTGCAAGGATGACCCCATATGAAATACTAATACACAAAACATTTATTAATAATGCACAGCTTGTTCAGCTCAAGTGTGAATTGCTGGCCACTCTTCTTGTTACTCAATGAGCTTGTTTTCAGATTAAACTTGGTAAAAGCCTTTAGCAACAGTGATGCCTGCCTTGCAATACTTGGTTCATATAAAGGATGCTTTCTTTAAATTTCAGTGAAGAAACTTTGAATGTTACTTGTAGGATTCTAGCTGTAAATTGAGTACCTCAACAAAATGTGTGTGAAATGCTCTCATTAGAGCAATCTGAGAAATTGTGATCGTAGCGCTGAAATTACTGTCAGGCAACCGGTCGAGTAGTATTAAGTTGTCATGTCTTGGCCCATCGGGTTAAGAATTTATTACTATGGTTCCATGACTAATAGCATCGCTTTCAACATGAGGCAGGAGCACATCATGCTGAGATGAATAAAATTATTCAGTAAGCCTTGCTGTCAGAACTACTGTTTTATTCGTTCCTGTTTATGTTTTAGGTTGGTCAGAAATTTCTATTGCCCCTTTCCCTTACCCCCCATAGGGTAGCAAACCAGGCCTTCGTCTAGTTGACCTCCCTGCATTTCCTCTCCTTGCTTTCTCTCTCTCTCATCTCAGCATGGTCCTTTGCTGATAGGTGCCACCTTGCCTTGTAGCAATGTCTTATTTTTTAGTAGCGTTAGCTACACTGGCCTAGCCAAGCCCGTTTCGCGCGGCACATCAAGAGCCGTGCTGCGCGTGCGTAAGGATCAGTGATGTCACACGGCTTGCGCACCGGAGCCACCGGAGCTGGCACCTCTCGCGCACTCCGCCGCCGCTGCGCGCGACTCGCCGCCGCCGATCTGCGCATTCCAGAGGAGTGACGTCGTAGCCGTGGTAGACGCACTGGCGCCGGCGCGCGCTCGCTGTGCAGTCGCCGTTTGACACTGCGCAGGAGCCTCTGCGCTTCTGACTGGCGTTTGTGTGTGTCATTGGAGCAGCAGTAAGCATGACAATCAAGCTAATCCTTGACAATCTAGACAACCAGGAAAGCTAAGAATAATCAGCTGAACCTTTGCTAACGCTACGTATATCCTGGCATAGCCGACCTAAGCCACTGCAACATTTTTTTTTTGTTTCATAGGTGGCCCATGTGATGGCTGACAGTGCTGTGAACATCCTGAGGGAGCAGTTGCCAACCTCTGTCTCTGTCTCAGTGGAGCGACTCAAGGAATCCGAGGCAAATGCATTTGGCACAGGAAGTGGCATTGTGTATGTGTTTTTTACTCTTAGCTTTATTGTGCCGTTCACCTTGTACAGGAGTGTCACTTGAGTGGCTCGGTCACCTGTTGTGTGCAAGGCATCATGGCAACAATAGTGACATATGATATCATTTGCTGCTGTAACCTGATGATGATGTGCATTAGTTATAACCTGGCATTGCCTAGCATTACCTGGTAAGCATTACACTTTGTGAGCAGTTATGCACAGTTTGCTGATCTGATATTAAGTCCAAACATGAGTCCTGGACTGAGTCCTGGGCTATGGAAGACAGCCCCCAAAACTGTCACTGATCTTGAGAATAAGGTTGCATGAAGCGACTTTATCTAGGAAAAAGAAGAAAGAAAACTTTCCCATATTGTCAAGAAAGAAGATGTTAGTGCCCTTGCAGCCAGGAGCATAATCAAATTCCACGACGAGCTTTTCTGCATTTTTGTCAGCTATGGCAGCCAAGAGCTGAAGTTTGTGGTACAGGAAAGAGCTGGTACATCATACAAGCTATGCCCAATGGGGTGCTGGGAGAAAACGGACATGGCCAGCATTACATGTCAACATTGACAATAGGTACCCTAAGTAGTTGAAAAAAAAAATGCTGTGGTAGCTTAGTGGCTATGGCATTACGCTGCTGAGCTCGAGGTCACAATTGTGATCTCAGTGATGGCGGCGTCCATCAGAATGCAAAAACGATTCTGTACAGTGCTTGTTAAGAGCATGTTAAAGAAACCCAGACGGCTTACCGTGGTGGCACTGCGGCTGTGGCATTGCACTGATAAGCTCGAGGGCGCAGGATCAAATCCCCACCACAGAGGCCGCATTTCAATGGTAGTAAAATGCAAACACGCCAATGTACCGTGCATTGGGTGCACGTTAAACAACCCCATGTGGTCATAATTGATCCGGAGTCCTCCACTGCAGCATGCCTCATAATCGTATTGCCACCTGGTGTTTCTAGGCTAGCTCACAAATAAAGAAGTGGACTTAGGCCACGTGCTAGCTATCTGGTGTTTTACGTGCAGGTGTAAATGGGCCACGAGTGAAATTGGTGCTGTTTAGCGTTAAGCCACGAAGGAAGCGCAGGAGGAAGGTGCCTGGAGGTGGAGAAGAGAATCACGCGTTGGGGAAAGTAAGAAGTGCGCTGAGTGCACGGGGAAGGAAAAAATCACAAGCCCCTCCCCTGTCGAGGAAATGGAGGTAAGCGAAGCTTGTTGTGTGTTTCTTCGGTGTTCCTCCGAACGAATTGCACTAACGAGTACCACATTGTGTTCTAACCACAACTGGTGACACGCACTGTAGCTGGCTCCGAAGTTATGGTTGAGAAACTCGTGTTGAAACTTGGCCGTCGCACCGGGGAAGTTGGCGCTAGCGTTGCCGAGGCATGCGGCACCGTTGGGTTCCTGGAGGGCAAGACTACGCAGACGTTTGGCCTCAACATCGCGCTCCCTCAACTCAAGGTCCGCAGCTCTCTGCTGACATTTCGCCTGGACTTCGGAAGCCCTAACAATAGAATTCGCACACCGACGATGAGCCCTTTCTCAAGCACTTTTGTTCTGGATGGATTTCCGTGAAATTGCTTCAAAATTGAACCTGTCCATTACGTAAGACAATGAATGGCTCATACCCTCTTAAGCAATGACTCATACCCCCGTAAACGCGGCCTTCCCATTACGACGACAGAAGAGAAGTGAAATTCTACTCTGGAATGATTAGTGGCAACACAGCCAGCTGTGGAAGCAGCCGATGAACGCGGTGGGAGCAGTGCCACAAGTGCGTGCTCAGCACAAGCACAAACCGAGGGCCGCCAACGAGCCAGCTGTGCAAGAAGACGATGCTCGAGCCAATGAGCCAATGGTGCTGATGATAATTTTAACATGAAAGTGTTTTATGCCGGGGTCCACCAAGACTTCACTGACGTATTTCCGTCACGGAAATACGTCAGCTTACAATGTACACGAACATAATACAAAGAAAGAAACCAGAAGAAAAAGTTCCACAAACATGCAAAATTTGGAAATCGAACCCACGACCTCTCGGTCCGCGACGATAGATCGCCGAGCGTTTAAGCCATTGCGCCACAAACGCATTTGCAGAGAGCTACACAGACGCGCCTTATATATCTAACACTCCTCCGTGTACCCGCGCTCTTGCTCGGGGCGGTGCCGCCGCCTACGAGCAGAAAAGAGAAGTACTGCATTATGACACTAACGCGCACCGACAGTGAACGCTTCGGTGGTCTCAGCACTACGCCTCGATGCCAGCATTCGAAGGGACGCTGGCATCAAGAAGCACTACCAACGCCACCTAGGTGGCGTTCACCGTACTCAGCACAGCGGAGCGTGGCCTCCGCAATTAGCTCTGAAAATGTTTCTGAAGTTGATCGCGGAGGCTGCAATTACGACGCGCTGTATGCGCTGATTTGACTCGGTGACGATTCAGTTACGTGCTTTGTCTTGCGCGTTGTATTAGTGTGTCAGTTACGTGCTTCGTCTTTCGCGTTGTGCTAGCGTGTGCAGCGTAGTGCAGCTTCCATATGCACGACGGTTGCTCATGGTCATCGACGTTGGTAGTCGTGATGGAGGAGACGTGCCACCAGGCGTCAGCGTGGGTGCATCAACGCCTAAGGGCGCTTTAGCCACAAAACACCAATAGACATTATATATCAATGTGCAATAAACATTACACTACTTCTGTGAAGACACGTTTCACTTTCGTGTTCTATACCGATTCCTATATAAGAGGGATCAACCACATTTTTTTTTTGCTTACATGGATGCCACTGAAATCTGAATTATAACAAGCTTCGCTTGAAAAAGAGGCGAAGCTTCGCAGAAGAGGAGGGTAGGCGAAGCACGCTGGGTTGACCTCCTGTGGGAGTTGCTATGGGGTGTGTGCGTGCTATGGATGTACCGGGTTCGTCTCGTGATCAAGTTCCCGAGCACCGTATGAGAAGGTAGGAGCAGCAACACAAGCGACGGCAGGCCGATCACGAGTCGACCGACCTTGAAGTCATCGCGTCTGCTGATCACTTTCAAGATATGGCGCGCGCCGATGCGCGAACTATGCAGTTGCTACCAGAGTACAAGCTGCACCCCATCCTTGCTGTGCTGCCTTTCCACTTTCCTCCCTTGTGCGCGATTCGGCTCACCGTCGCACACTTTCACTCGCACATACAGCATTCGGCACGCAGAGACGATGTTATTGCCCTTGGACTGTATACAGAACATTGCGGCGACCACTACGGCAAAAATGCACCTAGAGTGTCCATATCATTGCTATCGCAATTATATAGGCATGGCACCCATATGCTTGCTCGTAACCTGCGTTCACTAAGTGAAACGTCACAAACTTTCTTTAGGCTAATTGGCAAATGAAGAAGGAAGAAGAGGACTTGGGCCACGTGCCAGTTGGAGATCGGATCTTCATGTCGAGTAGCCCTCTAAGTAACGCTGTTGTTTTGCTCTGGTGCGTGAAATAACTGGTGGAGGTGCTGGGTGGACCTATGCACCAAGCCCCTCCGAGCAGCAGGAGCTCCAGCCCTGTACCGGTGGTTACACTTGTTCATCGTGCCAGCAGAAGGGTTCGTGGACTAGCTCCTGAGCTTGGACTGCTTCCAGTGAGAATGGCAGCTCCGACCGTTCCAACCGGTATGGAAGGCACAACGCTGATTCATTGCACACTGCAGAATCCGCATACGCCGAATTCCTTTCACGGCGATATACCGGAGGATGTAGAAGATTGGCTCGTCCACTATAAACGCGTTGCTACGATCGATGAATGGGACGATGTGGTTCGACGCTGTAGCTGAACTGAGGCATGTGTATTTCAGTTTACAGGATGGTGCACGTACTCGGTACGAGAACTGTATTGATCTCCTGACATCGTGGACAGAGTTTGTAGGCGGCTTCTTAAGACGTATGTGAGTTTCGATCGCCAGGAAAAAGCTGAATGTGCTCTTCAGTCTCGTATACAGATGCCGAACGAGAGCTTTGCAATGTATGTCGAGGACATAACCTGTCTTTCCTGTGAAGCCAACCTTAACATGTCGGAGGAAGAGAAAGTGCGTCACCTCATGCGTGGGGTATATGAAGATGGGTTTGCACAAGGCTTACCCTACGAGCGACGGTCAGGAAAGGGCACGACGCTCCTCCACTCCGCAACGCACAAAGGCGCTACGGCAGGGTTCGTCGACTCTCCGACACGGCGCAGAGAAGGCTCCGGAGTCAGATCGCCAACAAACACGGGTTTATTCACCCAAGGTACAGCTCAGTGCTACAGTCACGGCGCTTACGGGCCAAGGCTCGCCGCAAGACCGATCGAGTACGCGCGCCCGCTGCGCTAGGGCTAACCGGGTAGCGGTCCGCCAAGCGCGATAACGAGGAGTCGCGAGAACAAAGGTCTCATGTAACCACCTCGTTGCGAGCCTGAGAGCCTCTGCCGCGGCGAGGAAGCGCTCAGCGGACGAGAGCTCGGGTGGAGAGGGTGCCCGGGGGCCGCCGCGCGTGAGGCCAATCAGGGCGCGTCCCGGTGACGTGTCTCGCGGGGCAAGTCCAATCCTGGGGGGGAGAAGCACGGTTTGTGCGGGAAAGTAAGTCCGGCGCGCTCGCCATGTCCGCCATGTTGCCGTTACGGCGGCGGTTCCCGGGGATCGAGCTAAGCGCCACGCCCGAGCTGGGGGACGAGGCGCGGGAAGGCACCTCGATCCCCACATTCCCCCCTCCTAAAGACCGAGGCCAGCCTCCAAAGTGGCTGACCGAGGCCAAGTGGCAAGGTTGACTCAGCCAAAGAGGGCTAAGCCAACGGGGCAAAGTCCAAGAGGGTGTCGTCGTCTTCCTCAGGACCACGACAGGGAGAAAGGGGCCCCAGCAGTCCGAAAGGCGAAGACGTCGCTTCTCTTGACACAAAGCTAGGGGTTTGCCTTGGCCACCAAAGTTCCGCACACAGGAAGGACCCCCTGCCAGGTGGAAGAGTCGGCAGCCCAGGAAAGACGGGGCAGGGCAGCACCATGGTTCAGCCAGCAACACTCGAGGTCCGCCGGACTGGAGCAGCCAGGAACGCGCGAGGCGTGGCTGCCATTTTGGCGCAGCAGCCACCACAGAAGTCACTGGGCTCCCCGGATTACGCAGGAACAGCAGGCCGGGATAACCGGCAGCCAGGTCAGCAGCGGCAGCCGGAGTGACCCTTCTCGGCCAGGGGTCAGCGCCTGAATGGGGACCAGCCACAATTAGCGGCAGCCTAGGCAGCAGGAGGCAAGGCTGACACGGGTTCGTGGCCTCCAGAGGCAGGAGTCATTCATGGCGGAAGGACCAGAAGCAGCAGGCCTTGAGGTCAGCAACAGGCTGGCATGGTAAGACCAGGGACAGCCGGCTTCGTGGTCAGCAAGACTGGTGGCACAGTGGAGCCAGGCGCAGGGAGCAGACTGGACGACGCAAGGTGAAGGACAGGAACGCCCCCCGGCATAGCCGGCGTGCCAAGGAAGCTGCCCGCCTGGCTGACAGCCCAAAAAGGGGCGTTTGCCAGGCTGAGGCTTGGGCAACGCATAAGAGGGTATATTAGGCCAAAAGGGCCTGTCACCACTTCAACGTGCGCCTTCGCACCGTAGCTGTGTCTCTCCGTTCATCGGCGTGGTAGGGAATAAAGTCCGGCTACCAGCTGGTGGGAGAAAACCTGCCTAGGTGCGTTTCCGTAGGTTGTACCGGTGGCGTGGCCTGGGACCAGCCGTATCACGGTTTGCCTGCGGTTCGTTGACCGCCTCCCCCTCTCCCCAGTCGTTGCTACGGGCAACGAAAGGTTTGAGGTCTGAGACGTGAACTGGACCGCCGACTGGTCTCCCTTGGGAGTCAGCCAGCTTGTATACCAGAGGGGACATTTTGGTCTCCACTCGGTACGGGCCCAACCATTTGGCCGACAGGGAGGCAGAGATGCCTTTGGCGGCGTCACTCAAGACATGGTTGCGTCTGAGGACGAGATCGCCGACACCATAGTGCACGTCCCTATGTGACCGGTCGTACTGGGCTTTTTGTCCAGCTCGCGCTTTTGCCAGGTTGGAACGGGCCAGATCAAGGGCCGCGTCCATCCGTGAGCGCAGTTCCGTCGCGTAGCCGGAAAGGCCAGCTTTCGTGGCGCACGCCCTGCTGCCGGTCCGCAGAACGCGGTCCATGGGGTTTGGCAGCTCTCTCCCGAAGTTAAGGAAAGCGGGCGTGTACCCAGTCGAACGGTTCACCGTGGACCGCAAGGAGAAGCCTATCTCGTTAAGACAGACATCCCAATCCCTATGTTGCTGGGCAAAGGCCGCGAGCAAGGGCTTGAGGTTCCGGTTAATCCGTTCTGTCGGGTTGGCCTGTGGGTGATACGTGGTTGTCTTGCGGTGCTTAATGCCAAAGGCAGCACACGCATCCACGAACACCTTATCCGTGAAGTAGGACGCGTTGTCCGTTATCAGCTCCGCCGGAAAGCCAAAGCGGTTAAAGACCTCGATCAACTTGTCCCAGATTGCGCGTGCCGTTAACTTCCGAAGGGGAAAAAGTTCAACCCATTTCGTGAAGTGATCTGTGACAGCCAGGAGAAAAACGTAGCCTCGCCGGCTTCTGGGAAAAGGTCCCATAATGTCACAGGCCGCGACTTGCCTGGGTAGCTGGCTGTCGATTGGCTGCATGAGCCCGGGGGTTGTGCCCGCGCGAGGCTTCATACATTGGCACACGCGGCATGAGTGGGCGTAGTGAAGAGTGTCACGCTTCATGCCTGGCCAGGTAGCGGAGCGGCACAACTTTTGGAAAGTCCTAAGGCCACTCGCATGTCCGGCCACCCGCGAGTCGTGGAAATAGCTCAGGGTGGCTTTCCTTAGACTGCGGGGTATCACCACCTTGAAAGACTCCTGAGGAGCCTCTTCAGATGGGATGTAGCGCAGGAGAACTCCATCGGCGTCAAGCAGATACGTATCCAACGTGCCCGCAGCAATACCAGCTGCATCGCACTCGGCGCCAACAGCAATACCAGCTGTCCGGGTGTGCCCGACGGCATAGCCGCCACGCTCCTCTTGGGAGCTCGGCTCTGTGAGCCCGTCGACAATTCGTCGACAAAATGGATCGCTCTGCTGAGCCTTTAGCAGCTCTTGCCTGCTGAAGACAATACCCGATGAGGTAACGGGATCCACCAGGTAAACGTCCTCTCCCGGGGCTGGCAATCCGAGGATCGCTTCGCCGTCGGGGGTCGCGCCTTTCGAGCCATTGGAGACACAGGCTCCGGTCTCTACTAAGTGCATGAGGTTCGCGCCTTTTGAGCCATTGGAGACTGAGGCTCCAGCTTCTACTTGGTGCGAATGCTCACGGGAGTGGCGGACCAAAGGATCAAACGCCGAAACGGGGGCTCGCGACAAAGCGTCCGCCACCACGTTTGAACTCCCTTTCCGGTAGCGCAGAACAAGGTACCACTGCCATGTCAACGCCCAGCGCGCGAGGCGGCCCTATAGCTCGCACAAGCGCTTAAGCCGGATTGTACGTCTCCACGGCAAACGGCACGTACGCTAACGCCAACTTCCGGAGAGCAAAAAGAACCGACGGACAGGTGGTCCGCTCAATGCACGACCGACCGAATGGGGCCAGTAAACGGCAAAGAGAAGAGCTGGGCTGCCACTCCGACAGGCGCATGAGGTCTCACATGACCGGCAGACGGATCGACAGCGGAGCGGGGTGACTCACGCACGTCGAAAATGTCGCTCGGATGCGCGTGAGACAAGCGGTAGGCGGAAAACGCGGGGACTTTGTCGGCTGAGCGGGGTGGCTCGCGCTCGACATTGCTTCCCAGCTGCGCTCGGGACAAGGAGAGGCCAGCGAGCAATTTGCACCAACAGCGAGGCAGGGAGGCTCAGCTGCGGCGCACGGGACACCGAACTGCGCTCGGGACAAAGGCAGGCCAGCGAGCGAGCTCGCGCCTACGGCGTAGCGGGAAGGCTGCGCCGCGGCGTATTCGTCCGAGAAAGGCGCTCGGGACAAAGGTGGGCCAGCGAGCGTATGCGTGTGCGTATCTAAGCAGGGTGGCTCCGATGCGGCACATGGCGCAGCGAACGACGCTCGGGACAAAGGGAGGCCGGCGAGCGTATTCGTGCGAGCATCTAAGCAGGGTGGCTCCGATGCGGCACATGGCGCAGCGAACGACGCTCGGGACAAAGGGAGGCCGGCGAGCGTATTCGTGCGAGCATCTAAGCGGGGTGGCTCCGATGCGGCACGTTGGGCACAACTGAGCTCGTGACAAAGGCCAGCGAGCGGAGGCAGCACGCCGGAGGGGCTAGTAGGCACCTGCTCCCCGCGCGTCTCAAACAGTTGATAAAATCCGTAACTGGCGTGGCTATATAGGACTAGCGTACACATCCGAGCTGTCGACATCACCTAGGGCGCTCCAAGGAAGGGATCGCTCCCGGTGGCCGAAAGCATAGGGTCGCGAAGGCGAACCTACCTCGTGCTATCGGTGTCGTTCGCTCCGAAGGACGATAAGTCCGCAGCCAGGGGGTCAGGCAGGAACGAGGGCCCTGAAGGGGCCTGCTCTGATGCCATGCCGAAACTAAGTTGGGCGCCAGTGATGTGGAGATGGGTTTGCACAAGGCTTACCCTACGAGCGACGGTCAGGAAAGGGCACGACGCTCCTCCACTCTGCAACGCACAAAGGCGCTACGGCAGGGTTCGTCGACTCTCCGACACGGCGCAGAGAAGGCTCCGGAGTCAGATCGCCAACAAACACGGGTTTATTCACCCAAGGTACAGCTCAGTGCTACAGTCACGGCGCTTACGGGCTAAGGCTCGCCGCAAGACCGATCGAGTACGCGCGCCCGCTGCGCTAGGGCTAACCGGGTAGCGGTCCGCCAAGCGCGATAACGAGGAGTCGCGAGAACAAAGGTCTCATGTAACCACCTCGTTGCGTCCGCTTAAGAGTGTGTCAGAGTTTCTGACCGATGCCGTCATCATTGAAAAGATTCTTCTACAACGGTCCAGCTTGTACTAACGCAATGTGAACATTGCCTGAACTACGGACTTCTTGGAAGCTTTCGGGCCCATTGTGATTTGTTACAAGAACTAATCCATGAAGAACTACAGAAGCTGTTGGGCCTTTCACCACCTATGCTCAGCTCTTTGTCAAGCGTTGTTCGTGACGAGGTCCAGCAAGTGCAAAGAGAACCCTGTTTTAGTTAACGCCTTCTTCTTAGCAACCGTTAACATGCAACTTTCATCGCATGTCCTATTCTGAAGCTTTGAGGCATCCTGTCCTTCCTCAAGCTAGGCTTCACACCCCCGTCTCCCATCATGCTACAGTCAGCCCAAGTGGCCTTGCATTACAACGTCCACCGACCAGCTGCGTGGAAGTCAGACTTGTGGTGTGCACCGGATCGATGTCTCCTATGCTACCACTGTGGTGAGGCTGGGCACATCTACCGACAGTGCCCATACTGAGAGCTCGGACTGCGTGGCTTTTCTGCAAACTCTCCAAGACCCCAAGAAATAGAATAATATGTTACTCAGCAGCGTGCATCCTTGTCATCTCGGCGCCATTCATGCTGTCCATCACTGTGGTGATTTCAACTGCCCTCCATACATATTCCAGCATGGTGCACGGACGTGCACCCAGCTCGCGCCAGTAAAACTGACTGTAGCAACCATAGCGTTCAAGGCCACTCAGATTGGACGTACTCAAGGCCCCCTATCGACGCGCACGAGAAACGACAATACATCGATATCACCTGTCTCTCGAACAAGAGATTCCCTTGACATCCCTGTACGGATCGACGGTCGATGCTTTAGTGGGCACTGGAGCGGATTGCTTATTATCAGCAGAAAACTGGCCAGCCTTCTGAAGAAAGTGATGGAGCCTTGGAGCCGAATGCTAGTTCGTACAGCTGGCAGGCATGTCGTCACACAGCTGGGTATGTGCATGGCCAGAATACCATCGCGTTCAAGTGTCGTAGTTCAAGAGGCGTGTGACGGCTTACAACACGGTAAAGCAGTTGCGGAAAGCAAACACTCTCTCCTGCTGTCTCAGGGTGTCTGTGTGGCAAGAAGCATAATTGATCTCCGTGATGGCCACTGTCAGGTTCACGTCATCAATTTCAGCTACGAGCATCCGCACCTTTTTTTTTGGTGCTGTCATTGCCTATGCCGACCCAATAGCCAAAGTCGCTGAGTGTGACCGTGAAAAAGCTGCTTTTGTCACTCTGGACGGTCTTTATGAATTTCGAGTTCTCCCTTTTGACATCTCTTCTGCTCCCGCCATATTCCAGTGAATGATGGATACCGTTCTCACTGACCCCAAGTGGAAAAGCTACCTCGTCTATCTCGATGATGTGGTGGTCATTTCTGAGAGCTTTGACGACCACCTTTGTCGCCTTCGGAAAGCAATCAGTCATTCGATCGGCTGACTTCACACTCAAGCCTGAGGAATGTCATTTAGCTACAAAGAGCTGATGTTCCTTGGTCATGTCGTGAGCACCGCAGGATTTCGGCCTGATCCCGAGAACAACTGCCGCTGTAGCCACTTTTCCAGCTCCAACTGGCAAGAAAAGTGTGAGATGATTTTTGGGCCTGTGCGGGTGCTATTGCCGCTTCATTGAAAATTTCTCTGAGATTCCAGAGCCGCCATTTTGTCTAACGCGCAATGATAACCATTCATTTGAACCGGCAATCAACAGGCTGCCTTCCCCAAGCTACCACATTGTTTGTCTTCACAACCCGTGCTCGGTCATATTGGTGAGGACGCTGACATGGAGGTGCACACTGACGCCAGCAACATCGGTCTTGGGGCTATACTGGTGCAAAGGCAAGACGAAATCGAATGATTTATAGCATACGCAAGCTGCACTTTGCCACTCGCTGAGTCTAACTATTCCACCTCAGAAAAGGAGTGCTTAGTGGTGATATGAGCTACAACCAAGTTTCGACTGTACAGTAGAACCCCGCTGTTACGTTCCCGGGTGCTGCGTTTTCCTGGCTGTTACGTCGTTTTCGGCCGATCCCGGCACAGCTCCCATAGAACCCAATGCATTGGTAACCCCGCTGTTACGTCGCAACTGTAGGACTGTTCCCGCATCATACGTTGCGAACTGCCACACCGCGCCGGCCCGAGCGGCCATTTTGACTTTTCATGTTGCTTGGCTTGGTTGCTTGACGATGGCATTGGCCGCCCAAAGTGTCGGGGGCGACAGTTATTACGTATTTTCGGTTTCCGTCAGCAAAAGTATGGCCCTTGAGATCCGTGTTTGCTATCTAAAGATGGTGTCTATGACGCGTTGCGGCCCTAAAATTGGTTTTGGCTTATAGATGTTCCGCATAAAGTCCAAGGGCGATAACGTCGTCGCCGCGCGCCGCATGCTGTAGGAGTGAAAGCGTGCGAGGTGAGCCGACGATTGCGGCACGCCTTCTTCCGTTGCGCTCAAGGCACCGGCGAGGGAGCGAGGGGGGAGTGATACCTGGCAGCGTTGTGCTCTGGCTTCAACTGCGTACTACGCGGCGGCGCGCGTGCCGTATCTTGAAAGCGATCTGCGTTGGGGGCAAAGTCTACGCAGTGTAGGTGCGTCAGCGGCTCGTAGCATTGTGCGTGCTGTGTGTTCTCTTTGCGTTGAAGTGATAGACAACAGCACGAAGGTCACTTCGCTCGCTTCTGCAGCGGCGCTTAAATTCCTCACCCCAGCGTTTGACAGCGCGTGTCCACGCTCATCGAGTGAGATGTGTTCATGTTTGCCTGTGGGCGCTGACACCATGTTTGTTAATTAGTTAATAAGCGAATGTTTACAAGTTTATACGGACGATAAAACTACTATTCTTACTTTGTATAGCTCATCGCAATCGATAGATACTTCGGCTGTCGGGCGAAACTACTTTTTGTCACACGTAAGAATTAAAATAATATTGTGTGCAGTTCAACACTACTCCCATTTCTCAATTTTTCCTGTTTCCCGGCGCTTGCGTTTCCCGGCTCTTACGTTCTTTTTTTACGGTCCCGTGAAAAACGTAACAGCGGGGTTCTACTGTATCTCTACGACCGACAAGGTTGTCACCGATTATCATGGTGTGTGCTGGTTGGCCAACCTTATAGGGAAGCGTTATAACGTTAGAAACAACGTTATAGGGAAGCGGGCGTTTGCCGGCGTGGGCAGTTTCGTCTGCCGGCCTGGGACAGCGCCGCTGCTTTCCTCTGCGCCGTAGCCGTAGCGTGCAAGGTCAACACGTGACTGGAAAGTAGAGGAAGCATAAAGGAGAAAGAGGGGTTCACTGCCATTTTCTACGCGTGGCTACAGTAGCATAGCTGAGACGTCGGCACGTACACGCATGTTCCGGCACAGCGCAGAATCGGCGACCTTGCCATTTGAGAGAGAGTGAAATTTTTGCCGCGTTTTGTTTTCTTTCTTTTTTATTTTGTTCGTGCACAACATTGAGGGGTCTCTCCTAAGCTTCTACTCAATGGCGGTGCCGGAGCAATGCCAGTTGGAGGTGCCGCCGCGGGATTTGGTTCGAATTAACGAGATTCGACTGTATATTGAATGCAAACGTTCTAGCCGCATTCCTCGACTGTTGCATACGCGTGGCGGTTCGGGGCACATGTTTTGCATATGTGCGGGCCTTGAAAATTGTTGCTTTGGTTATACAGTTAAATCTGCTTATAACGAACCTCCATATAACGAATTTCTGGATATAACGAAGTTTTTCGATTCCCCGCCGTTACTTCATAGAAGCACATGTATTTGAGACCTCTACGTAACGAAGTGGCAGCGGGAGACCCCTCGATATAACGAATTTTCCCCTCCGACCACCTAGAGATTTCGCCCCAAATTTTGTCATTTTTGCGCGAGCAGCAACCGGAAGCACCTTCTCCGCCGCGATGGAATGCGAAGCGAGCGCACGTGTGCGTGCGTGCGTGTGCGAGGCGGCCCTGCATCCCTCGACCCGGTGATCTTGCCGCCGCGGGCGTGACCTTTCCCCCTTCGTTCAAATCTGATCCTGCCGCTTGCTGCAGCTGGCCTAGCCCGCCAAGCCGGCACTCTCTCCTTTTCCAGCTGATGTTGCCGACGCGCTGGTACACGCTGTGGCACATCAGACTCGATGAGCGCGGACACGCGCTGTCAAACGCTGGCGGCGTGTGGGAGCACTGCTGGAGAAGCGAGCGAAGTGACCTTCGTGCTGTTGTCTATCTCTTCAACGCAAACTGAGCGCCGAGAACACACAGCACGCAGAAAGCTACGAGCCGCTGACGCACCTACACTGCTAGACTCTGCCCCAATGCAGATCGCTTTGATGATAAGTGGTTCTTGAGGGAAAGGGAAAGGTTGACGCTATCTTCTGCAGCCCTTGAGGGAGCACGGCTCAGCGCCAACGGGGAGGGGTAAGTGGGAGCGAAAGAAGGGATAGAGTGGAGTCACCATGGCTGGAGATACGGCCTGCGCGACCGCGTGCTGCCCCGCTATCCCTCCCCCCTCGCTCCCTCGCCGGTGCCTCGAGCGCAACGGAAGAAGGCGCGCCTCCTCCCTGCTTTTCTTGCGCGCGCGAGATTTAGACGCGGTCGTCGGCCCCCCTCGCACGTTTTCACTCGCACATACAGCATGCGGCGCGCGGCGACTGCGTTATCGCCGCTGTACTTTAGGGTACGGCCACGCTAGAGGCAAAAACACGCAGCAAAAACGTCATGCCGCGCGCGGCAAATGCGGCAGGATTTGGGGGTCTTGCGGCGTGCCGCGCGAAATGAGTTCTGCGGCAAATGCCGCGTGCCGCGAGATGAAGAACCAATCAAGGAGCGACGAGGGTGACGTCACAGAGCCATCACAACCGGAACGCCGCCGGTCCGCGCCGGGTTTTCAATCGACGATTCGTCTCTCGCACGAAACAACGAGCGCTCGCGGTGTTGCTCGCCCATTCGGAGAGCGCGGGAGATCTTACCGCGCTGCCGCGCGGCGAGACGCGCGTGCCACGGTGGCCTCGCGGCAAGGCGCTGACGCGCGGTAACTTGCCGCTCGCTGCATGACGCGCGCGTTTTTTGCCGCTAGCGTGGCCGTACCCTTATATACGGAATATCTATGAGCCAAAACCAATTTTATGGCCACAACGCGTCATGGACACCATCTTTATATAGCAAATACGGATCTCAAGGGCCATACTTTTGCTGGCGGAAACCGAAAATACGTCATAGTTGTCGCCCCCGGCACTTTGGGCGGCCAATGCCATCGTCAAGCCAACAAGCCAAGAGACATGAAAAGTCAAAATAGCCGCTCGGGCCGGCGCGGAGTGGCAGTTCGCAACGTATGATGCAGGAATGGTCCCAGAGTTGCGACGCAACAGCGGGGTTACCAATGCATTGAGTTCTATGGGAGCTGTGCCGGGACCGGTCGAAAACAACGTAACAGCCGGGAAAACGTGGCCCCCGGGAACGTAACAGTGAGGTTCTACTGTAACACTATACGACGCTACGACGCCATCGTTACGCTCGCTCTTCGTTTCCGATGCCTCGCACTTGTGCGAAGCGACACGCGTCCACGCATCCGGTACCTGGTGTGACATTCCAAGGATGAGTACTTCGATGAAGAAACACAAGATATTGGCTCCTCAGGACAGAATGGCCATCTTGGACGCCATTTCTGGAGGCCAAAAAAAAAGAAGGATGTAGCTGCCAAATTTGGCATCCCAGCTAGTTCTTTGTCCACAATTTTAAATGCGAAAGATGCGATTCGCAGCGCTTTTCAATATTGCCGCCTCCTATGCACTTTGAGCCTAGCTCCCGTAGCTTCGACCATGTGCTTTAGTACGTGTGCTTAGGCATTAGTCTACCAATTTAGTTAAACAGAGAATCTTTACAAGTTTATACGGCCGTTAAAACTACTATCCTTACTTCGTATAGCTGTCTGCTAATTTGCTGTTACAATCGATGCTTCGCCTTTTGGGCGAAACTGGGACTTTTTTGTTCATTGCAACTTTAGGATATTGGGAGTAAATCTTGAGCGATAGTTGTATTTCTGTATGAAAGCATGAGGTGTGCGGTACTGTAAAGGATTTTTTTTTCCTCTCCTTTGGTCACGGAAAACGGGTGCGCGTTACAATCGAGGGCGCGTTAGAATCGAGTAAATAAGGTAAGCGTTTCTTTTTCGAATTTTCGTGCTGAACCTGCATATAACGAAATCCTCTTTGTAATGAAGTTTTTCGGAAATTGGTCAGTTTCATTATATCCAGGTTTAACTGTATTTTTCTTCGATAGACCTTCGTTCCGGGTATTGGCAGATTGCAGTTGACGACATGGATTGTGAAACGACGACGTTTGTTACACCTGATGGGCTCTATCAGTTTAAGGTGCTCCCATTCAGGCTATGCGATGCTCCCGCTACATTTGAACGAATGATGGACACCCTCCTTCACAGCTTAAAGGGGTCAATCTGCTTGTGCAAATTTCTTCTCACCTGCCCATAGCGTCAGTCGTTTCTTTATTGCAAGGAAAATGACGGAGCGACTGGAGCAGTGCTACTGCATCAAATTTTTCCAGCAACTGGGCGACAGCCAAGTGGAAACTTTTCGTTCGGAAGATTCAGACGGCTTTCGGTGACGATGCTATAAGCAGCACACAGATTAAGGAGTGGTACAACCGGTTTAAAGACGGCCGCACATCTGTGGAGAGCGAGCCACGCTCCAATTGGCCATCAACATGCCGAAATGACCAAGTCATTGGCAAAGTGAACGCAATGGTGATGCGGGACCGTCGTGTGACTATCCGAGAAATTACGGAAGCTGCTCACGGTGGAGCAAAAGCAACTTCGTGTTGAAATCTCACAGGACATGCTGGATTTCACAAACAGTGACCCCATATTTATGAACCCCATAATCACTGGTGACGAGTCGTGGGTGTACGGTACGACCCGGAAACCAAATTCCAGCCTTCACAGTGGAAACATTCCACGTCACCAAGACCAAAAAATGCCCGCCAAGTGAGCAGCAATGTCGAAGTGATACTGACTGCTTTCTTTGACTCCTGTGGTGTGGTACACCACAAGTACGCACCACAGGGTCAAACAATCACCAAAGAGTACTACAGGGATGTCCTCAGTCGCCTACGTGATGCTGTGCGGCGCAAGAGACCGGAGTTGTGGTCAACAGGAAATTGGCGCATCCATCACGACAATGCTCCTGCGCATTCCTCGCACTTGATTCAGACTTTTTTGGCGAAAAACCAGACTCCTGTAGTTCAACAGGCTCCTTACTCTTCTGATATGGCCTTCTGCGACTCCTGGCTGTTTCCCAAAATCAAGAGGCCATTGAAAGGAGCGCGATTTCAGACAAGAGAGGACGTTATGGCTGCAACGACAGCTGAGCTAATAAACTCCATTCCGAAAGAGCCTTCTCGGAATGCTTCCAACAATGGCAGCATCGCTGGGAGAAGTGTGTGGAGTCCCAAGGAGACTACTTTGAGGGGGATTAGGTTTCCAACGCTCCAGTTGTGCCAGTATTTTTGCTTCGGCCAAAGATCGGATACTTTTCTAACAGACCTTGTACAGCCTCTCGATACCTCCACACTCCGATCTTCCTCTGATATCGTTCACGTCGCTCGTCTCAAGCGATATCACTCGGACCTACCAAGCGCCGGGACAGTGGCTTCACCGCTGGGGGTCATGCTACGAGACGCTGCAGTAGCGAACGATCATGACAGGACTGATGAAGATGACGATCGCCGTTAGTTGCGTGCACGGGCTTCATCTTGTATGCCTGTCTTCTGTCTGTTGTATATATCGTGTAAATATATTGTCAAGCATCTTTTCTCCCCTTAGCAATATGTACATATATATATTGTAATGAAGATAAAGACGCACTGAGGCTCGCGTGCCTTGACGGCAGGCGCGGGCAGAGAGAGAAGACGACAAGGCAGCGAAAAACGGGTGTTCTGGCAGACGGCCGGCTGTCTGCTTCTCTCATTCATTACAATGGCGCAGTCGATGAAATCCCAGTCCTAAGGTGTTCCAGCCTTAAGCACCGTACTGCGGAGGCCTTGTGTCCTCCTGCATCTCGCCGTCCTGGGCTGGTATTTTGTAGCGATGCGTTATGCTTTATTCTATACTACTCTTATCATCCACCGCTCACGGCCTGCTGATCCCGTTGAAAGACTTCTTGTCTCCCTTCTTGTCTGTCGTGTTTTTTGCACTGCCCCTGTCGAATAGTTATCATAGGTCACCACTACATAGATCTTGACGTTTTCAATATCCTAGCTCAAATATTGGTTTTTTGACGGCCACATACGCACTGAACAGCATGGCAACATTGCCTGCTTTGTTTGCTTTCTCTTGTGCCCTGGTGTGTAAGAAGCCACAGCTGCGGTACTGGCATTGAAGTGTGTGTTGAGAATTTTCACAGTATGTAAGAATGTTGTGCAGCACAATTCTTATAAACATTGCTATAGTGTTGTGACCAACTGCTAATTAGATATGCAAGTCAAGTTGCACAGCATAGTTAATACGTACAAAGTAAAAATACACACACAAGACGACGTTTCATATCAACTGTGCAGCACAACCTGGCTTCCATGTTCAAGAATTAACTAACTAGCCTGCATACAACTGCTTATTGCTGTTGAGATTAGGGATGTGGTCATGTCAGAGATATGACTGCGAAGGCATGTTTGATTCAACAGATTGAATTATTTGACCAGCTGGCATTTCTCCAGTTCATAATTTGTGCACACCTGCTTAAAAAGAAATTTTGCCAATCAAATATTGTTCTTAAGGAACAAACTTTTGTAATGATGTAACAAATGTTATTCACTTTCCCGAAGACTCCAACAGTGCCACTTGAATGGAAAGAAGTAAGCTGTGTACATTATCAGGTGCAAAAAGATATGCTTGCAGAAGCATAAAGATCTAACCCTCTGTGAAACAGGCATGTTAAAGTTTCTAACCATGTCTATTTATGAAAGTGTGAATGTCTGATGGTGAATGGTGAACCACTTTTGAATTGTTTTTTTATCTGCAGTTTGTTTGCCGAGTCCTCGACTGGGATGAAGGTGGCTGGCAGTGCATTGGGAAAACGAGGTATGTTGACAACTGTCAGTAACCCCAGTAAGTCGCTTGGATACTGTGAAATTAGCAAAAAAATTAAGTATTTGCGATATGAAGCTAACGCTTCAAAGTCCTGTGTAAAAAAATGTGTAATGTAGTAATTTTTGGAAACAAATAAAACACGAATCTAATTTTGCTGTAATCGAATATTGAATACTTACGAATAGTTTTTCGAATAATAAACAGTCGTTATCAGCATTCACAAAGAACAATCTTCATATCCTAGTGTAATCCAACATTAGCAAGTTTTTGTTGTTACATTACATATTGTGAAACTTCGTTGATTAAAATCTTGAATGGAGAATTAGGAGCAAATAAGCAGTTTATTTGCATACTGAGGACTCATTGGTCAGTTTGAATGACAGCAGTATAGCTGGAAAGGTCTAGCTGACTGAATGATGTACTGCGCTCCAATAAAAGCTTATTTAATGTCTACTACGGTCACCAGGATGAAATTTATTGTACTTTTTGCTACGATCTTATGATTGATTATTGTGCACAGTTGGCAGTTTGAAATACTTGAGAAATGTTTGTGTTTACGAATAGTGGCTGTTCAACTTGAATTAGCTTGAAAATTAGAGCATTTTCACATCCCTAGTGTAATACGTTTGTTGTTAGGAATTCCCCAAGTAGAGTACATTTTGTGTGAGAGGTTAAACTAAAAATAAAGACATTTGCACATGCCATTGCACTGCTGCCATCTAGGCTCCTTTCTGTAGAGCTCGAGGACCTCCTAAAAATGCCACCATCCTCTCGGCGAGCCACCAGCCAACTGCACTTCCCAGCCTACCCATGAAGTGAATTCCATCCCTGCGAAAACTTTCTTGCCAAATTATGCACCTAACCACATTATTAATCTCTATTACTTCAAACCTGAGTTCATTTCTTAGGGCTCAAATGTCTGTTTGCTGCTAATATCTCTCGCTCTACTTCGACTCCTTTATTCTTTACTTCGGGTATCGTGTAAATGATAATCCTCACATTTGGTGGGGTATTCAGTCAGTGTCCACCTAGTAGACATGTCCATTTTGTCTGCTGTTGAAATCCTGATTGGCTGGGGGCGCCTGTTTCCTTCTCACCCCGCCAATCAGAACTTCAGCAGCAGACAAAATGGGCATGTCCAATAAGTGGACACTTACAGAATATGCCCCCCCCCCCATGGTGCTGTCGTGCGCAGCTCAGCTACTCCTGTTGATACCCTGCTGCGAAGGTCCTTCACTTGACTTGCCAAAACATCAGTCAGACCAGCAGCCACTATCACCAGATTCTGCTGTTGCTTTTTCTCTCGCAACTTTTCTATTGTTAAATGCGAAGCATTTCTTGGCGAACATTTTTGACAGTATCTATCCATCTATCTATAGATAGATAGATAGATTCCACGACCTATACATAGGCGGCTAGCTAGCTAGATAGCTTGAGATAGATAGATAGATATAGGTAGCTAGCTAGCTATTTATCTGTCTATCTCTTGCTAGCTAGCTAGCCAGCTTCGTCTTGGTACTCTCATGGCCGTTTCGTTAACTTGGTACGTACCAAAATTGGCATAGTATGACAAGAGTGTACGACAAACATAAATGATAGGTCATGACATGCGTGTCGTGTAGGTCATGAAACAGCCACATACGTCTTGGTGCTCTCATGGCCGTTTCATTAACGTGGTATGTACCAAAATTGTCATAGTATGATGAGTCAACGACAAACATAAATGATAGGTCATGACGTGAATGTAATGACATGCGTGTCATGTAGGCCATGAAACAGCCGCATACGTCGTGGTGCTCTCATGGTTGTTTCGTCAACTTGGTATGTACAGTGCAGTCCACTTATAACGATATCGAGAAAAGCGATAAATCCGATCGTTATAACCGATTATCGATATATCTGGACTGCGAAAAAAAAAATGCCGAATATACCTTTGCAGTCCCGAAACCGAAACTGACGCTTGCGATAAAAAATCGACGTCGTAGAAAGTAGGCCGTGAAAAATGAAACTTTTATTTATACCTCTAAATAGCGTCTCAATCGTTAGGCACGCTGAAATAAAAATTTGCACTTGCTTTCGCGGAAGTTTCGGATTCACAACCGCCGTGTGCAATCGCGTCCATCTGCTGCGCGAACACTGGCGGCTATAATTTAGCGTGCATGAATTCAATGAGCGACTCGATCGACGATGTTGCACTTTGGTTGAACTTCAGGGTCGGTGTCAAAGGTGGGCTATTGTCAATCTCGTTGTCACTGCTGCTGCTGTCATCGCCTCCGTCGCACAACGCCGCCGTCTGTCGCGACAACGATTGCCCCGTCGGAGTTCTCTTCGCAGAACGAGGCAGCACTATTTTCACTCAGAAGCTCCTCCATCGAAGCACCACCTATTTCATCGTCAGTAGCGACGTGCTCCCAGAGTTCGGACACCACCTTGTTGGTTTCGCCCATGGGGTTTTCGTCGTGGCGCACGAAGCCCGCCTTTTCCGTTGATCGGCATGGACACTGCTTCTAGCCTTCATGATCGTGGCGCTCCCGGTTTTCATAATCGTCAATATCCACTGCGCGAGCTCGTACTTCAAGTCTTGCAAAATTTGCAAGTTCATCTCGAGAGACGCAGCTTTGCGCTTTGACGGCGCACTTCCCGCTGCTTCCGCGGTGCATAGGCCGCGCAGGCGCCACTTGCTTATCGCTTTCTCCCCCCTCTTGCAAAATTAGTTTCGTCTCAAGGGGCACACCTGCCGCTGCTTCCGTTGAGAGAGAGCGCGGCAGGGAGCGCAGGTGCCCCTCGCCAGAGGAGGCGTTGCCTTCGCTTATCGCCTTTCTTCCGCCCTCTGCTCGCGCGACCGCCGGGGACGCAGGATGAAGCAGCTGGCGCCATCTTGTGCACGCTGCACCAACTTGCGATGCTCTCCGTGGCTTTCGCAATCGGCGCGCGGGCGGGATGCGCTGCGCGGTAATGGCGGCAGATACGAACTCGCGTAGGCAAATTTTTCGCCCCGTCTCGGTTAAGGGCAACGTAGGAACGCAATTTTCACGATTATTCTGCATGAAAAGCACTGCCCAGAAGCAAAATTTCAATCGTTATATCCGATATGCAGTGAATAATATATCCTTATATATGTTTTTTTTCTCATAGCCCCAATGCATAAGTTGATACTCTTAGGTCGACTCATCGTTATAACCGATATATCGTTATATGTGGTATCGTTATATGTGGACTGCACTGTACTAAAATTGGCACAGTATGGCAAGAGTGTATGACGAACAGAAATGATAGGTCAGGATGTGAATGTCCTAACATGCGTGTCATGTAGGTTGTGAAACAGCCGCCTAAAATGACACTGACCCAGCGAAAAAGCAAGGAAGGAAGGAAGGAAAACATTTATTGAGTCCTGCAAGTTATGAGTTGCCTCACAAAGTGGGTTGCTCCCACGTTGGGACCCCCAGGCAGAGCCTTTTGGCCGCGTCGTGGGCTTGCTGGACGGCCCATAGTTGCTTGGCTAGGTCCGGGCTGCGAATTGCTGCTTTTAGCCTGTCCCAATCCTTGGTGAAATTTTCATTGGTTCGGTTGCACGACCAGAGCATGTGTTCGAAGTCAAGTGTGTGTTAGAATATTTGTCTGCCATGTAGAAATGTAGTCTTCTTGGTGTGGAATAAGTGTTTGTTTGTAGTAGTCTTTGTTTGAAGTAAGTGCCTGTGGCCTTTTAATGTGGGGTGCTAAATAGAAATGTTTTGTGAGCTCGTATGTAGAGGGGGCATCCCTGTTCTCTTGGAGATGGTTTGGACTCTCGAGGGTGGCGTCGCGGAGGGTCAGTTCTCGCGCCCTCTTATGAGCCATCTCGTAGAGATTCGGGGGGGGGGGGGGGGGGGGCTTCTCTATATTGCCTAGGTGTGCTGGGAACCAGCATAAGGAGTGGTAATAGATCTTGCTCTTTTTGATGATGTGTAATGCCTCTTGTTAACCTCCAAGTTTCTGCCCCATATGTTAGCACCGGTAGAATGCAACAAAGAAGCTCGAGAACAAGTTAAGGACTGCACAAAGAGCGATGGAACGAAAAATGTTAGGCCTAACGTTAAGAGACGGGAAGAGAGCAGTGTGGATTAGAAAACAAACAGGGATAGCCGATATTCTAGTTGACATTAAGCAGAAAAAGTAGAACTGGGCAGGCCATGTAATGCGTAAGATGGATAACCGGTGGACCATTAGTTACAGAATGGATACTAAGAGAAGGGAAGCGCAGTCGAGGACGGCAGAAAACTAGGTGGAGTGATGAAGTTAGGAAATTCGCAGGCGCAAGTTGGAATCAGCTAGCGCAAGACAGGGGTAATTGGAGATTGCAGGGAGAGGCCTTTGTCCTGCAGTGGACATAAATATAAGCTGATGATGATGATGAATGCCTGTTGTGATATTGTGCCTTTCTGAAAAGCTCGGGACTCCACTTAGTGAATCGCTGTAAATATATGGTCTACTTCTATCAATTAGTGCTAGAGCGATCGCTACTTGCTCCGCGACCTCTGGTTTGTCAGTGTTGACCGTGGCTGAGTTCATGGTTTTGCCTTTATTGTCTACCAGTGCAACAGCGAAAGCTTTTTTCTCCACATGTTGGGCGGCTTCTACGAAGCAAACGCTTTGCTTTTCTTTTCGAATGGTTAGGAGTAGGCAGGCTCCTCTGGCTAGTCTTCTCTCTACATTGTGTTCAGGGTTCATATTGCGGGGCAATGGTCTGACTTCATATTGTCACGTAGTAGTGACGCTGAAGTAAACAGTCGTAAAACTGTGTATGACGAAACTGGTTGTTTATTGGGCGAACCTGTGCCCACAAAAGCAAGCTACACTCAAAGCACAACGATAGCGGTGAACACAGTCGGCGATCGTCGAAAATCTGATCAACGGCGAAACGCGTCGGCTTTTATACCTGAGTCATCGAAGGTTCTAGATTAATCCCTGATGCTCGCGTGTCTTCCAGAAAGTTCTAGACAATTCGCGTCGGTCACACAATCAGATAACATAAGCGTCGGTGAAAACAGGCAACGGAAAGAAGCATCGATAACGTTCTAGAAACCTCCGACACAGGCGCGTCCTGCGCCGAGCGATAACGTTTAACATTTGTTAGCCGGTGGAAAGCGGCCACCAGTGAAAGATAAACATGTGTACGTGTCAATACCCTCCCCTTAAAAAGCATCGTCCCGATGCTACAAACAAATGTGAAAGCGAAAACAAAACCACGCGTAATAAAGAAAAAAAAATAAGCAAAGTACCCAAGTTCGTCAGCGGGCGTAGAAAGGCTTCAGACGCACCACGTGGATGACTTCGGGTCGTGCGCGGCGCCGCTGTGATTGCGAAATGCCATCTGGCACGATCTCATATCCAGTGCGCCAATCTGTCGGATAATCTTGTAGGGTCCGAAATAGCGTCGTAGCAGTTTCTCGCTAAGTCCTTGCCGGCGTATTGGAGTCCAAACCCAAACACGGTCGCCGGGCTAGTACTCGACGTTGCGTTGTCGAAGATTGTAGTGCCGGCTGTTGGTCCTCTGCTGGTTCTTGATGCGCAAGCGGGTGAGCTGTCGACCTTCTTCGGCACGCTGCAAATAGGTGGCAACGTCGAGATTTTCTTCGTCGGTGACGTCCGGTAGCATGGCATCAAGCGTCGTTGCCGGGTTCCTTCCGTAGACCAGTTTGAACGGCGCCATGTGCGCCATTTCTTGCAGGGCCGTGTTGTATGCGAAAGTCACGTACGGAAGGATGGCATCCCACGTCTTGTGTTCGACATCGACGTACATTGCCAGCATGTCCGTGATGGTCTTATTTAGGCGCTCGGTGAGGCCATTTGTCTGCGGGTGGTAGGCGGTGGTCCGGCGATGGCTTGTCTGGCTGTAGCGCAGGATGGCTTGAGTTAGTTCAGCCGTGAAGGCCATACCTCTGTCAGTGATGAGGACTTCTGGGGCACCGTGACGCAGGAGGATGTTCTCAACGAAGAATCGGGCTACCTCGGCGGCACTGCCTTTGGGCAAGGCTTTTGTTTCGGCGTAGCGGGTGAGGTAGTCCGTAGCGACGACGATCCATTTATTCCCGGACGTCGACGTCGGAAAAGGCCCCAGTAAGTCCATCCCGATCTGCTGGAACGGTCGGCAAGGTGGCTCGATCGGCTGTAGAAGTCTGGCTGGCCTTGTCGGCGGTGTTTTGCGTCGCTGACAGTCTCCGCATGTCCTTATGTAATGGGCGACGTCGGCAGAGAGGCGAGGCCAGTAGTATTTTTCTTGTATCCTCGCGAGCGTGCGGGAAAAACCGAGGTGTCCAGCCGTTGGGTCGTCATGGAGAGCTTGCAGAACCTCTGGACGCAATGCTGAGGGTACCACGAGGAGGTAGTTGGCTCGGAGAGGCGAGAAGTTCTTCTTTAGAAGAATGTCGTTTTGCAAAAAAAACGACGCCAATCCTCGCCTGAACACCTTCGGCACAATGACGGTCTTGCCTTCCAGATAGTCTACAAGGCTCCTTAGTTCCGGGTCGGCTCGTTGTTCGGTGAATTCGTCGGCACTGATGGGTCCCAAGAAAGTGTCGTCATCCTGCTCGTCCTGTGGCGGCGGTTCGACGGGGGCGCGAGACAAGCAGTCGGCGTCAGAGTGCTTTCGCCCGGACTTGTAAACGACGGTGATGTCGAATGCTTGAAGTCTCAGACTCCATCGTGCGAGGCGACCTGAAAGATCCTTCAAGGTTGCTAGCCAACACAAGGCGTGGTGGTCGCTCACAACTTTAAAGGGCCTGCCATAGAGGTAGGGGCGAAACTTTGATGTAGCCCAGATGATGGCGAGGCACTCCTTTTCTGTTATGGAATAATTTGCTTCCGCCTTCGACACAGGTGCGTCGTGCGCCTGTGTCGGAGGTTTCTAGATTAATCCCTGATGCCCGCGTGTCTTCCAAAAAGTTCTAGACAATTCGCGTCGGTCACACAATCAGATAACATAAGCGTCGGTGAAAACAGGCAACGGAAAGAAGCATCGATAACGTTCTAGAAACCTCCGACACAGGTGCGTCCTGCGCCGAGCGATAACGTTTAACATTTGTTAGCCTGTGGTAAGCGGCCACTGGTGAAAGATAAACATGTATACGTGTCAATATTGTTTGCGAATGTCCAGTCTGCATGTGCTGCGTCAAAATCTAGTTATCGGAGTAATGCTCGACCCGACCTGGTGTTTGATAGTCTTGCGATTTGAGTTCTTTCTTGTGCTTCTGCAATCTCCTTGAGGGTGTTATGTACGCCAAGTTGCATTAGGCGTTCCGTGTCTGTGCAGTTACGGATACCTAGCGCTTGTTTGGCTATCTTTCTGAGCTGGACATTTAGCTATTCTTTCTCCAAGGCTTTCCATTTGTGCATTGCCGCTACGTATGTGAAGTGGCATTAAGCGTAGGCATGCATTAACCTGAGCAGGTTGTCTTCTTTGAGACCCTGTTGTCTGTTGGCCACTCTTTTGATCAGTCTCATAGCGTTGTCTGTCTTGTTGATTAGCCTGTTCATCGCCTTAGTGTTGGCTCCGTTTGCTTCGATTACCATGCCAAGAACTCTGATTGATTCCACTATCGGAATTGTGCCACCGTTTCTAGTGTGAATATTGATGTTACGGTTCTTAGCGTAGAACCATCCTTTTGGCTTGGGTTCGGGCCTAGTTGGGGTGTATAGGAGTAGTTCTGATTTTGCTGGGGAGCATCTGTGTGGCCTGTTGGTTCCAGATATTCTTCAATTGCATAGATGGTATCTTGTAAAGTCATTTCAATAAAGCCGTTGCTACCAACGGTGCACCATATTGTGATATCATCTGCGTGCATTGTGTACTTGATGCCTTCCATAGTCCTGAGTTTCCTGCCTAGTCCTACCAGGGCTAGGTATAGGGTAGGTGAAACGACGGCTCCTTGTGGTGTGCCCTTATTACCTAGGGTGAGCATTTGCGATGGCAGCTCTCATATCTTGAGCATCGCTGTTCTGTTGGTTAAGAAAGAGCTGACATATATGCATGGAATCTAAGGCCGAGATTGAGGTGATAACTCAATGTTATAAGTTATCGAATGCTTTTTCGAGTTCGAGTCCTAGGATGGCTTTTAGGTCTCTGGAGTTGTTGTCGATGATGTGATGTTTGATGCATTTCATCACGTCTTGTGTGGATAGCCCTGCTCTGAAGCCGATCATTGAATGTGGGTAAATATCATTGTCTTTTAGGTATTTGGTGAGGCGATTAAGGATAACATGCTCTGCAGCTTTGCCTACGCATGATGTGAGCGAGATTGGTTTTAGATTATCTGTGCTAAGAATTTTGCCGGGTTTTGGTATTAAGACTGTTAGGGCCGTTTTCCATGTGGGGGGAAGGATGCCCTGCCTCCAGACCATGTTTATTTCCTCGGTAAGGAACTTGATTGAGTCCGGTTCTAGGTTCTTGATTGGAACTCCTGCCTGGCGGGTCGGGTGGCGGGCCGGCATGCGTCGGAAGCACCAAAACGGTTGTAAAGTGTCCAAGTCCACTCACATTCAAAAAGTTTGGTATCTTCGGATAGAGAATAACCTCATGGATCCAGTCACATCGAAGAAGAGCACCACGTTGCAGATTTTCCGTGCAAAAATTGCTAAAAAAGCGGGAGACAATACAGAGTGGAAGGCAGAGCTCTTTTTTTTTTTTCCGGAAAAGGATTAACACTCAAAAACTACTCGAATGGGTTCGGACGTGGGCACTAAGTCAAGGAAAAACTAAAGGATGATAGTAGAAATCATAGTCATGAGCATGAGCTTGACTCAGCAAAAATGACAATGACTCAAAAATCACTGAAATGAGTTCTGACGTGGGTACTAAGTGAAAGAAACACTTACGGATGATCCCCGCAGGGGCGTCTGCGTGAGCAGGCGTTTGGTGAGTTGCGACACCACGTACCCGAGCACATGGGGGTTGGACCCTCCCGCGTGTAGCCGTGCGTGGCTTAGCCGTGTCTGGGGAAAGGGGGATCCTGGGGGTTGAGCCGATGCCGGGTGTTCGGACCTTTAAGGCCTCCCGGCGGAGGCAACACACCTCTTCGGCCTCTGCTTCACATAGACGGCACCCCTGGGCTGACCCACCCAGGGGAAATCGGCAGTCGCCTTTTCCTGTCCTCCTCTCCACCTTTCACTTTCCTATCCTCTTTCCCTCAACTCTCCTGTCTCCTCCTCTCTTCTCAGTTCTTTTTCCTGGCGGCTAGGGTTAACCTTGTGTGGCTAACTACTGTTATGATCGGCTTGGAACTGCACCTGTGAAATGTGGGAATCAAGCTCGAGCGCCTTTCCCGTGACGAGGTAATCCTCTTTCATCCCCGGGAGAGCGTCTGACCTCTACGGAGCAGACGATAACAGCGAGCTACTAAGAAGGAAGACCCGATGGAGAGGAGGTCGCCAACTTGACCGCCCGACAGAGGTCTGACACTTCCACAAGTTCCCCGAAGAAGTCATCGGCAGGTTATGCCTGGAATCTGTATCTCTCCAATGTGGGAAGCAAGCCCCAGCGCTTTTCCCGTCACGAGATAATCCCCTTCAGCCCCGAGAGAGCTCTCACCTCTACGGAGCAGACGAAAATGGCGAGCTACCAAGAAGGAGGACCCGAGGGCGAGGAGGTCGTCAACTTAACCACCGGAGAGAGGACTTCCGCGAAGGAATTGCCGGCCACCGCGAGGGGATTTAAGGCCGTCCTGGCCCCCGTGTTAGGTAGAACCGCTCGAGACTCGGATAGAGTCAAAACCATGTACCGATGAAGGGAATACAATCTTTTCTATTTTTCATCATCACGATGCCCGCCTTCATCGTCGTCTCCTGATTCCTGCGGTGACGACCCACCTCACCCGGTCGAGATTATATCAGCTGGTGGCAGCGGTGGGATACTCCACCCTTCGTCCTGGCTTCAGCAGAATGGTGAGCGCTTGACTTTCTTTGAGAATTTGCCAGGTTTTAGCTTGTGTGTTTTCTAAAACGGCGAATTAGTTTCTGTACGTGCAGGCTCCTGTTGAAAGCTTCCTCGCGTCACAGCAGAGTAAGAAAGTCCTCGTTCGGGATTGACCATGGATTTGGGCAAACGGAAAAAGCCAGAGTTGTTATTACTTTGTGAAGAGCTGGGAATTGAGGTCGGGAAAAGTCAGAGAAAGCCACAGCTTATTGAGGCGATTGAGAAGTGCGGGGCTCTTGAGGACGAAATTTCAGAAGCATGGGAAGAGATAGTGAAACGAGCTGAGAAAGCTGAGCAAAACGCTGCAGAAGAGAAGGAAA
Organism: Dermacentor silvarum; assembly: GCF_013339745.2. Lineage (NCBI taxonomy): Eukaryota > Metazoa > Arthropoda > Arachnida > Ixodida > Ixodidae > Dermacentor > Dermacentor silvarum. The sequence continues at coordinate 118,132,304 of NC_051164.1, forward strand.
GGCAAAGAGCTGAGAAAGCTGAACAAAACGCTGCCGAGGAGAGGGAAAGGCAAAGAGCTGAGAAAGCTGAACAAAATGCTGCAGAAGAAAGAGAAAGAGAAAGGCAGAGAGCTGATCAAAAGGAAGCTGCAGAAAGAAAGGAACGCGAGGAACAGAGAGCTGCAGAGGGAAAGGAACGCGAGGAACAGAGAGCTCACGAACTAAGGCTAAAAGAACTAGACGTGCAGCGGGATCTGGCCAGGCAATCAGCAAATAACCTCTCAATAGATGAAAGGCATTCATGTGAAGCAAGAGTGAAAATAAGGGATCTCATGCCGTCGTACAAGGTTAACGATGACATGGGATTGTTTCTCGTTATTTTTGAACGAACCTGCGAGAGAAACGGGTTGGCACTAGAGAGTTGGCCGCAACAGATTCTGACCGTTCTTCCTGGCGAAGCAACCGAAATAATTGCAAGGCTAACGAAGGACGAGTCAGAAGATTATCAGAAAGTAAAAGCTGCGTTGCTAAGGAAATATCGGCTCTCAGCGGAGGCTTTCCGCCGCCGTTTTCGGGAGGCAGCTAGGACACCGGGCGAGTCTTTTCAAGATTTCACTTACAAACTGAAAGCCAATTTAATTGAGTGGCTAAAAGGGGAAGATGCGTTCGGTTGTCACGACAAGGTTGTTGAGCTAATCTGCATGGAGCAGTTCTATGGGTCCTTGAGCGAAGAGATGCGCCTGTGGATTCAAGATAGGTCGGGCGAGAAGGGCTTAGAACGTGCTGCAGTGCTAGCAGATGAATTCGCCGCACGTCGCGAATCCGAGAAAACGCGCGTCAGGCCGTTGAATAAATTCGGCAAAGAGGAAAACAGGCGCCCCTTTCACAAAGAGAAAGCTGGAAGTGAGACCAAAGACATGCCGACAGATAATTTAGGCCAGAGTAACAGTGCAGCGAAAGACGAAAGAAAAACAGAAAGGGCGTTTGAGGCTAGAAAACCGGTCGTCTGTTTCCGTTGCCAGGAGCCTGGACACCTTGCGATCGGCTGTCGGAAGCCTAGGATTGTTTTTTCTTTCGTAAATGACGACGGAAACTTGGAGCTCTTAGAACCCTACATTCGCGACCTCGCAGTGAACGGAACGCCATGTAGGGTACTTAGGGACTCGGCTGCGACAATGGACATCGTCCACCCTGCGTACGTGCAACCTGAGGATTTTACCGGGGAACATGCGTGGATCCGGCAGGTAGTTGAGGAGGATAGTGTTTGCTTGCCCATAGCCAGCGTAAAGATTGAGGGGCCGTTCGGACTATTGATGACTGAAGCCGCGGTATCGCAGAATCTGTCCAAACAACACCCCTACTTATTTTCAAATCGCTCGGAAATGCTGCTAAAGAAAAAGGGTCTGAGTTTTGGCGACTATACGGCCCAAGCTCTCCCGCGTCCCCAGGCTCATGAGATCGCGGCAGAGATAAGGCAAGGCAATGAAGAAAGGAAAAGGCCTCATGACATAGGCACTCAGGAAGCGCAGCACATAACTAATGAAAGCGGGGAAAAAGGTGCTAGCGAGGAGGCATTCGGCTCAGTGGGCATACCGCAGCAGAGGCTGGTAGAGGAATTAGAAACTAATTTGAAGGTTGTTAAAGAAGGAATCGCGGCAGAAGAGAACAATTACGTCGCGAAGGTAGAAGCAGTGGATATTCCGGAGCACGTTCCTTGCGGAGACAAGGCTTGTTTTAGCAGCCCTAAAAAGGTCAAGGAGGCGCTGAAAAACTCCCTTGTACCTCCGCATTTGAGCGGGGTTCCGGAATCGTCCAAAGGAGAGGAGACTGATATGGCGGCCAAACAGGGCAGGACCCGGACGATCGAGGATTGCACAGGCACAATCGGTGACCGCCTGGCGAGGCAAAAATTTTTCAGACAGCGCAAACGAGCGAAGTATTTAGCGCAGCGCAAATTCGAGAAAGGCACCACACCGCAGCCCGTAAGCAAAGGGCACAGGCCATCATGCAGAACGTCAAAGGGATCGTTATGGTGGTTGAGAAAACGGAGACGTCTAAGGCGGATGACATCAGAAAAGGGCGCGTCTCCGCGAGTAGGACTGCGGCTGAAAGGGGCAACCTGGCTGAGGTACGCGCGCACGCACAGGGCCAGTCAAACAGTCAATGAGGGGGAATGCGCCGCGAGAGCGAGCACAAAGGAAGAATGGCGATTCTCCTCGCGTTACGGCCTCCCTCTCTGAGACGCGAAAGAAAGCCGCGGCCACGCGAATTGACAGGCGACGGGAGGGGGCAGTGTATGTCTGGCACCCTTTATTGCCCATGGCGAGGCCCAATGACTTTCAGATTGCGACCTAATCGAGTGCGCATTAGGAGGTAGTAATTGTCGAATTGGGCGCCTCCATAAGGTTCCCGTTTGTAAATGGAGCACGTTGCATTTTTTTTTTCGCTTGTTAGTTATTAAGACCTTATTTCTTTTAATTTCAAAGGTTCCGCGTTAATCTCGGTGTTTCGTTGTGATGATTGTTATGCGCGCCAGTTACGCGAATAAAACTGCGAAGCAGGTTTTGCGACGGTGGTGGCTCGTGAACGCGCTGTTTTTGTAGATAGGCATTGACATTGGAGGTTTGTAGAAACAAACCATTTTGGGTAATTCAATGCTTACAAGGTAGGTGCGTTTATCGGCTACCATTGCAGATAGAGTATGGCTTTTGGTTTTCTGGCTTTAAATGCCACTTTATGAATCAGCTTAATTAGGAGTTCAGGCGGTCATCAGAGCGCAGTACATTTTGCCTTAGAAGCGCTGGTACTGGCAGATACTATTGACCCAACGAGTAACTAACTCACTGCGCAGCATTTATCCGTCTGATCATTTTCAATGCACTCTCAGTCTCTCAATAAATGTGGCTTTCCCGGGCAGAAGAAACAAAAACGTTAGGTATTAGGTTAATTGAAATATGCACTTAAGTCTAGTTTCTCCCTTTTGTTAATTGAACCTGGCAGTTCTCATGGTTAGTTGGGTGCTCTCTGTTTGTTGTGCCTTGGGCTTGGCGTGGTCTATTTCCAGAGGGTGTCACCTGGCCTGCCTTGGAACGAACGGCGAAACAAAGCAGAGGCACGGGGTCTATGGTCTCTTCGAGGTGCTTGGATGCTGCAACCCCTTCGAGACCTCCTGTGGCGGTGGACGGGCTGTTATGATCGGCTTGGAACTGCACCTGTGAAATGTGGGAATCAAGCTCGAGCGCCTTTCCCGTGACGAGGTAATCCTCTTTCATCCCCGGGAGAGCGTCTGACCTCTACGGAGCAGACGATAACAGCGAGCTACCAAGAAGGAAGACCCGATGGAGAGGAGGTCGCCAACTTGACCGCCCGACAGAGGTCTGACACTTCCACAAGTTCCCCGAAGAAGTCATCGGCAGGTTATGCCTGGAATCTGTATCTCTCCAATGTGGGAAGCAAGCCCCAGCGCTTTTCCCGTCACGAGATAATCCCCTTCAGCCCCGAGAGAGCTCTCACCTCTACGGAGCAGACGAAAACGGCGAGCTACCAAGAAGGAGGACCCGAGGGCGAGGAGGTCGTCAACTTGACCACCGGAGAGAGGACTTCCCCGAAGGAAATGCCGGCCACCACGAGGGGATTTAAGGCCGTCCTGGCCCCCGTGTTAGGTAGAACCGCTCGAGACTCGGATAGAGTCAAAACCATGTACCAATGAAGTGAATACAATCTTTTCTATTTTTCATCATCACGATGCCCGCCTTCATCGTCGTCTCCTGATTCCTGCGGTGACGACCCACCTCACCCGGTCGAGATTATATCACTACCCTGAGTTACGCCATATATGGTTATAGTTGCGGTATACAGCTGGCGTGGGCAGGACTTGCTTGCAAGTTCCCGATGCGTCCCCTCGTTGGGCTCCGTGGTGGGCGGCTGGTACCGTGGCCGAAAAAGGCATAATTTTTATGGCTAGTTCTTTTTCTTCAACTGATCACCCTCTGCACAAAAGGGGGCGCACCGATGTCACTGCTCAGTTCTTCATGAAGAACAAAACCAACTTCCCCAGATTCCACGTAATCCATAGTGAGCACTCAGAAATTACTGCACGACATGTCTCTCCTTTCAATGTTACAAGAACCCTAATTGACGCCATAGGACAAGGATATAAAATAAAGAAGTTAGCCAATGGGGACCTTCTTTTGGAGGTGTTGTACCAGCATCAATACGAGAAGCTTTCAGGAGTAACAGCCTTTGGGGACATTCCTATAGCTATCAGCGCCCACCGATCACTGAATACTGTTCGTGGCGTCATTTCTGATGATGACCTAAAGTATGTGACCGAAGAAGAACTCCTAAACGGACTCAAAGAACAACATGTCACAAATGTGTACAGAATAAAAATCAGACGGGAAGGCAAGGAAATCGAAACAAAGCACTGTCTGACTGACTGACTGAAAAACTTTATTGGCCAAAGTATTGACAGGGAGGGTGTGGACCGATCCTTAAGGGACGTTCCTTATAAATACTAGGTGGGCTCCTCATTACAGAAGCCCATTGGCTATAGCCGCGGCTTGGGCACGCACGACCAGGGCCTTCTGGCTCGCCAGGTCGGAGCAGCCGAGCAGGGCCGCCTCCAAGTCCTCCCGGATAGGGTTGGGTATAGTGGGAAGGTGCGGGGTGGATTGGCATGCCCACACCATGTGGAAAAGGTCCGAAGACTTTTCCCCACAGTGTGGACACTCCCCTGTGCAAGCAGGGTCGAAATGTTTTAGGACTGCCGGGCACAGCAGTGTTTTAGTATAGAGGCGAAGGAGTAAACGCTCCTCCACCTTCGTGAGGCCCTTACAGGGCTTAGGAAAGATTGCGTGGCCGAATTGGTAATGTTGGGTGATTTCCTTAAAGGTAAAAGCCGGATTGGGTTCGGAGTCCGCATCGAGGGGAGGCGAGGGCGATGCCCGGAGAGTAAGCGCGCGGGCAGCGGCGTCAGCTGCTTCGTTGCCCTCGAGACCCGTGTGCGCGGGAGTCCATATTATCGTGCGGGACGCGGGGGCCCCGAGATAATCGCTGCTTTGAAGTATGCGGTATGCAAAATAGGGTATAAAGCCCTTTTCGATGTTCCTGCAGGCCCCTTGCGAGTCAGTGATGATCACCCGTGAGTCCTGATGTGCGGCGGCGAGCGCGATGGCCACCTCTTCCGCATGTGTTATGTCTTGTGCTTTGAACGTAAGGCCGTTCACCGCGGTCTTTTGATGGACGACTGCGGCCGTGTACCAACCCCCATGGTGTGGGCCGGAGGCGTCCACGTACAATACTCCATGTTTGTTCCCATAGTGACGTGCCAAGGCTTCTGCCCGCGCGAGGCGCCGGCCACTATGGTCGTCTCGTGTCATGTTGGCCGGAAGAGGGCGCACGTGCAGGGCGCATCTCCAGATTTCGGGGATGCGCACGCGCTCTTCCGTTAGTGTTGGATGTTGTATGTGTAATCGGGCAAGAAGGCGGCGACCCGACGGCGTCTTTGAGAGTCTTGTGTAGTGGTTCATCAAGTGTGCTTCTCGGAGCTCCGTGAAGGTGTTGACCATTCCGAGGCCCAGGAGGCGCTGGTTGGACGTGTTGACCGGGAGGTCGAGAGCACGCTTGTAAATTTTGCGGAGAACCACCTCGAGGGCGTTCACATCAAACTTGCGAAGGTGGAGGTAAGGAGTTGAGTACAAGACTCGACTGGTTACGAATGTGTGCGCCAGCCGCAAGGTGTCTTTGCACCGTAACCCCCCGCGTTTATTGGAGACCCGGCGGACCATGCGGCCCACCTGGTCCCCCACCTTGCGCAGTTTGGCCAGTGTTGTGTCGACTCGGCGGTGTTTATGAATAACGAGACCCAGTACTCTGATCTCATCGTGTTCTGGGATGGGTCCGTTTGCTAGGGACAGTTCAATTTTGGTAGTGCACTTTGGCGAGGGGTGAATGTGCACAAATTCCGATTTGGCAGGGGAGCATTGAAGGCCACAGCGGCGGGCGTAGGCGTCCACGATCTCCGCCGCTTGCTGCAGGTTGGCTTCAATGTCTCCTACCGATCCGTGTTTAGCCCAGATGGTAACGTCGTCGGCATACAGCACGTGCTGTATGCCTCCTACATTCTCCAGCTGAGCCGGGAGTTTCATCATTGCCAAATTAAATAGTAGAGGTGAGAGGACCGCGCCCTGCGGGGTACCTCTCGTGCCTAATTGGTAGGGGCCGTGCTCTTCATCTTGTATCCGGATATACGATTGCCGGTCGGCGAGAAATTGCCTAACGTACTGAAACGTGTTGTGTCCACAGTTGGTTTGGGAGAGGTGCGTCAGTATTATGTCGTGTGTGACATTGTCGAAAGCCCCCTTCAAATCGAGGGCGAGTACTGCCTTGTCATTGAGGGGGTATTCGACGGGATTTAGAATTTCGCGGTCTAGTTGAAGGAGGACATCATGCGCGGACCGGTGCGGGCGGAACCCGAACATGGTGTCTGCGAATACGTTTTGGTTTTCCAAAAACTCGGACAGCCTATCTCGCACCATGGCCTCCATCAGCTTTCCCGCACAAGACGTGAGGGAGATGGGGCGGAGGTTGTCCGCGTTTATGGCTTTGCCGGCTTTCGGAATGGAAGTGACCAGAGCGGTCTTCCATTCGATTGGGAGGGGTGCCTCACCAAGACAGATTGAGTTTATGTATGCGAGGAGTGCGTCGTAGGCTGGGTCGGGAAGATTGGCAAGTAATTTCACTGTTATTTTGTCTCTTCCCGGCGCCGTTGCTCGCTTCATTTTAGTCAGGGCCGCCTTCAGGTCATGGAGCCGGAACGGTTGATCCAGCTCCGCGTTCTCGGAACCTGCATTTCGTCCTAACATTCGCATTGAGCATACTGCCTGACTCTGTGGAGGTAGGCTACTCCAAACTGAAACTTCGACCATACATCCCCAACCCGCGACGCTGCTTCAAATGCCAAAGGTATGGCCACGGCTCACAGAGCTGCCGGGGCCTAACCACATGCGCTAAGTGTGCTTCCCATGACCACCCCTCAGACAATTGTGAAGTTCAACCACACCTCTGTGTAAACTGCGAGGGCAGTCATCCTGCTTACTCGCGTGCTAGCCCAACATGGAAACAAGAGAAAGAGATCATCACACTCAAAGTAAAAGAAAATATCACTTTCAGAGAAGCGCGGAAGCGACTTTCGTTGGTGCAGAAAAAAAGTTATTCCGTTGTGCTGCAAAATAGCGCGGCAGCACAGCGGCTCCCAGGGCCTGCCCAAGTCACACGCAGTGAGGCTGGGGCAGAGCCTCCAGCGCCTTCGGTGGAAGCAGCTAGCGCTGCGCCACCCCATCAAAAGCAGGCTGTGCAGACCCCCAGGTCAGCAAGCCTCAAGGCCTCTCTCCACACGGCGAGGCCCAGCTCGAACACACCCGTGCGTCCAGCACAGACGTCCAGCACGGACGTCCAGCGTATCTGAGGATACAATGGACACAAGTCAAGGCAGCCCTGTGCCGTCGACGTCGAATGAACGGCGGGGCTCCCTAGAACGCCACAAAAGAGAGAAGCCCCGAATCACAGGGCCTAAAAACAGTACCTAAGTCTTCTTTTACTCGACACATATAATTACAAGATGGCTTTCATACACTGGAATTGCAGGGGACTTTTACATAACCTAAATGACATAAAAGACATACTAGCCACACACTCACCCGTAGCCTTGTGTCTACAAGAAACAAACTTAGGTCCTAAACACGAAAACATACTCAAAAACTATAAAGTCTTCCGCCGCGACCGAGAGCAGGCAAGCAGGCTCTCGGGTGGCGTTGCTATTATAGTTAAAAATGGGGTCGCAGCTCGAGAACATCAGCTTAAAACCAGATTAGAAGCTGTGGCAGCCATCCTGCACACATTCAAAACAATTACAGTATGCTGTGTATACCTGGAGCCTCATCTTGGAATAACTATACATGAATTGGAAGACCTTTTAGAACAGTTACCAAAGCCATATTTGATAGTCGGAGATTTTAATGCACACTCCAGCTTTTGGGGCAGTGACTAAACCGATACAAGAGGCCAAGTTATTGAGGATATTATACTGAGTAATAACCTCTGTCTACTAAACACGGGAAAACCAACCTATTGTTCACCTAGCTCAGGAAAAATGAGCTGTATTGATTTATCGTTTAGTTCACCCTCAATTTTTACCAATCTTAAGTGGGATGTCCTAGACAACCCATATGGAAGCGATCACCTACCTGTACTAATCAGCCTAACGTCTTCACCGGAAGTAATCCCGACGAAACCACGACGGTGGATGCTCCGTTTAGCCGACTGGGCACTGTTTCGAGAAAAGGTCAGCCTAGAAAAAATAAATTCGAATAATCTGAGTATAGACGAACTGAATGAAGCTTTCACTAACTGTATTATTGCCGCAGCGCGCCTAGCTATCCCTCAATCCTCTGGAGTAGTAAAACAAAACCACAAAATTT